>NW_017189516.1:42250108-42584006 GCF_001704415.2 Capra hircus
CGTTGGCATTCTTCACTATCTACATGGGTACTGGATGAATTTTCCTCTTAGATCATGAGCTGAGGGGCTGAAAACAAATGGATAGAAAAAATGTTATGACTTGGTTAAACTTCGCGTGCAGGCTTAGAAAATCATTTCACAGATATTTTTCATTGCATGAGGTTCTGTGGGAAGAAGTTCTGCTTAAGTTCTGTGAGGAGGCATCTTCATGCCAAAAATATGTTTTTTACATTTGGAAATATTAGTAATTTTTTCCTTTTTGTCTACTCATTTATTCACTCCTCTATGTCTTCCTTTCTAAAACTGGAGCCTTAGAATTTCATTGCCAGTATAATCTAAATTGTTAAATTACATTCTTTAAGCTTGGAACCTAAGTTTTAAACCCCTTCCATAGTGTTAGAGCTGATTTAATATCTTTTCAGTCTCCTCATTTTTTTTCGAGAAAAAGGTTGTTTTGCGCTTTCATGTACACCGTTTCCTCCAGTTATGTATTTGTCAGCAAATGTACTGTATGCATTGTATTAAGAGCTACATTTATAGAATGCCTACAATATGTCAGGCCCAGATCTTTCCATAATTCTGTTTTAGGAGACAGATAACTTTTCACATTTTTCAGATGAAGAAAAGGCTCAGAGAGATTAAGAAATTATACTACTTGTAGACCTGCTACCTGAGATTTTGTCTCATTTGTTTGTTTAAAGCTGGTAGGGTGTTTGTTTGTGTTTTTTTAATCTATATGTTTTTGTTTGGTTTGAGTGAGTGTTTTTATGATACACTACCTGCAGCCAGAAATAGATCAAAAGTATAATATTTGCTTGAGTTCAGAGTTATGGTCAAAAGGCCATGTGTAATGTCATCAGTAATATTGGTTCTCTATGTTTTGTTCTCATAAGCTTGCTACCACATTTGAATTATACTTGTTTATTATGTATGCTCTCCACCTCAAATGATCATTATATTTTTGAAGGCAGACGTATCTTTCTATGGAACCTAAAACAGTGCTCCACATCTGACTTCTTCCAAGAGTAATGATGCCTAACTGACATGAAAACTCCAGAATGATTCCTTGCTAATGCACTGAAGGCAGCCCAAATGGGCTTCTATCCAATGTAAATGTTTAAACCTATCTCTCACTGAGGTATGGAACAAATATATTGTAGCCCTCCCTAATTTACTCTGTAGCAGTATCAAATAGAGATAGTAACATTTCTTTAAGTAACTTAACAGTTTTAATTAAGTAAAAATGTTAAAATAAAGGTGAAGTGATTATGAAATGCATACTACACAATAAAAGTATGCAGTTTTTTCTGAAACATACTAATTAAGCATTTATCTTCTCCCAAGTGGAATACCCTAGAATAAACAATTTATATATTAGCAAAGACTTGCCTTCAGTTTTGGACTGAATCATGGAATGGCAGTATGAGCACAGATTCTCTATCATTTAGGCAATAGCAGTATAGTTCTCATTCTAAACGAAATGTTTAGGGGATATCCTGTTGTAATGAAAATATTTTAGTGGCTCTAATATCTGATTCAACAACTTCTATTTCTATAGGTAATATTATTTTGAATATTTGCTAAATGTATTTTTTCCTAATTTTTATTTGGTACCATGCATGAGTGCTAAGTCACTTCAATTGGGTCTAACTCTTTGTGACTCTATGGACTATAGCCACCAAGGCTCCTCTGTCCATGGGACTTCCCAAGCAAGAATACTGGAATGGGTTGCCATGCCCTCTTCCAGGGTATCTTCCAGACCCAGGGATCAAACCTGCATGTCTTATGTCTCCTGCATTGGCAGGCAGGTTCTTTACCATCAGTGCTACCTGGGAAGCTCCTATTTCGTACCAATTAGTACTAAATAATAATGTTTTAAATTTTGTAAAATTAATATTTTTAAGTTAAATTGAGTTAGGTTTCTTTGGATTTATCATGAAGAAACTGTTTCCTTGCCCTATTAGAATTATGAAATGCTGGCCACATTTATGAGTAAAATAAATAAAATCTTGACAAATCTCTCATTAGTTTGTCTATTAAGATAGCTCTGGTTTGATGGATGAGAACAATAATATATCTAAAAAGCATTCTTTCAGAAGGTATAGATCTGAAAGAAAACTGTTATCAACCTGAGTAGCTTCCTATGATGTGCAGTTCAACAAAATCATCCTTGGTTTCAATGTTGTAGGTTTGAAAATTAATAATGTAAAAGTATATTTCAAAAACCAGTGATTGACACATTAAAAATTAAGTGCCAGCTAAATCTTTTTTCTTTGTAACTTTTCCCATTACAATTTCCTGTTCTTATCACAGCACTCTCCACATATTCAATAGCTATGGCATTAAAAAAAATATTGTATCTGATAATTTAAATATGTTTTCCAGTATATGTTTACTTAACTACTTTGAGTTTTCTATGAATAATGCATTCATAATATAAATAATGTGAAAGTTGGACGTTAAATGGAACTGTTTTAATCTTATTTGTGTCTGAGGCCACAGGATATTAAGTAGCAATAACCTCCTAGTCCCAATTAGGAGACCATCTCTGCAGGGTTTGTAAAAGAGGTACACAAATACCAGTTTGCTCACCAACTTCAGAATGTAAAAACAAGTAGCGGTAGCAGAAACAGGGGTATTAGAGAGAGAATTTTAAGGCAAATTTGTAAGGTATTTTCTTCTTCCCCCAATGGTAGAACAGAAGCTCTGAAGCTCAGATTTTCATTGTGGAGTTATATGGTGGTGGAGAAGCAGGCTGTAATGTGGACCAAATCAGGAAAAGTTCTCCTTCTTGTCTCCCTCCCAAGAAATCCTCAGATTTTTGCAAATTTTCTGTTTCCCATTATTCATGGAACTGAAATTTGAGCCATTTTATACTGTCTTAAAGAAAAAAATAACACCTAAAAACGAGGAGAAGTCCATAGATGCAGATACATATGTTGAATTTAAGGAACTGGAGATTAAACATTGAATTTCTTAATTGGCAGCCAGAAGGGACAAAGCATTCAAAATAAAAGATTCATCATTATCTTTCTCACCAAGACACTGGTGGATCCTCAGAACCCCAAACAGCCCAGTTATACTTGACTAAGTATTGGCAACTGGCCATTTCTTACCCTCTAATTTGTTTTGACCAAATTCTAGTTAAGCTTCTCTCCTTCCTATTGTCCCCTGAGCACTGCTTGCTCCAAAACCTTAGAAAACACTAAAAAAATGGAACCTGCCCCCCTATCCCACCCTTATCAGCTTCTCCTGGGAATCAGATGACCTCAGGGAGACCCTCTTGTCCAGTGTCCCCTTAAAAGATTAAGTTTGTCTCTGCTCACCCCTCCTTTACACTTTGGAAGAAAAACTTGGTGTGTTAGAATTTGAAATCCATATTTCTGAGATTGGAGAGTTCTCACAACTGCAATTGTCTTTCTTTCTAATTAAACTCTCTCTGTATCTAACTTAGAATTTGTTTATATTTGACATCATGTACTTGAAATATTCATGTTGGAGGTAACAGAAACCCAAGCCGAAAAATACTTGAAACAAAAGGTAATTTATCACTACTAAGAATTTCAGAGGTGCTTTTGACCTCAAATAGAGGGAAATATTCAAAAGATCAAATGACAACATGAAATGTGCTTTCTCCATATTCAGACGCTACATTCCTCTTTGTTTACTTTTTAGGAAAGCTCTGCCAGTATAGTGACAGAAATGGCCACAAGCACCTTCTCAGAAGGATCCTGAAATAAAGACCTACCCCCAAAGTGGAGCAATAACAAGAAAGTTTTATTGGCTATGTGGGAGAATAAAAATAATTTTTTCTCTACCTTTCCAGGTTCTTGGATGAGCGCCTCCCGCCCCCCGCCATATAATAAAAAAGACAGAGTAACAGGAGAAAAACAAAAGTTTAATATTGTATATTTAATTGGGCTTCCCTGGTGGCTCAGTGGTAAAGAATCCACCTGCCAATGCAGGAGGTGTGGGTTCCATCCGTGGGTCAGGAAGATCCCCTAGAGAAGGAAATAGCAACCCACTCCAGTATTTTTGCCTGAGAAATCACGTGGACACAGGAGCCTGGTATGCTACAGTTCATGGGGTCGCAAAAGATTCGTACATGACTTAGTGACCAAACAACATACCTCCTTTATCCACGGGAGATACCCAGGAAAGCTGGGTAACTCCCCAAAATGGCCCAAGCTACTACTTCAAATAACATCTCCAGCTACAGACAAAAGAAGATATTGGGTTGAGGGGAGGCCAGTTATAAGAGCACAATAAATGAGCAAAGCACAGTAAATAAGGATAAGGTTGTTATGCAGATTTAAGCCTTTGTCTTATTCATTGATAAGTTTCCAGACATTTAGAGTCATCCTTTTTTTCCTGGTACAGAGAGGGAGATACCCTTACAAGGGGAGATTTCCCTTATAAATGTAAATACAAAAGGATAACGTCTATCTGGTTTTCGGGGCTTCTCTAATGTCTGCTGTTTTTTAAAAAATTATCAGCCTTAAAATAATCCTTGGACAGGGAGGCCTGGCGTGCTGCGATCCATGGGGTCGCAAGGAGTCGGACACGACTGAGCGACTGAACTGAACTTAACTGAACTGAAAATAATCCTTATGCCAAAGAGCTGTATTTTCAGGTGACCAAATTCTGCTCCCCATCAGCTACTAGTAGGAGAGCTGGTTTGTCTTTTGGGTTTCTGGACCCAGTTTCCAACATGTAGGGCTGTAGGAAGGTTCTCCACACCAAAAACAAGTAATTATTTAGACACCAGATGTGTGTCCTATAATTCAACTCAATTCTGACACTATCTACTTAGAGATAACATCAGATCCCAGTTTAATGTCTCCCTCTACAAATCTACAACACTGCTGTCCCCACCCCCTGCCACACACACATTTCAAAGGCCACTTGCGAGCTGATTATTACCTGTGCTTTTGACTGACTGGCTATAAATTAGAGGTTGCCATGACCCCCCTCCTTGGGTTCAGTTGATTTGCTAGAGGGGCTTACAGAATTCAGAGAAACATTTTACTTACGAGGTTATCAGTTTTGTTTTGTTTTTAAATAAAAAATACAAGTCAGGAACAGCCAGATGGAAGAGATGCCTAGGGCAAGGTATGGGGAAATGGCATGGAGATTCCATGCTCTCTCCAGGTGTGCCACTCTCCCCAAATCTCTAAGTGTTCACCAACCTAGAAGCTCTCTAAAATTCCATCCATCTTTTTGAATTTTTATGGAGACTTCATTGCATAGGCGTGATTGATTAAGTCATTGGCTGTTGGCAATTAACTCAATCTCCAGCCTGAGTTCCATCCTTCTAATCACAGTATTGGTTCCCCTGGCAACCAGCCCCTATTCTTAGGGTACCTAAGGGCTTTCCAAATATCACCTCATTAACATAACACAAAACACCTTTATTATTCTTATCGCAGGAAGTGTCAAAGGTTTTAGGAGTTGTGAGCCAGGAATTGTGAAGGAAAACCAAATATATATGAAAACTATGAATGAATGACCAAATATATATTTCTTATAAATCGCAGTGTCTATATGAAATGAGATTGTTGTGCCTTCTGGCAGTTAGCTGAGCTTTTATGTTACAGGCACTCAGGCGGTTAAGGAGAGAGGAATACTAAAACAAAAATGTGATAGATGAGGCAAAGCAAGTGGATAGTTGTCAGTTTTCCGAAGTAGATGTTCTATGGATAAGCAATTCTGGGAAAGTAGGAAGTCCAGTTTAAATTTAGCAAGGAAAATGGACAGTTTAAGAAAACGCAGTTTCTTGTTTAGCGGGAAGGCCAGTTGCTTTAGGCTAGGGGCTTGCAACTCTTGATGAAGAAGTAGCAACAACATCTTAACCCTTTATAACCTCTAGGCCTAAATGGTTTCATTAAAATAGTATGCCTCTTTCAAGGTAGCATCAGCAAAATTCTGTGGATGTTGGCTGTTGTTGGACCACTTTGGGTCAAGTGTTCATCTCTGAAACGTTTGCTGTGGACTGAGAGGTGCAGAAATTCCGCTTGACCAGACCTAGGTCTCGTGCCCATCGTTAGGGAGGGGGACTGAGTTAGTTTCACCTTGATCTCATCGAGGCAGCAATGAGTGGTGGCTTGAAGTGAGATCTTAATTCCCTGTTCAGGAATTGAACCTGGGTAGCCTGGATGAGAACCAGGAATCCCAGCCACCAGACCAGCAAGGGCTAGAGGTTAGAAGATATTTTTCCCTGGATTTTTGTCCCCAGTAAAAAATGCATTTATCAGGGAGGCAGAAACTGTAAATGCAGATATAAGGTTTATTATTAGAGGCAAAGCACAACAACAAGTGGGAGAGCACATAGAGAAACAGTTTGTTTAGTTGAGATAGAAGCAAGGCAGAGGTGCACACCTGGAGAGAATGGGTGTGGGCGTCCCCTCTAGTGAGGAGTGCAGTAAGGAGGTGGTTAAGTCATTTATATACATCAGTGCTTCCGGTTCTTTGTCTTCCTTCAGGCCAATTATCTGGTTTCTTTTTTCTACACCTGATCTAGACCTACCCTAGGACCCTCCCTCAGATGTGTACACACCCCTCAGCCAAGATGGATCTCCAAGTGAAGGCTTTTGGGAGGCCTGGCATTATCCCTTGAATTTTGACCCACAAGGAACCTTTCTGTGCTTAGTGTCTTCCTTGTCTCAAAAAGAGGGGGGAGAAGAGATCCCTTAATTGTTTACTCAAACAGGGTCCTTGCCATGACTATTACCTTAAGGTGTTAACAAGAGACAAACACTGGCTCTTTACCCTGTTTCTGTTACTTCTATTTCGGAGGGCAAATGGGAGGCTCAATGTAAATACCTTCACTGGAGCCCACCTATCTCTTACCTCAGAAAATTCTAACAGTTTTAAGTATCTAGTATCATTGCTTTGTGCCCCAGGAAATGTAAAGAGTAGGCCAGCTGTAAATGTCTAACCTGGAGCCCATTTATGCTAACTCAATCTGAACCACACAGTCTGAGAATAAGGGAGGGATGGTTCTCTATTGGGGCTTCCCTGGTGGCTCAGATGGTAAAGAATCTGCCCACAATGTGGGAGACCTGGGTTCGATCCCTGGGTCTGAAAGATCCCCTGGAGAAGGGGATGGCAAGCCACTCCAGTATTCTTGCCTGGAGAATTCGATGGACAGAGGAGCCTGGTGGGCTACAGTCCATGGGATCACAAAGGTTCTCTATTAGTAACCTAAATGTTGACTGAGAAAGAATGAAGCATCCCTCACAGTTGTAATCTGGTAGGGATCTCTTGCTGAATGTGAGCAAAAAAATCGCATAATCCAATGTCACCTGAAGTCAGCCATGATGACAGTGGACTGTGTCCATAAGAGTGCAGCAAAATCATGGTCACTCCATAACAATTTCTGTGCTCAGACAAAAGCAAGAACACTGTGAAAACCATAAAACCATCTGAACCTGCCCCCTCCCTGATAACAAGATGGATGCTGCATCTCTATCAAGTACAGCCCTACTTTATTTCTCACACGTTCTGTGTAAAAATTATTACTATATCCAGTCACAAATTTGCCTCTGGTTTCTAACAGCACCCAATCCAGATCAGATCTCTTACTTGAAAATTTGCCAAAAGCACCACAAGCTGAAATCCTAAAATAAGCTTCTCTTAATAGCCTCTTATTGACATTTTACCGTGATGTGCAAGCTTCTTTGCTGCAGCAAGTAATAAACCCTGATATCTTTCCTGGTGGTCTTTGGCTGGTAAGCATCAACACCACTAAACTCCTGCTTAGGAAATCTTGGCTCATTTTCAGTGACTACTGCTTTTGTGCATGGAAAAAAAATTAGAGAAGCATATAGTATATATTTATGCTGAACAAGAATGAGAAGCCCTTGGGTGACAGAACACAGATGGCTTCATATTCATGACAGTGTGAAGATGCTACTGATAGTCAGCTTCAGTTGTATTTTCTTCAACATCTAATGGTATAGTTTTTAAAGCAGAGACAGGGACTTTAGTGATGAACTATTGCTTGAGGTTACATCAGAATAAGATAGAGAAAGTATTAGTAAGCAAAATTATTTCTAACCGGTTTTGGAAATTCATTTTTTAAAAAGACAATTATTGATTTGCATTTTCAAAGCCTGTGCTAGAAAAATAAATAGGTAGTTTTCCTTTAAAGCATTAACATTTCTTTTACCAACTCATTTTCCGTTTGTTAGAAGGCAGCTCTACCTAGAGGCAACCTCTGTGATCCTGCTGTTTCTCAGATATTCAAGGCGTTCCACAGGTTGTACAGCACTTGTACCCATGATAATTCTTTTCATTTCTCCTTCCCCTTCCCACCCCACTTCCTTCAGGGTTCTTTGTTAGGGAGAGATGCAAATTTGAGCAAAAAGGTTAATGATTGTTAGCAGCTAAATGTGTTTCCTTTTCAGGGGTAAAATACTATTATAGAAAACAACTCTTGGCCTCTGTTGCAGATGGTCTGAGTTTTAATTCCCATACATTTATCTCCAGGCTTTGCTGAGCAAGTCATTTATTCTGTCTGAACTACAATTCATTTATCTGAAAAAGTAATCTTCATTCATTTTAGCACTTCCTGAGGGCCTTTGATGTTTCAGAGTCCAAAGATAACCTCTGGGTTCACAACTATGCCCCTGAATTTGAGAATCTCACAACTCTTTTGTTCATATCACTTAAAATTGTTATGAAACTCAAATTAGACTATTCATATGAAAGCATTTGGACAATTACATGTTATCATTAGGATGGTAGCATGTGAAACACTTCCTCCATTGCATTCAACCATAGAGAAACGTAAAAGTGGGCATTTCAGGGAAAGAAACTAGTTAAAGATAGAAAAGTCTTTTGTCAGAGATAACTTTTTAACTTCTAAATGAATTCCAAGGAAATTACTGACCAACCTGAAGGACTGCTATCTCCATAGTTATATTCATTAACAGATACCAAAAAGCTATTCTTTCCTTCATGTTCAAATTAAGTATCTTATTTTCTTCCAGCCTGCAACATCAATATGCTGTAGAGAGAGACAAAATAAAACATTACCTTGTATTAGTTTTCTATGCTGTATAACAAATTATCAACAATTTAGTAGCTTGAAATAACATATGCTTCAGTTCAGTTCAGTTCAATCACTCAGTGGTGTTCAACTCTTTGCGACCCCATGGACTGCAGCATGCCAGGCCTCCGTGTCCATCACCAACTCCCGGAGTTTACTCAAACCCATATCCATTGAGTCGGTGATGCCATCCAACCATCTCATCCTCTGTCGTCCCCTTCTCCTGCCTTCAATCTTTCCCAGCATCAGGATCTTTTCAAATGAGTCAGTTCTTCGCATCAGGTGGCCAAAGTACTGGAGTTTCAGCTTCAGCAGCAGTCCTTCCAATGAATATTCAGGACTGATTTCCTTTAGGATGGACTGGTTGGATCTCCTTGCAGTCCAAGGGACTTTCAAGAGTCTTCTCCAGCATGACAGTTCAAAAGCATCAATTCTTCGGTGCTCAGCTTTCTTTATAGTCCAAATCTCATATCATACATGACGACTGGAAAAACTATAGCTTTGACTAGACAGACTTTTGTTGGCAAAGTAATGTCTCTGCTTTTTAATATGCTGTCTAGGTTGGTCACAGCTTTTCTTCTAAGGAACAAGCATCTTTTAATTTCGTGGCTGTGGTCACCATCTGCAGTCATTTTGGAGCTCAGGAAAATAAAGTCTCTCACCGTTTTCATTGCTTCCCCATCTATTTGCCATGAAGTGATGGGACCAGATGCCATGATCTTAGTTTTCTGAATATTGAGTTTTAAACCAACTTTTTCACTCTTCTTTTTCACTTTCATCAAGAGGCTCTTCAGTTTTTCACTTTCTGCCATAAGTGTGGTGTCATCTGCATATCTGAGGTTATTGATATTTCTCCCAGCAGTCTTGATCTTGTGCTTCATCTCCAGGCTTGTGCTTCAATCTCCCAGCTTGTGCTTCATCCTGCCCAGCATTTCTCAAGATGTTCTCTGCATATAAGTTAAATAAGCAGGGTGACGAAATACAGCCTTGACGTCCTCCTTTCCCGATTTGGAACCAGTCTGTTGTTCCATGTCCAGTTCTAACTGTTGCTTCTTAACCTGCATACAGATTTCTCAGGAGGCAGGTCAGGTGGTCTGGAATTCCCATCTCTTTCAGAATTTTTCAGTTTGTTTTGATCCACAGAGTCAAAGGCTTTGGCATAGTCAATAAAGCAGAAATAGAAGTTTTTCTGGAACTCTCTTGCTTTTTCGATGATCCAACGGATGCTGGCAATTTGATCTCTGGTTCCTCTGCCTTTTCTAAATCCAGCTTGTACATCTGGAAGTTCACGGTTCATGTACTGTTGAAGCCTGACTTGGAGAATTTTGAGCATTACTTTGCTATTATGTGAGATGAGTGCAATTGGGTGGTAGTTTGAGCGTTCTTTGGCATTGCCTTTCTTTGGGATTGGAATGAAAACTGACTTTTTCCAGTCCCGTGGCCACTGCTGAGTTTTCCAAATTTGCTGGCATATTATTATTTCACAATTTCAGTGGGTCAGGAGTCCACGTCTGGTTTAGCTGGGTACTCTGCTCAAGGTTGCTCAGTGGTTTAAAAAAAAAAACAACAACTGCCTGACAATGCAGAAGATGCCAAGAGACATGGGTTTGATCCCTGGATTGGGGAGATCCTCTGGAGAAGGAAATAGCAACCCACTTCAGTATTCTGCCTGGAAAGTCCCATAGACAGAGAAGCCTGGCAGGCTACCATCCATGGGGTCACAAAGAGCCAGACATGACTGAGCAACTGAATACTGCTCAAGATCTCACAACACTTCAGTCATGGGCCATGTTCTAATTTAGAGGCCAGACTGGGAAAAATCTGCTTCCAAGCTCTTTCAAGTTGTTGCCAGAATTAATTTTCTGCACCTGTGTCATTGAGGGTCCTGGCTTTCTGCTGGCTGTCAACTATAGAAGCTGCCCTTAGGTCCCAGAGGCTAATAACTACATTTCCGTGACTTGTGGGTTTCTCCAACATGGCCATTTACTTCATCAAGCCACTCTGGGTCCAGTCCATTTTTAAAGAGCATTCACCTGATTAAATCAGGCCCACCCTGGCTAATTTCCCTTTTGATTAATTCTGTACGGATTGATTTGAGATCTTAATTATATCTGCAACATCCCTTTATCTTTGCCATAACCTGTAGCTAGAAGCAAGTCACAGGTCCTGTCCCCATGTATTTTACAGGACATGCAATACAAGGATGTAGGAATCAAGGAGGCTACCATAGTGTTTTAAAAGAATTAAAGAGAAAGTCTTTTTCAAAAAAAGTCTAAATTTGATTTTTTAAAAATCAGATCCACTTTCCTTAACTTCTCTCTTTCATTGTTTCTGGTTTGTAAGCTGCTTTAGGAAATAGGTCTGTATCCCTCCAGGGGAGATAAGTACATATAGGTAGTGGGTGAAGACAGTATGAGGTCTATATTGGTGATACTATCAATGATGCTACTTAACAATTAACTATGTTCCATGAATTATTTCTAAGTATTCTACATGAATTGCTTACTTTAATTCTCACAACAACCCTTTGAGGTAGGTACTATTATTATGTAAAGTAAAAATGTGATTATTTAGAAGATCTACATAGGAATGCCTAGTAATCTTTGCCTTTAGTGCTTTTTGTGGTCTGTATATAGTTGCTCAATCCAGATTTGTTGAACTAATAGCCTAAAATAATTATGGTTAGCATTTAGAGTCAACAATACTTATGTAGATGTTAAATCAGGGGTTCTTGGCAAGTTGTGAACAGCATCCTGGTTGTTAGGTGCTCTGGGTTTCTAAACTCAACCTTACTTTTTCATTTATTGAGAAATTGAAGTAATCACTTTAACTTCCTAGATCTCCAAAATCTTTCCTTTAAGATAACAATTTGAAACTACATCACCTGTAAGAGTCTATCTATACTTAAGTAAAACACATTCAAAGCGCAGGAGAAATTTTAACCACAGGGTCCACCTGATAACCAAAACACATTTTTTAAGTACTTAACCGCATATTTTTATGGTAGAAATAATGCTAGGTGAAAGAAGTTCATATGAAAAAAGTCGGCAAGCATTTTGTGACAGGATAGACAGGTTTGTGTTCCAGCCCTGAAACGTGTTAGCTGCAAGTGAGCCTCTTTGAGCAGCAGTTTCTTCTGCTGTGAAACTTGAAAGAGAACTGCCTTGCCAACCTGTTTTGGGAATCAAGATAACTTACATAAAGCAATTAGTATAATGTCTGCTGCCATGATTTGTTCATTTTCTGTTTTTCTATGGAAAAAAATGAAATATAAAAGAATCTATAAAGAACAAATGAATTTTATCTTCATACAGGCAATTCAAACTTTGAAAACATAAACTTCTTAAATTTTAATTTGGATGTTTATAAATATATAACACCACACAGTGGGGGGGGGGAGGTGTGTGTGCTCGCATGTGTGTATAAAGCTATTGTGTGAATAAAGAAGTTCCCTTGTTAGCTGAATCAATCTTATAAGTTGGGAGACTTGAATATAAAATGTCTCCCTTGGTGGTTATAAAGGAAAGTCATGTGTACATTTCTGAATGTTCCATTACATACACTTTAATTGCAGTGGTATTTTAATTGCACCGTGATTGCAGTTTTATAAGTGAGACTTACAAAAATAGTCTATGCTATACTATATTGAATGAAGCATTTCAGCGTTTAAGAAGATGATATAAATAAAAGTTGTAAAGTACATTAGCTCTTTTTATAAGGTGATTGCTCTTTAATTCCACCTTCACTGCCCATAGGCTGAAAACAGTTGGAAAATGAACATTATAATTTACTAGCATGGGAGATTTTAACACTTACTTGCAGTGTTGAGGGAAATCACTTTCTGTACATGTTCTGAACTAAGCTAAAATCTCTATCTAGAGCATTCCTATTAAGTGGCCATCTTATCAGCCTTGCCTTTATATGTTTCATTCTAATTTCTTTGTGGGATGCCCCTGATCATATAATAAAAAATAAACATGGATATGTTATGCTTTTAGGATCAAGTATGGCCTCTTTGATCATCCCTGTGTGGATGTTCCAGGTATTAAGAAAACACATGGTTGAAAAATTATATTTTTAGAAGTCCTATGCCCTCCATATCTGCTTCTGTACTTTAATACTATCTTATTATTACTTTCAATTTCCATTTTTATCCAACCATATTCAGAGAAATTGATATCACCATGAATAACATGCTGATTAATACAGATTTTTTAAAAGGAATTAAAAAGGCTAAATATCATAGCAGCTGTTTATCATCTAAGTTCCTTCTACCCCAGATCACTTTTCAAATAAGTGATTGACATTTATGAGGCTGTAGCCATCAGAATGGAGAAGGCAATGGCAACCCACTCCAGTACTCTTGCCTGGAAAATCCCACGGACGGAGGAGCCTGGTAGGCTGCAGTCCATGGGGTTGCACAGAGTTGGACATGACTGAAGCAACTTAGCAGCAGCAGCAGCAGCAGCAGCAGCAGAAGCAGCCATCAGAAACTATTGGAATTGAACCAGCTTTACTGAAAGATAATACAGTAAATAGTTGTTAGAATCACTTTGCTTCTGAATGAACAGACTCAAGTAATTGTGTCTCAAATGTCCTTCTTGGCATATGTGGAGCTGACCCTTGAACAATGCGGTTGTGAACTGCCCAGCTCTGCTTATAGGTAGATTATTTTCAAGAGTAAGTATTACCACATAATCTGTGATTGGTGTCTGCTACTGTGGAACCAGCTATGCGGAACCACAGTTATTCAAGGATCAATGATATTAGAAACAGTTTTGCTCCTAATTAAAAGTACTCTTTTTGCATGTTTATAATTTTCTCCTGTCCAGAACCGAAAATAGGCAAAATCTAGAGCCAACAAATGTGATTCTATCAGTTTCATAACCTATGAAGTAGGGAGGTTGGGAATTAATTGGCTTTTAAGGCTTTTTTTGAGTCATGTTCTATGGTTTTAGTTTTTTAGACTCCCATGTTTCTTGATCAGATAATTTAAAAAATTTTGATATCTTTTATTCCTTTTTTACTTCATATTCTAAGAGCTTGCTTGGTTATTTAAATGGGGTTAGAAGTACATATGTAAAATGGAGTCACATTCTTCCTGGAAAACAATTGAGGACAAACAACATGGGGAAAAAGAAAAAAACTCCAACCTGGTGAAAGACACCACAAAAAACACCCAAATCCCTGGTGAGTTAGAGAAAAATTTGGACCAAATCAAAATAGCAGCCCCAAAGAAATTACATGCCTTTGAGTTCTAGGGCATCTCACAGAGCTGTTCATAAGTCGGTAGTCTACTAAACTGGCCTTCCCTCCATTGAACGATGTCGTTAGCCTTTTACCACAAAGTAGAGAAGTGTGGCAGAATTCACATGATACCAAGAAGTTCAGGTGAAGGTGATGATTAAAGAATTAGACAGACATATCATCACTGAAGGAAGCAGATTTTAGTTAAGGCTGAGCTTAGATGACTAACATATAGTTGCTGATCTGGTTAATTGAACAGTAACGGGAGCTGCTGCTGCTGCTGCTGAGTCACTTCAGTCATGTCCGACTCTGTGCAACCCCATAGACGGAAGCCTACCAGGCTCCCCCGTCCCTGGGATTCTCCAGGCAAGAACACTGGAGTGGGTTGCCATTTCCTTCTCCAATGCATGAAAGGGAAAAGTGAAAGTGAAGTCGCTCAGTCGTGTCCAACTCTTAGCGACCCCATGGACTGCAGCCTACCAGGCTCGTCCATCCATGGGAGGGAGCTAAATCACCATATAAAAGATTATCAAAGTGCTGGATTCACTGAGAGTTAAGGCCTTCTACCAACTGCTAGGTGGAAAGTACTCTCAGCATTGAATGTCAGGGAGAAGGAGTTTTAATTCTGTTGGTCTAAATCTAAGATACTTACTCCTTAATTCATCCCCTGAGTCTTTCTACCACACGGCATTTAATGAAAACGACTGTAGAAGATATGTTTGATTGGCACTCAATATTGTTTCAAACACATTTTAGTTTGTACTTCTGCACAGTCTGGAAAGCTGAAAACTATTTTCTAGCACCCTTATAGCTAGGGACCTGAAACCTATGTAGATTCTGTAAGTTAGATGCATTCATACGAATTTTGAACTGAAAAAGTAGTGTTTCTCTTCATCTCTGCTGTCAAGCAAGGTCATGTTCCTCCCACTCCCACAGCATTCAGTGTTAGTTCCTAGCAACCAGGGTGTCAGGAGACAGAAACTGGGGTATCTATTTTGAGCTGATGTAAATGTATAAAGAATGATATGACTCTAAAACTAAGAACTGGAGCCACTTCATGACCACTGGATTGAAGCTGTGATGGCGTAGTTTTGAAGTCAACAGTTTCAATGACATCGTTCTAATTAACTCAGTCTTGATGTTAGAGGAGGTAGCAACTCCACTGGTGGGTCTGTTCTTTGGTGCTCATCATAGCATAATGCCTGTTATCCTGTTCCTTAAAATGTTCCAGCTTATTTACACTTATTTTTTAAAAATAACTAGAAGATATTTTATGTCCTATGTAGATTCTATATAACTGGAATCTACTTGAAACTTTGACCCAAAAAGTATTTACATATTCAAAGATGAATTTTAAGCATGATATAATCAGCATAGGACCTATGTGAAAGTAATGCAAATAAACAAGAGAGTCGTCAAAGCATTAAAAAAGACAAAGACAATTTTAAATAAAAGTTATATATCATAACACATCTTAGAAACTTTCTACATTAAATCAAGGAAATTAATGAAAATATGCTGTCTCTTGAGAGATGTGATATAGTATTTCAAAGAAAGGAAATGAGAGTAAAAGAGAAACATAAACTGGCAAAATGAAGAGAATGAAAAGAAGAAAAGTCACTAAAAGAAAGTCAAATTTGTCTAAGCAAAATAGAAAGACTTGAAAGAGTGAGGTATCACTGAACATCTTTAACTGACATCTATCAGCTCATGTCCATTCAAATTAATATAAATTTGAATGACCCTAATGTATATATATATCAAAATCTATATCCTAAAATCAGAAAATGCAACTTCATTTAAAATGCCCACATAACAATTTTACAAAATCAATTGTATATTTGGTTACACAATCATTAAGAATTGCTAATAATTGTCTAAATATTAGGAATAAGCATATCATAGTGCCTTTTCATAATATAATAAAAATTCAAATTAATAATAATAAAAGCCATGCTATGAATTAGAAAATAAACACATACATGCATAACTTTTAAACACTTGTAAGTGTATAAATAAGGAAATAAAAATTGCATCATAAATACTTATTAGATAACATAAGCAAATTCTATATGTCAGTACCAATAGGATATGGCTAATACAATGTTCAGTGCTTCTAATAACTTAAAGTATTTTAAACCTTAAAAAGTGTGGCAGATATTGTTAGTTTCCTAACCAACAGCTTCCTATCCCCTAATTACTTGCTGGCAGAAATTGCTTTCAACACTTTAGACTTAAAATAGCAAATGCTTTGTTGGATATAGTTGACTTTGCATGTGGAGCTGGGAACTGTTCTAGCTACCTATAAAACATGAGTAGTGATAACTCTGATATGGTAAGAATGGTAGAATAGAAAGATAGAAAATACAGGGCAGCCCGTAGAAATATCATTGCTCTGCTAAACCAGCTGTGGAAACACCCTGCTTGCAGACTTCTTGTTATGTAAGATAACAAATGTCCTTATTATTTAAACTACATTTAGGAAGATACTCTCTTTCAACAGAAAGTGATACTACAAGAGTAAAAATAAATGAATAAGCACTCAATTTAAAAGTTAGAAATAGACTAATAAAATAAATATAAGGGAAGGAAATGGAGAGAGCATAAAAAGAGTAACATAAAGCACTCCTTAGTACTTAGTAAGCCTTAAGATAAGTAGATAGAAAAAATGAACTGAACATTGATTATTTGAAGGAGAATAGGGTGACAAATAATTTAATAAAAAAAAAGCCTACTTCAGCAATCAATACAAAGAAATAGAGGAAGATGACAGAATGGGAAAGACTAGAGATCTCTTCAAGAAAATTAGAGATACCAAGGGAACATTTCATGCAAAGATGGGCTCGATAAAGGACAGAAATGGTAGGGACCTCACAGAAGCAGAAGATATTAAGAAGAGGTGGCAAGAATACATGGAAGGACTGTACAAAAAAGATCTTCACGACCCAGATAATCATGATGATGTGATCACTAATCTAGAGCCAGACATCTTGGAACGTAAAGTCAAGTGGGCCTTAGAAAGCATCACTACGAACAAAGCTAGTGGAGGTGATGGAATTTCAGTTGAACTGTTTCAAATCCTGAAAGATGATGCTCTGAAAGTGCTGTACTCAATATGCCAGCAAATTTGGAAAACTCAGCAGTGGCCACAGGACTGGAAAAGGTCCGTTTTCATTCCAATTCCAAAGAAAGGCAATGCCAAAGAATGCTCAAACTACCACACAATTGCACTCACCTCACATGCTAGTAAAGTAATGCTCAAAATTCTCCAAGCCAGGCTTCATACGTGAACCATGAACTCCCTGATGTTCAAGCTGGTTTTAGAAAAGATAGAGGAACCAGAGATCAAATTGCCAACATCTGCTGGATCATGGAAAAAGCAAGAGAGTTCCAGAAAAACATTTATTTCTGCTCTATTGACTATGCCAAAGCCTTTGACTATGTGGATCACAATAAACTGTGGAAAATTCTGAAAGAGATGGGAATACCAGACCACCTGACCTGCCTCTTGAGAAACCTGTATGCAGATGAGGAAGCAACAGTTAGAACTGGACAAGGAACAACAGACTGGTTCCAAATAGAAAAAGGTATACGTCAAGGCTGTATATTGTCACCCTGCTTATTTAACTTATATGCAGAGTACATCACGAGAAATGGTGGACTGGAGGAAACACAAGCTGGAATCAAGATTGCCGGGAGAAATATCAAAAACCTCAGATATGCAGATGACACCACCGTTATGGCAGAAAGTGAAGAGGAGCTAGAAAGCCTCTTGATGAAAGTGAAAGAGGAGAGTGAAAAAGTTGGCTTAAAGCTCAACATTCAGAAAATGAAGATCATGGCATCCGGTCCCATCACTTCATGGCAAATAGATGAGGAAACAGTGGAAACAGTGTCAGACTTTATTTTTGGGGGCTCCAAAATCACTGCAGATGGTGATTGCAGCCATGAAATTAAAAGACGCTTACTCCTTGGAAGAAAAGTTATGACCAACCCAGATAGTATATTCAAAAGCAGAGACATTACTTTGCCGACTAAGGTCCGTCTAGTCAAGGCTATGGTTTTTCCTTTGGTCATGTATGGATGTGAGAGTTGGACTGTGAAGAAGGTTGAGCGCTGAAGAATTGATGCTTTTGAACTATGGTGTTGGAGAAGACTCTTGAGAGTCCCTTGGACTGCAAGGAGATCCGACCAGTCCATTCTGAAGGAGATCAACCCTGGGATTTCTTTGGAAGGAATGAGGCTAAAGCTGAAGCTCCAGTACTTTGGCCACCTCATGCAAAGAGTTGACTCATTGGAAAAGACTCTGATGCTGGGAGGGATTGGGGGCAGGAGGAGAAGGGGATGACCGAGGATGAGATGGCTGGATGGCATCACGGACTTGATGGACGTGAGTTTGAGTGAACTCCGGAGATGGTGATGAACAGGGAGGCCTGGCGTGCTGCAATTCATGGGGTCACAAAGAGTCAGACATGACAGAGCGACTGAACTGGACTGAACTGAATTTAATAAAAATAAAGAAAGCACAAATACATATATTTCAGAATGGAAATTGGGAGAATAGCCATTGAGAAAAAATAAGAGAATAGTGTTTTCCTCAAAGCAGAAAGCATGGATTAATTGCATGTTGATGTTAATTATAATAAACTTTATCTCAGAAAAAGACAATCTAAACATTTCAATTCCATTGAGTAAATTAAGAATACCTTGAAAGAATTTGCCTCAAAAAGGCACCAAGCCTTACTAGTTTCACAGAAAATTGGTGGCAAAACTTCAGGGAATATAAACCCAATGACTTTTAAAAAAAATAAAATGTATTTATTTTTTAATTAAAGGATAATTACTTTACAGAATTTTTTTTCTGTCAAACATCAACATGAATCAGCTATAGGTATATATATTTCCCCTCTCTTTTTTAAAAAAATTATTTTTAATTGAAGGATAATTGCTTTCCAGAATTTTTTTCTTTTCTGTCAAACTTCAACATGAATCAGTCATAAGTATACATATGTCCCCTCTCTGTTGAACCTCCCTCCCATCACTCTCCCCATCCTACCCCTCTAGGTTGATACAGAGCCTCTGTTTGAGTTCCCAGAGACATACAGCAAATTCCCATTGGTTATCTATTTCACATATGGTAATGTAAGTTTCCATGTGACTCTCTCCATACATCTCACCCTCACCTCCCCTCTCCCCATGTCCGTAAGTCTGCTCTCTCTGCTTCTCCATTGCTACCCTGCAAATAAATTCTTTGGTACCATCTGTCAGGGAAGCCCTAACCATCTTTCTAGATTCCATATATATGTGTTAGTATATAATATTTCTCTTTCTCTTTCTGACTTACTTCATTCTGTATAATAGGCTGTAGGTTCATCTACCTCATTAGAACTGACTCAAACGTGTTTCTTTTTATGGCTGAATAATATTCCATCATGTATATGTACCACAACTTCTTCATCCATTCATCTGTTGATGGACATTTAGGTTGATTCCATGTTCTAGCTGTTGTAAATAGTACAGTGAACATTAGGGTACATGTGTCTTTTTCAATTTTGGTTTCCTTAGGGTACATACCCAGAGAAGGCAATGGCACTCCACTACAGTACTCTTGCCTGGAAAATCCCATGGATAGAGGAGCCTGGTGGGCCGCAGTCCATGGGGTCGCGAAGAGTCAGACACGACTGAGCGACTTCACTTTCACTTTTCACTTTCATGCACTGGAGAAGGAAATGGCAATCCACTCCAGTGTTCTTGCCTGGAGAATCCCAGGGATGGGGGAGCCTGGTGGGCTGCCATCTATGGGGTTGCACAGAGTTGGACACGACTAAAGTGACTTAACAGTAACAGTAACAGTACATACCTAGGATTTGGATTGCTGGGTCATATGGTGGTTTTATTCTTAGTTTTTAAAAGAATCTCCATACTGTCTTCCATAGTGGCTGTATCATTTTATATTCCCACCAACAGTGCAAGAGGGTTCTCTTTTCTCCATACCCTCTCCAGCATTTATTGTTTACAGACTTTTTAATGATGGCCATTCTGACTGGTGTGAGGTGATAACTCATTGTAGTCTTGATTTGCATTTCTCTAATCATGAGTGATGTTGAGCAAAGCCTTTGACTGTGTGTGTCACAATAAACTGTGGAAAGTTCTGAAAGAAATGGGAATACCAGATCACTTGACCTGCCTCTTGAGAAACCTGTATACAGGTCAGGAAGCAACAGTTAGAACTGAACATGGAACAACAGACTGGTTCCAAATAGGAAAACGAGTACGTCAAGGCTGTATATTGTCACCCTGCTTATTTAACTTATATGCAGAGTACATCATGAGAAACACTGGACTGGAGGAAGCACAGGCTGGAATCAAGATTGCCTGGAGAAATATCAATAACCTCAGATATGCAGATGACACCACCCTTATGGCAGAAAGTGAAGAGGAACTAAAGAGCCTCTTGATGAAAGTCAAAGAGGAGAGTGAAAAGTTGGCTTAAAGCTCAACATTCAGAAAACTAACATCATGGCATCTGGTCCTATCACTTCATGGCAAATAGATGGGAAAACAGTGGAAACAGTAACTTACTTTATTTTTCTGGGCTCCAAAATCACTGCAGGTGGTGACTGTAGCCATGAAATTAAAAGACCCTTGCTCCTTGGAAGGAAAGTTATGACCAACCTAGATAGCATATTAAAAAGCAGAGACATTACTTTACCAACAAAGGTCCATCTAGTCAAGGCTATGGTTTTTCCAGTAGTCATGTATGGATGTGAGAGTTGGACTATAAAGAAAGCTGAGCGATGAAGAATTGATGCTTTTGAACCGTGGTGTTGGAGAAGACTCTTGTGAGTCCCTTGGACTGCGAGGAGATCCAACCAGTCCATCCTAAAGGAGATCAGTCCTGGGTGTTCATTGGAGGGACTGATGTTGAGGCTGAAACTCCTGTACTTTGGCCACCTGATGTGAAGAGCTGACTCATTTGAAAAGACCCTGATGCTGGGAAAGATTGAGGGCAGGAGGAGAAGGGAACAACAGAGGATGAGATGGTTGGATGGCATCACCAGCACAATGGACATGGGTTTGGGTGGACTCTGGGAGTTGGTGATGGACAGGGACGCCTGGTGTGCTGCGGTTCTTGGGGTCGCAAAGAGTTGGACATGACTAAGCAACTGAATTGGACTGAACTGAACTGAGCATCCTTTCATGTGTCTGTTAGCCATCTGTATGTCTTCTTTGGAAAAATGTCTGTTTAGCTCTTTTCCCACTTTCTGACTGGGTTGTTTTTCTGATACTGAGTTGTATGAGCTGCTTGTATATTTTGGAAATTAATCCTTTGTCAGTTGTTTCATTTGCTATTATTTTCTCCCATTCTGAGAGTTGTCTTTTTACCTTGTTTATAGTTTCCTTTGCTATGCAAAAGCTTTTAAGTTTAAACAGATTCCACTTGTGTCCCTTTGTTTTTATTTCCATTACTCTAGAAGGTGGGAACCCAATGACTTTTAACCGTAGAGAGAATACAGAACAGGAACAGTTATAAGTTCTTTCTACCAAACTAGAATAATTTATATAGCTATTATTCTTTACTCTCACCTAATTCCACTTGTTGTTACTATTATAGCACTGAAAATAATTAAGAAATTTACTAATATATTTCATGATATTAATTAGTAATGGGAGAGAAATATATTCTGAGGGTATACAAATGGATTTTATACAATTCAAAACCAATCCTAATTTGGGAAAGGATAAGATACTTTTATATAATAAGAATATGGGGATATTTTAATGTGAATATAAAAAGCCAAATTTATGATTACTTGTAAAATACTACATGTAATTTAATTTAGGAACATAAAATTTTTTTATTATCAATTTTTTAATTGGAGGACAGTTACTTTACTCTGTGATACATCAATGAAAATCAGTCATAATTTTATATACATATACATACACACACATATATATCCCTTCCCTCTTGAGCCTACCCCCTCCCATTCCACCTTTCTAGGTTGTCATAGAGTGCCAGGCGGGCCTCCAGTGTTATACAGCAACTTCCTGCTAGTTATTTATTTTTACCCATGTATAAAATATTGTATATATATCAATGCTGCTTTCTCAATTTATCCTACACTCTTCTTCCCCTGCTGTGTCCACCAGACTGTTCTCTACTTCTGCATCTCCATATCTTCTTTGTAAATATGTTCATCAGTACTGTTTTTCTAGATTCCACACTTGTACTCAGTCACTTTAGTCTTATCCGAGACTCTTTGCAACCTATGGACTGTAGCCTGCCAGGCTCCTTTGTACATGTGATTTCCCAGTTAAGAATACCGGTGTAGGTTGCCATGCCCTCCTCCAGGGAATCTTGGTGACCCAGGGATTGAACCCATGTCTCCTGAGTTTCTTGCATTCCAGGCGGATTCTTTACCACTGAGCCACTGGGGAAGCCCCTAGATTCCATATATATGCATTAATATACATTATTTGTTTTTCTCTTTCTTACTTACTTCAGTCTGTATAACAGGCTGTAGGTTCATCCACCTCACTACAACTGACCCAAATTCATTCCTTTTTATGGCCGAGTAATATTCCATTGTATATATGTACCACAACTTCTTTATCCATTCATCTGTAGATGGACATCTAGGTTGCTTCCATGTCCTGGCTACTTTAATTAGTGCTGCAGTGAACATTAGGGTACATGTGTCTTTTAGAGTTGTGATTTTCTCAGGCTATATGCCCAGTAGTGGGATTGCTGAGTCACATGGTAGTTTTCTTCCTAGTTTGTTAAGGGGTCTCCATAGTGTTCTCCATAGTGATTGTACCAATTTACATTCCCAACAACAGTACAAGAGGGTTTCCTTTTCTCCACATCCTCTCCATCATTTATTGTTTGTAGTTTTTTGGATGATGGCCAATCTGATTGGTGTGAGGTGATAACCTCATTGTAGTTTTGATTTGCATTTCTCTAATAATGACTGATGTTGAGCATCTTTTCATGTATTTATTTGCCATCTGTCTCTCTTCTTTGGAGAAATGTCTGTTCAGGTCTTCTGCCCATTTTTGGACCAGGCTGTTTTTCTGATATTCAATTGTATGAGCTGCTTATATATTTTTGAGATTAATCCTTTGTCAGTTGCTTCATTTGCAATTATTTTTATTATCATCATCATTACTTTGTATTGTTGTTGTTATTCAGTTGCTAAGTTGTGTCTGACTCTTTGTGACCCCATGGACTGTAGCACGCCAGGCTTCCCTGTCCTTCACTATCTCCCAGAGTTTGCGCAGACTTATGTACATGGAGTCAATGATGCCATCCAACCATCTCATCCTCTGTTGCTCCTTTCTCCTTCCCTCAATCTTTCCCAACATCAGGGTCTTTTCCAGTGAGTCAACTCTTTGAATCATGTGGCCTGTTATTTTTATTGTAGTATTAGCCAATGGAATTAGTCATGCAAAAGAAATAAGAGATATATAAACTAACAAGTAGGAAAGTTTTTGTTAAGAATCCCAGGGACAGGGGAGCCTGGTGGGCTGCCGTCTATGGGGTCGCAGAGTCGGACACGACTGAAGTGACTTAGCAGCAGCAGCAGCAGCAGCAGCAGCAGCAGCAGCAGCAGCAATGGGTTAATATGCATGAAGATAAAAGAAAATCAGCCTAATGACTATTAGAGTAAAATAATTATTAAATGGTTATAAAATTAATGAAGGCAGGAGTCTGTAAAATTTTCTCTAAAAGACTAGATTGTAAATATTTTTGGCCATCTGGGCCATATAGTCTATTTTAGCACTCAACATTGCTTTGCACAAAAGCAGCCATAGACAGTATGTGAACAAATGTATATGGGTATTTTTCAATAAAACTTTAGCTGCAAAAACAGGCAGAAAGCTGGATATTGTCTGAAAGCCTTAGTTTGATGACCTCTGAATTAATGTATACCAATTAAAATCAGATTTGCATAGCATCCAGATAGAATATGTAGTGAAATATGCAATCTTACTTGTAATAAAAAACAGAGTAAGTTACAGAGAAATGTATAAGATTTATATGAAAAAACTTTGAAATTCAATTGAAGATCATTAGAAGCCTGAGATTGCTCTTAGTTTTGAAGACTAACTCATATAAACATATTATTTCTCTTCAAGTTAATCTAGAAATTTAATATGACCTGTATTAAAATAATCAACATAATTATTTGCAGCCTATTTAAACTCATGTAAAGAAGAAAACAAGAATGCTAAATAAACTGTACATATTAAACTATATTTGTATTAAAGAATAAATGAGCAGACAGATTCAAAGAACAAAATAGTCCAGAAGGAGATTTGCAATGAATGAAAATTTAGCATTAGTATTAGTGTTAGTTAGTATTAGTATTATTTAGTATTAGGTGTAGCATTTCCAATCAAGTAAATAACACTCCAAAATTTTTGAGAACAACTAGATCAAAAACAAAACTTATATTTAAAATATCTGTTTTATAATTTTACACTGAGTAAGAACATTTTCAGTTCAGTTCAGTTCAGTCACTCAGTCGTGTCTGACTCTTTGCGACCCCATGAATCACAGCACACCAGGCCTCCCTGTCCATCACCATCTCTGGGAGTTCACTCAGACTCACGTCCATCGCATCTGTGATGCCATCCAGCCATCTCATCCTCGGTCGTCTCCTTCTCCTCCTGCCCTCAATCCCTCCCAGCATCAGAGTCTTTTCCAATGAGTCAACTCTTTGCATGAGGTGGCCAAAGTACTGGAGCTTCAGCTTTAGCATCATTCCTTCCAAAGAAATCCCAGGGTTGATCTCCTTCAGAATGGACTGGTTAGATTTCCTTGCAGTCCAAGGGACTCTCTCAAGAGTCTTCTCCAACACCACAGTTCAAAAGCATGAATTCTTCGGCGCTCAACCTTCTTCACAGTCCAACTCTCACATCCATACATGACTACTGGAAAAACGATAGCCTTGACTAGACGGACCTTAGTCGGCAAAGTAATGTCTCTGCTTTTGAATATATTACCTAGGTTGGTCATAACTTTTCTTCCAAGGAGTAAGCGTCTTTTAATTTCATGGCTGCAATCACCATCTGCAGTGATTTTGGAGCCCAGAAAAATAAAGTCTGACACTGTTTCCACTGTTTCCCCATCTATTTGCCATGAAGTGATGGGACCGGATGCCATGATCTTCATTTTCTGAATGTTGAGCTTTAAGCCAACTTTTTCACTCTCCTCTTTCACTTTCATCAAGAGGCTTTTGAGTTCCTCTTCACTTTCTGCCATAACGGTGGTGTCATCTGCATATCTGAGATTTTTGATATTTCTCCCGGCAATCTTGATTCCAGCTTGTGTTTCTTCCAGTCCAGCGTTTCTCGTGATGTACTCTGCATATAAGTTAAATAAGCAGGGTGACAATATACAGCCTTGACGTACTCCTTTTCCTATTTGGAACCAGTCTGTTGTTCCTTGTCCAGTTCTAACTGTTGCTTCCTCACCTGCATGCAGGTTTCTCAAGAGGCAGGTCAGCTGGCCTGGTATTCCCATCTCTTTCAGAATTTTCCACAGTTTATTGTGATCCACACAGTCAAAGGCTTTGGTATAGTCAATAAGGCAGAAATAGATGCTTTTCTGGAACTCTCTTGCTTTTTCCATGATCCAGCAGATGTTGGCAATTTGATCTCTGGTTCCTCTATCTTTTCTAAAACCAGCTTGAACATCAGGGAATTCATGGTTCACGTATGAAGCCTGGCTTGGAGAATTTTGAGCATTACTTTACTAGCATGTGAGATGAGTGCAATTGTGTGGTAGTTTGAGCATTCTTTGGCATTGCCTTTCTTTGGAATTGGAATGAAAACGGACCTTTTCCAGTCCTGTGGCCACTGCTGAGTTTTCCAAATTTGCTGGCATATTGAGTACAGCACTTTCAGAGCATCATCTTTCAGGATTTGAAACAGTTCAACTGGAATTCCATCACCTCCACTAGCTTTATTCATAGTGATGGTTTCTAAGGCCCACTTGACTTCACATTCCAAGATGTCTGGCTCTAGATTAGTGATCACATCATCATGATTATCTGAGTCGTGAAGATCTTTTTTGTACAGTTCTTCCATGTATTCTTGCCACCTCTTCTTAATATCTTCTGCTTCTGTGAGGTCCCTACCATTTCTGTCCTTTATCGAGCCCATCTTTGCATGAAATGTTCCCTTGGTATCTCTAATTTTCTTGAAGAGATCTCTAGTCTTTCCCATTCTGTTGTTTTCCTCTATTTCTTTGCATTGATCACTGAAGAAGGCTTTCTTATCTCTCCTTGCTATTTTTTGGAACTCTGCATTCAGATGCTTATATCTTTCCTTTTCTCCTTTGCTTTTTGCCTCTCTTCTTTTCACAGCTATTTGTAAGGCCTCCCCAGACAGCCATTTTGCTTTTTTGCATTTCTTTTCCATGGGAATGGTCTTGATCCCTGTCTCCTGTACAGTGTCACGAACTTCATTCCATAGTTCATCAGGCACTCTATCTATCAGATCTAGGCCATTAAATCTATTTCTCACTTCCACTGTATTATCATAAGGGATTTGATTTAGGTCATACCTGAATGGTCTAGCGGTTTTCCCTATTTTCTTCAATTTGAATCTGAATTTGGTAATAAGGAGTTCATGATCTGAGCCACAGTCACCTCCTGGTCTTGTTTTTGTTGACTGTATGGAGCTTCTCCATCTTTGGCTGCAAAGAATATAATCAGTCTGATTTCAGTGTTGACCATCTGGTGATGTCCATGTGTAGAGTCTTCTCTTGTGTTTTTGGAAGAGGGTGTTTGCTATGACCAGTGCATTTTCTTGGCAAAACTCTATTAGTCTTTGCCCTGCTTCATTCTGCATTCCAAGGCCACATTTGCCTGTTACTCCAGGTGTTTCTTGACTTCCTACTTTTGCATTCCAGTCCCCTATGATGAAAAGGACATCTTTTTTTGGTGTTAGTTCTAAAAAGTCTTGTAGGTCTTCATAAAACCATTCAACTTCAGTTTCTTCAGCGTTACTGGTTGGGGCATAGACTTGGATAACTGTGATATTGAATGGTTTGCCTTGGAGACGAACAGAGATCAGTCTGTCGTTTTTGAGATTGCATCCAAGTACTGCATTTTGGACTCTTTTGTAGACCATGATGGCTACTCCATTTCTTCTAAGGGATTCCTGCCGACAGTAGTAGATATAATGGTCATCTGAGTTAAATTCACCCATTCCAGTCCATTTTAGTTCGCTGATTCCTAGAATGTTGACGTTCACCCTTGCCATCTCTTGTTTGACCACTTCCAATTTGCCTTGATTCATTTACCTGACATTCCAGGTTCCTATGCAATATTGCTCTTTACAGCATTGGATCTTGCTTCTATCACCAGTCACATCCACAACTGGGTATTGTTTTTGCTTTGGCTCCATCCCTTCATTCTTTCTGGAGTTATTTCTCCACTGATCTCCAGTAGCATACTGGGCGCCTAATGACCTGGGGAGTTCCTCTTTTGGTATCCTATCATTTTGCCTTTTCATACTGTTCATGGGGTTCTCAAGGCAAGAATACTGAAGTGGCTTGCCATTCCCTTCTGCAGTGGACCACATTCTGTCAGACCTCTCCACCATGACCCGCCCGTCTTGGGTTGCCCCGCAGGCATGGCTTGGTTTCATTGAGTTAGACAAGGCTGTGGTCCTAGTGTGATTAGATTGACTAGTTTTCTGTGAGTATGGTTTCAGTGTGTCTGCCCTCTGATGCCCTCTTGCAACACCTACCATCTTACTTGGGTTTCTCTTACCTTGGGCGTGGGGTATCTCTTCATGGCTGTTCCAGGAAAGCGCAGCTGCTGCTCCTTACCTTGGACAAGGGGTACCTCCTTACTGCCCTCGTTCCTAACCTTCAACGTGGGATAGCTCCTCTAGGCCCTCCTGTGCCTGCTTAGCCACCGCTCCTCGGGTTGCTCCTCCCGGCCGCTGGCCCCGGCCTGGGGCGTGGGTGCCTCCTCCCAGCTGCCACCCCTGGCCTCGGGCTCGGGGTGGCTCCTCAGGGTCACTGCCCCTGGCCTTGGGTGCGAGGTGGCTTCTCCCGGCCGCCCCTGACGTCAGACGTGGGGTTGTTTCCTCCCGGCTGCCACTGTCTTCGGACGCTGGGTAGCTCCTCCCGGCCGCCGCCCTGACCTCGGACGCAGGGTGTCTCCTCCCAGCCGGCCACTGACCTCGGACGCGGGGTGGCTCCTCCCAGCCGTTCCTGTGCCGTTGCAGCCTGGCACTCTGGGCCGCTGTCCCTGACTTCGGACGTGAGGTAGCTCTCAGCCGCGCTTAGTGCGCCGGCCCACCACCGCCACCTGCGCTTAGTGCCTGCGCCCGGCGCCGCCGCCTGCACTTAGTAAAGAACTTTTTAAGGAAGCTGAAATCCTATAAGCTCTGAAACAATGGACAAAATATTAAACAGACAAAGCAATGATGATGTTGATGATAGCTAATTGTTGCAAAGTACTTAATATGTGCTAGGCATTTTTCTAAACATTAAAGTGAATTAATGGGATTTCCCTGGTGGTCCAGTGGTTAAGACTCTGCTTCCAATGCAAGGGGTGTGGGTTTGATCCCTGTCAAGGAATGAAGGTCCCATATGCCTCAAGGTGTGGCAGAAAATTTTTAAAAAAATGAATTAGCTCCTGACTTCTGACAACTATATGATACTAGGCCTACCCCCATTTGATAGATGGAATATGGAACAGAGAGATCAGCTAGTAAATAGTAAAGGGATTAAAGTTTCTTTAAGGCAAAACAGAACATGCAAAGTACTAAAATATAAATAAAACCTGCAAAAAACATTAGATATATAGCAAAGAGTTTATTTCATTGATATGAATTCTTTCATGTTTATAATAAGAAACAATATAATAGAAAATGGACAAATGTAATAATATTCAGTTTATAGGAAACATAAATACACTGTATACTAAAAGACACTTGAAAAGATTCAAATCCTAAATAAAAGAATGTGGAATAAAAATTTGAGGCAGTTTTTTGTTTATTTGACACTGATCTGAAAGTTTGTAATTCATTGTAGTAATTCTGTTGGAAAAAAAAGAAAGTGAAAGAAGGAAACAATCATTTGGAGTACAATTTGCCAATATCAATTTTTTAATGCTCATCTTTTTGATCTAGTCATTTCATTTATGTATTCTACACATATATTTGCAAACATGATTGAAACATAAAATATGTAAAATTTTGTCATTTCAGGTTATTAATTAGTAAGAAAATCCTTGAGTGAACCTTATAGTCATAGTCTTGTTTAAAAAAATGTTATAATATTATATATATTTTTTTATTTTTTTAAATTTTAAAATCTTTAATTCTCACATGCATTCCCAAACATGAATGTTATAATATTATAAATTGAAACAAATGAGATTCCTGTCCTTGTATGCTGACATTGAAACATGTAAAAGCTATTCTAAGAAAATATAAAACAAACTATACACACATGCACATACAAAGAGTATGTAGGCATGTGTACTCAGTCGTGTCCAACTCTTTCCGATCCCATGGACTGTAGCCCACCAGGCTTCTCTGTTCATGGCATTTCCTAGGCAAGAATACTGGAGTGGGTTGTAATTTTCTTCTCAAAGAGTATGTATAGTGCTCATTTAAATGAAGTATTTTAAAAGGATGGATATATGCTTGGGATAGTTCACGATGATTCACAATAATAGTTCCCTGTGAGGAAAAGGACTATAAGTTTATATACGTAGCTTCACGTATTTAGGGTTTTTTTATCATTAGTTTTTCCAAATAATAATAACTTTAAAAGATATTAAAATAAAAGTTGCTTTTGTGAATTTATACAGTGAAAAAATCCTTTTTGAAGCAAAGGAATGGTTCTAAAATATAGGTAGATATTCTTTAATACATTTCATGATTTGTTTCCTAAAGAGGTAAATCCATGGAAAACTGAAACTTTTCTTAGTAAGCAACAGTTCTGAATACACTTTACAGATTCTTTTTCTGAAGGGTTAGACTCCAATACACATACATAATTTTTCATCCACTGAAAACCTGATAAACATAGGAATATTTTCTACTTATGACAGAATCTTAAACCACTGAGCTTTTAATGAATCTGAGAATAATTATTAGCTGCAAAGGACTTTGTTATTATTTTTTAAAATAAATTGGAAGGCATAAGATTGCCATGGTCCACTCTTCCTTCTTCTCTTACTATGTTCCTTTTCTTGCCACCAGTTAAAAATGAAACACCATATGCATGTTTAACAAGCACAAGATAAACACAAAAAATTTTTGTTTAAATGCAGGGTTGAATAATACCACTTTGTGTTGAACTTAGATTTAATAATAATAATAATTCTAGCTGTTTACTGTTTATTAACATTTCTAGCAATTACCACAGTTGGAATAGATCTAGACTTTGCCTGAGGTAATGTGTAAAATAATTTAATAGCAAGAACTTTAGTCTGATTATGTATAGAAGTTTATGGGAGTGTTTTTTCTGTTCTTTTTGGTTTGAGTGATGGCTTAATTTAAAAATAATAAGTTTTAGAGACAATGTTAACAACGAATAGAGAAAGTGATGCATTATGGTCTCTAAAATAAATGCAAGGAACATATTACCATCCCCTATTAGCTTGGATATTGAAACAAGTCATTATTGTAAAAACCAAAAAGTAAGAGAGGGATCCTTTTAAACTGGTTGTTAGTATACAGATTAGGTGAAACTTACTAAATATTAATATATTCATTTCTTTGGGATGATAGTATGCATTTAATACACTCATCTTTTTATATTAAATTCTTCTACAGAGGTATAGAACTTAATTTTTCAAAAGAAAAAGGAAATGGACCTTACAGTAAAGAAATTTACAGATTACATATGATCATGCTTATAAGCTAACACTTCAGCTAATATATATCATGCAGTTTCAACCCATTGCTATAATAAAACTACTTTATGGAGGATGAAGTGTTAGGCCCTTGGTTAAAAATATTAATTTTGTGCCAAAACATAAACTAAATTTTTATCAATTAAAACAAAGAAAAGTTATTGAAAACATATGTTATAATTTGAAACAGTCATATCTGGCTAAGCTTTACCATTAATAACTTTTGAATAAAGGACATGAGGGAATAACATTTGTAGAAAAAGAAGGAAATAGCTTGCCTTTTGTATTTGTCCTTTTCTCCCACCACTAAATATTAGATTTAATTTAAGAGCGAATGAATATATGAAGAAGCATAGGACACCCCCGTGGACAAAACTCATCAGTATTTGATAAGGTGAATGTGATTATTGGCCTCTTATCCTTAATCTGTCATAAACATGAATTCTTTATAATCTGAAAGAAGCCTAACTTTTCTTGATCTCAGTTTCTTCATTTCATGTATTAGAGGAGTCCTCTTTTTTTTTATATGTTTATTTGCTTATTTATTTTGGCTGTGCTGGGTCTTCATTGCTGTGTGGGCTTTTCTCTAGTTGCAGGGAGCAGGGGCTACTCTCTAGCTCCAATGTACAGGCTTCTTATTGCAGTGGCTTCTCTTGTTGTGGAGCACAGGTTCTAGGGCATGTGCAGGCTTCAGTAGTTGCAGTTCCCACGCTCTAGAACACAGGGGCAATAGTTGTGGCATGTGGGCTCAGTTGCTCTGTAGCATGTGGGATCTTCCTGGACCAAGGATCGAACCCATGTCTTTTATATTGGCAGGTGGATTCTTCACCACTGAGCCACCAAGGAAGGCCTAGAGGAGTCCCCTTAACATTCAATTTTAAGCCTTTTCCAGGTCTAAAATTGAATAGTGCTTCTTGTAATCCTTTGTTTATACCTATAAAATCTACAAAGGTGTAACAGAAGAAAAAAAATCTATTAGAGGATCTGTTACAAAACAGAGAGAGTTGTGAATATGTCATCATGTCAACCAGAGGATGGTATCACCTTCACTTTTTCCTTATATCTTTTAGTGCATACAGGATCTACCTCAGCTGGGCCTTCCTCTCCCTTTTCTCTCTATGGTTCCCTCTGCCCTGTCTTTCCTCTTCCATAAGGATCAAGTTCCTACTGAAATGTCATAAGGCTCCCTAAGTACTAAATTTACATGACCAACTCTTGCTAGGAAAGGAAAAATAGATTCTAACTCTATATTACTCAAGTGTTTTAGATCCTTTAAATTTTTCAAAACGGACGAATCCGTCTTTCTTTGCTAATATTGACAGCTGTTCATAACATAACTGCAAAATATTATTTTATCTCTACCTTTTTGTGCTTTGTTTTTTCTAAGGATACCAACCCCCTCCAGAGATTAGGAAAAGATGAAGGATAAAGGGGGTGAACTAGAAAGAAAATTTCATGCTGCAACAGAGAATATGTTGGAGGGCATATCATATTTCTTTTCTATACACCATCATTTCAAAAGACCTCTGATAGGACCAACCAAATAAATCATGAAAACAAGTGTCTAACAATATGTTAGACAATATGTGCTTTAAAGATGTTTACATTCTAATAAGAAGGCCATGATATGACGTAGGTAAAAATAATAAGGTAACTAAAAATGTGTACCAAAAATAAAGGACAAAGCACCTTGAGATGTTAAGGTCAATAAGATCACAATGGTTTCATCAACATTCTTTGGCTTGTATGTCAGTTTTCCAGCTTCTCAACTGGATTTCTAAAGTTTCTCAAGGGCAAAAAAATCCTTTTGATTACCTCACCTCTCAGCACCTAGTAATGTCTTCCACATAAAAGATAAGGTGAATCTTTTGCCTATTGATTGAAACATGCAGCTATAGTACTGTATTTACTCTACTATGAAGGGTGGAAGATCAGTAACTCCTCATTTATTTTGTATTGAAAGGATACCCATGGCTCACTCAGACTCTTATTTCAAGCCACAACCACACAAATCACACTAAAATTAAAACCTCAAAATCCCCACTGAGTTAGAAATGCTTATATATAATCTTTGATAAATTTGAAGCACTTCCTTAAGATGTTTTTTCTACCTAGGGAAATATACTAATTAAAAGAATATTTTAAGATGTAACCTAATGAATAAGGGCAAATATTGATGAGAAAGTAAGTTTGTGTGGGTTTGCCAAAATTTTAAATAAAAAATCACTTAAATCAGTTCAGCAAATGTTTATTTCACATCTACTGTATAGAATGTACTAAGCTAGATACTGTGCTAAAGTAAATAAAATGTCAAAGCAATGTTGTACATACTAGTGGAAAATACTTATTAACATTTAAAATGTAACCTTATTCTATTAATGTTGCTTTGCTGCAGAATATGCTAGAGGTTTCCTCATGCTTTATTTGTGTGCTGCTGTTTTTTTTTTTTTAAGTAGAATAACATATATGCTCTGTTATTTTTCCTTGCTACTTTTCTTTCTTACTATTTCTAAAGTAATACCTTCATAGAATTTTCCAGGAGAAATTTAGATTATAAAAAGAGAAGAGACACATATGTGGTAATATTTTTTATGCACACCTCACAAATTTCAAAGCTTTTTGAACTTATTTGGTTGTTGTTAAAATGCACTCCTTAGCAAACCACAGAAATTCACTTCATGACTCAATTTCTCTGTTCTTTGCAGAAGCCAGCATGGGTACCATTTCACATTTTTGGCTCCATTTTTAAATATTTGATGTTCAAGAATGTTTCCTGCTGACCGAATAACTTTTTCACTCAAAAACATAGGAAAGAAAAAAAATGAAAAAGAGAAGCTGACAGAAAAAAAAATTCTTAAAATACAATGGCTGGCTGAATTAAATTGAGTCAATTACATATTGCACTCTACATTGAAATACAATTTTCACCAAAGAGACAATAATGTGATGATTTAGTTTTTACATGAGATTCTTATTTATTGAACATGTAAAGTAGACAAATATGACATTTATCAGGAAATACATGTTAAAATTTTAGCCCTCTGGGTTGACAGACTATGTCACAGTGAAACTTTGCAGGAACAATAGGGCTAAAAGAAAATTTGAAGGTTATCTTTTTAATGCAGCAGTAATTAAATGGGCAGATGTCTTAATTGTGGTGCAATTGGCCTACTTTTACACAAGCTAAACTTCTTTGCCCATCTGGACATGGCCAATGACCTACTTTTCTCAATTCTACCAATATTGTACACTAACTCACAAAGGTGAAAAGTAATCTACATATTATGAAAGGAAATAATATGGTCAAAATTATGTATGATGTTTAGCAATTACTCTTAGTTACATTTCTCTAATATATTATGGTGTAAACATACTTTCTTACAGGCAATTCTATGTAGATTCCTAAATTTAACTTTAATACATGGCAGAAAGGTAAGCCTAGTTGTGAACACACACACATACATTTTGATTTTGAGTTCACATTTTATTTTAACCTTTAGAATATACTTTTGAACTTGTCTTGCCTTAGTTGGACTTGCTAAGAAGATGGCCTAAGTTTATTGTTTCCTATACAAATGTCAGAGAGTGATCTTGAGCCTGAGTCTTGGCCACAGTTGCCTATATCTTCGTTATGTGAAATTGTTCAGTATTAGATTTTATATTGATTTTAGCTATAGAGTGGATATCTTTCTTGGACTCTCCACTGCTATTCTTTCTCCATGAGACATTCAATATGCATTTTTCTTTTTATTCCATCTTTATATGTATTCATGTATACATATATGGCTTTAATACATAAATTCACTAAAAATTATTTATTAAAGTACCTTTCCTGTGCTGAATACTTTGCTGTTGAGGACAAACATGACTGTTTTGTAATGGATATTCAGAAACTTAAAATGCTTTAAATCTTGAATGTTTTGTCTCCCTCTAAGTATAAAACATAATATTATGAATTAACTACTAAAGAGTTAAATAAAAGAAACTTGTTATGGTAATTTCAGACATGGTTTGTCTCAATCAGAGTAGGCTGTTCTATAGTATCAAAAAAATCCCCAGTTCTCCAAAGATGGTGATAATGGTGAAGTTGATATCTCATTTATTCTACATGTCTGTTATGGGTCACTGGGAAGGGATAGGGGAAGTACTTTTTGCTCATGATAGTTGCATATGGAGTCAAAGCTGACAGAACCACAACCATCTGGAATATTGCTGGTCATGAGCAAAGTGGAATGCGTGGCAGCACATCCATAATTTAATGAACCAGCTCAGTAGTGATAAACATTGCTTGTACTCACAACTGAGCAGCTAAAACCTAATCACACTACTATCCATCCACACAGAGAACAGAAATTACAGTCCCATCATTCATGTACACAAATGGGAAAATAACCAGAAAAATTTGTCAAATAGCATTAATAAAAAAGCAATAAAACCAGTAGTGTTTGACAAACAGTCCCCTCCCTCAATGAATACTATTTGGCTCACACTCATTCTTTCATATAAAATACATCTATATCTCCTTCCCAAGGAGATAAACTAAAAGCCTCCTACAGGGAAAACATCAATTTTGGTGTTCAGGATCACAGCGTTACCTCTATCAAGGAGACTGACATGTGGTTGTCTCATATAGACTTCTGTAGAGGCAGAATCTATGAACAGAAAGAACACAAGCAGGGCAGGAATAGAGACGCAGATGTAGAGAATGTACATGTGGACACACCAGGGGAAGAAGTAGGTGGGAGGAATTAAGAGAGAGTAGCATTGAAACATGTATATTACCATATGTAAAATAGATAGCCAGTGGAAATTTGCTGTGTAACATAGGGAGCTCAACTCAGTGCTCTCTGATGACCTAGAAGGTTGAGGTTAGGTAAGGGTGAGAAGGAGGTTCAAGAGGGAGTGAACATGTGTATATTTATGACTGATTCATGTTGTTGTATGGCAGAAACCAACACAACACGATAAAGCGGTTATTAGTTCAGTTCAGTTCAGTTCAGTTGCTCAGTCGTGTCCGACTCTTTACAATCTCATGAATCGCAGCGCGCCAGGCCTCCCTGTCCATCACCAACTCCCGGAGTTCACTCAGACTCACGTCCATCTAATCCTTGATGCCATCCAGCCATCTCATCCTCTGTCGTCCCCTTCTCCTCCTGCCCCCAATCCCTCCCAGCATCAGAGTTTTTTACAATGAGTCAACTCTTCTCATGAGGTGTCCAAAGTACTGGAGTTTCAGCTTTAACATCATTCCTTCCAAAGAAATCCCAGGGTTGATTAAAAATTTTTAAAAATGGTAAAAAAAAAAAAAAAGAGAGAGAGAGAGAAGAAACACAAGATATTTCCCTACCCAGCCCATCATATACAGTGAAGGAATAAGTTCAATATAACTGCACTAAAAACTCCTAATGAGAAAATAAAAGATGGGGACTTGTAGAGTAGCAAATCTGACATGTTACCGGGCAGGCATTTGAATGTGGGGGATATTCTTTGATTAGACTCCAATTTTTCTCCGTAGAAGGAGCTCCCCAGCCACTGATTTTTAAAACCTTTTCCTGTGTCCTGTGGTTCAGTTCAGTTCAGTCATTCAGGTGTCATAGTAGGTTACCTTAGCAATTAAATGCCTCAGCATGAACACATCATGCTTCTGCTCTCAATTCAGTGTTTTGATTTAGTTAGAGGTCATGTGGGTGTGCGTGTTCAGTCACTCAGTCGTGCCCAATTCTTTTATGACACCATGGACTGTAACCTACTAGGCTCCTCTGTCCATGGAATTTTCCAGACAAGAATACTGGAGTGGGTTGCCATTCCTCCCCTAGGGGATATTCCTGACCCGGGGAACAAACCTGCGTCTCTTGTGTCTCCTGCGCTGGCAGGTGGATTCCTTACCGGCACCACTTGGGAAGCCCCGTTAGAGGCCACTAGGAAGTATATTCTTACCATGGGCTTAGGATGGGGAGGCCAGAAATGTTTGACAAACAGCATCAATGTGACCGCATTTCTGCTATAATTCTTTGTTTAGCTGCTAAGTCCTGTCTGACTCTGTGACTCCATAAACTGCAGCACGCCAGGCTTCCCTGTCCTTCACTATCTCCCAGAGTTTGCTCAAACTCATATCTGAGATTTAAATATTATAAAGTATTATAAAAATAATAAATTCTTTACAACATTTAAAATGATATACTTTATAATATTTAAAATAATTGTATAAAATTATTTTCTGATTTTGCATATTATGTGTAATGGAAAAATCTGAAAAGAGAATAAAAGCATGAAAGGCAAACATCACATTTATTCCTAATTCCCTCAGAAGTTTTGCCTAAGTGTTTATACTTGTTTCTTTGCATTTGCTTTTCTGTGTGTGTGTGTGTTTGTGTGTCTGTGTGTGTGTGTAACCAAGATCATACTTCAGAAACAGATGTATATACTGCTAAATTTGACTTACTGTAATTTTACCATTTCAGCACAAATTTTTTGAAATGCTTGTTTTATTATATAGCTATACTATTTCATCACACACATATATATAGACATATTTTTGTTTGCTAGATATATTGTTGTTTTTAATATTCTACTATTCTAAAACTGCTATGATATAATCTATATAAAATACATTCTGTTTTTCTACTTATTAACATGGCAGATGAAAGTTGAACAGATTGTCATGAGATTTTGGAAGCTTATATATGGTGCTTGGTTTATTAGTATTATTTCTGGATATTAACTATCATGAATAAATAAAGTTCTTGCTGCATCATACCTTAAAGCACAGCACGTAGAGTATTCTCACTTACCTGCAAAGCAGTTTCATCCTAATTCCAGAACATCACCAGCCCCAGAGATGAATTTTAAACTGTCTTTTAAATAATAAATGTTTTGCTGTTAATCTTCTTGGGGTTTCCAAGCATAACTACAAATTATTGTGGTTTTCTCTTACTTAAAAATGACACTGTGGCAGCCATGAGAATGAGCCTCTCAGATCTCTGATTGCAGGGAGCATAATTGACAGAGGACCCCAGTTACTGCCCTCTGAAATCCGTCATGGTCTTGGCCCTGAGGTCACACTTCTCATGAGCTGCTCTCAGCCAGTGACTAAGCATGGCAGGGCTACTAAGACAGACCCTTTCTGGGAAACAGAACTCCTCTCACCCTTGACCTTGGCTCAAGGACTCTCCGTCAGCTTTGCTGTAACTTTCTTAGAACTGCACTGCATTTTTTTCTGCTCTCTCTCTTCCACAGGAGTTAGACCTGCATCACAGTGTGATGACTCTTCCAGTCCTCTCTGTTTACCTCCCTATTTCTCCTTCATTGATGTTCTTCACAGTAAATCTCTTGGACATCTAATCCCATATTGGCATCTGCTTCTCAAAGGATCTGAATTAAATATACATTATTTTTTCTGTTTTCATTCTCTCTCCATTAGAGAGAACATGTTTTTGCTTTCTTGTTTCAGATTTTAATGGCCATTATTCTAGATATTTGCCATATCCTGTGTGATTGGTCAAGACAGAATCATAAAGAATAGATTAAGGAACATATTTTATTGGGGGAAAATGACTTGGCAAGGGTAGCAAGAGAAGACAAATATCCTGATATTCCTACCTTTTCACGAAGAGACATGCTAAGGACATGGGCCTGCCTTTGCTTTTCTTTGTTAGGGGACAAATATGAAAACACTTGGGCTTCTCAGGTAGTGCTAGTGATAAAGAATCCACCTGCTAATAAAAGAGAGGCAAGAGACCCAGGTTTCATCCCAGGGTCAGGAAGATCCCTTGGAAAAGGAAATGGCAACACATTCCAGTATTCTTGCCTGCAGAATCTCATGAACAGAGGATCCTGGAGGGTTACCGTCCATAGTTCCACAAAGAGTCAGACGCAACCGAGCACACAGTACACGTGAGAACAAAACTCATCAGTGTTCAAGCAGTGTGGGCACCAGTGCACCAAGGTTGTCTGAGACAGCTAGCTGCCCTGCCTCTGGAGACACTGAGGTTCATGACAGGTGTGTTGCCCTTCTTTCAGTAGAAGAAATGTGCACTCAGTTGCTCACGTCTACAAATATAAATGGAACCAGAGAACTGTCCCTTTCCAAATTAGGCAAATTATTTGATTTCTCTGAGACCTAGTTTCCTTCACTATAAAGTGGCACCAAATGACAGGCCTATCTCCCAGGTTTGTTTGAGGAAGTGAGATAGATACAATAAAAGCCCTACAGTAACACACAGTACTATATAATCTGATACTAAAAGGAGAAGGGGAGAGATTAGAGTCTACAGCACCAAAATCACCCATTGCCATTGATGTTTCAGTTCAGTTCAGTTCAATTGCTCAGTCGTGTCTAACTCTTTGCGACCCTGTGAACAGCAGCACGCCAGGCCTCCCTGTCCATCAACAACTCCCAGAGTTTACCCAAACTCATGCCCATTGAATCGGTGATGCCATCCAAACATCTCATCCTCTGTTGTCCCCTTCTCCTCCTGATGTCAATCTTTCCCAACATCAGTCTTTTCAAATAAGTCAGCTCTTCACATCAGGTGGCCAAAATACTGGAGTTTCAGTTTCAACATCAGTCCTACCAATGAACACCCAGGACCAATATCCCTTAGGATGGACTCGTTGGATCTCCTTGCAGTCCAAGGGACTCTCAAGAGTCTTCTCCAACACTACAGTTCAAAATCATCAATTCTTCAGCACTCAGCTTTCTTTATAGTTCAACTCTCAAATCCATACGTGACCACTGAAAAAACCATAGCCTTGACTAGAAGGACCTTTGTTGACAAATTAAGCTGTGATTTTTCTGCTATTTGCAAGTAACTGATCACTTATAAATTCCTATAGAAATGTTAATTAAAATTCCATAGGATTTCTAGTAGTACCATTATTAGTTCTTTTAGGGATAAATTTTTGGTTAATAAAATCAGTCTAAATTACTGAGGAAATCAAAGGAGAAGTTTAAAAGGTTTACTTTGTCTAAATGGTCAAATTAATTAAATTTCATTTTTTCTTATGTAAACATAGCATTGATGTATGTTAATGATGTATGTATGTATGTTAATGGTAATGATTCTTTACTTTTTTAGTGAGCAAATTGAGCCTAACAAAGGAAATTTAATTTTTTCAGGGGTGAAATTGGAAAAGATCATGAATAATTTTCCCAAAACTAGAAATTAATAATTCAAACTATATCCATTTATATACCTAAGTGTAATGAATATCATGAATCTTCTTCATCTCTGTTGTCTAGAACATAGTCTGGTACATAGTAGATGCTCAAGAAATATTGGATGAATGAACTTTGTATTGGGTTGTTAAGGAGAAGGAAACCGCAAGGAGTAAATTTATTTAAATTAAGAGCAAAGCAGTGTCCTCACTATGAGCAAATATGTTGCTGTGTGCTTACCTTGGAAGGTTTGGATAGGTATGAAATATGCATATTCTTGTATAGAAGACTTGCACCATAGCTTAACTTGGGTAAGCATGTTTCTGTTTTGCATGTAAATGTAAAATACCATTGGATTCTGGGACAATTCTTTTAATCAGGCTAGGCCTCAGTTTCTTCATTGATTAGATCAGGAAAGTGGGTTGGATATTCATTCTAACTCTGGCATTCTAAATTTCCATTAGATTTTAGTTAAAGCAGATTTGTTTAATACCTAGGTTTTATGGCTATAAATGGGAAAACCTATACTTAGTTCACAGCATCAATCAGTTCAGTTCAGTCACTCAGTCACGTCTGACTCTTTGCAACCCCATGAATCTCAGCATACCAAGCCTCCCTGTCCATCACCAGCTCCTGGAGTTCACTCAGACTCACGTCTATCGAGTCAGTGATGCCATCCAGCCATCTCATCCTCTGTGGTCCCCTTCTCCTCCTGCCCCCAGCATCAAAGTCTTTTCCGATGAGTCAACTCTTCGCATCAGGTGGCCAAAGTATTGCAGTTTCAGCTTTAGCATCATTCCTTCCAAAGAAATCCCAGGGCTGATCTCCTTCAGAATGGACTGGTTGGATCTCCTTGCAGTCCAAGGGACTCTCTCAAGAGTCTTCTCCAACACCACAGTTCAAAAGCATCAATTCTTCGGCACTCAGCTTTCTTCACAGTCCAACTCTCACATCCATCATGACCACTGGAAAAACCATAGCCTTGACTAGACAGACCTTTGTTGGCAAAGTAATGTCTCTGCTTTTCAATATGCTATCTAGGTTGGTCATAACTTTCCTTCCAAGGAGTAAGCATCTTTTACTTTCATGGTTGCAGTCACCATCTGCAGTGATTTTGGAGCCCAAAAAAATAAAGTCTCACACTGTTTCCACTGTTTCCCCATCTATTTCCCATGAAGTGATGGGACCAGATGCCATGATCTTCGTTTTCTGAATGTTGAGCTTTAAGCCAACTTTTTCACTCTCCTCTTTCACTTTCATCAAGAGGCTTTGTAGCTCCTCTTCACTTTTTGCCATAAGGGTGGTGTCATCTGCATATCTGAGGTTTTTGATATTTCTCCCGGCAATCTTGATTCCAGCTTGTGTTTCTTCCACTCCAGTGTTTCTCATGATGTACTTACTCTGCATATAAGTTAAATAAGCAGGGTGACAATATACAGCCTTGACGTACTCCTTTTCCTATTTGGAACCAGTCTGTTGTTCCATGTCCAGTTCTAACTGCTGCTTCCTGACTTGCATATAGGCTTCTCAAGAGGCAGGTCAGGTGGTCTGATATTCCCATCTCTTTCAGACTTTTCCACAGTTTGTGGTGATCCACACAGTCAAAGGCTTTGGTATAGTCAATAGAGCAGAAATAGATGTTTTTCTGGAACTCTCTTGCTTTTTCCATGATCCAGCGGATGTTGGCAATTTGATCTCTGGTTCCTCTGCCTTTTCTAAAACCAGCTTGAACATCTGGAAGTTCACGGTTCATGTATTGCTGAATCCTGGCTTGGAGAATTTTAAGCATTTCTTTATTAGCATGTGAAATGAGTGCAACTGTGCAGTAGTTTGAGCATTCTTTGGCATTGCCTTTCTTTGGGATTGGAATGAAAACTGACCTTTTCTGGTCCTGTGGTCCACAACTGGGTATTGTTTCTGCTTTGGCTCCATCCCTTCATTCTTTCTGGAGTTATTTCTCCACTGATCTCCAGTAGCATATTGGGCACCTACTGACCTGGGGAGTTCCTCTTTCAGTATCCTATCATTTTGCCTTTTTATACTGTTCATGGGGTTCTCAAGGCAAGAATACTGAAGTGGTTTGCCATTGCCTTCTCCAGTGGGCCACATTCTGTCAGACCTCTCCACCATGACCTGCCCGTCTTGGGTAGCCCCACGGGCATGGCTTAATTTCATTGAGTTAGACCAGGCTGTGGTCCTAGTGTGATTAGATTGACTAGTTTTCTGTGAGTATGGTTTCAGTGTGTCTGCCCTCTGATGCCCTCTTGCAACACCTACCATCTTACTTGGGTCAATAGTATACAATAAAAATAATTTATTTGGTTATGTGTTTTGTAGTCTGCCTTTTTCCTCCATCTTACTTTCCAGAACTTGTGCACATTTTCTTGGTATTAATTTTATTTTTTCTTGCCACTCTACAGGCAAAAGAAGGTCAATTACTTTTTTAAAGGGTGTAAAAATGACTCCACGTAGGAGACTTGGAAGTTATAACAATAAGGGGAATTTCTGTTTCTAAATTCAGTGTCTGCTATGGTTCCCAAAGGATTGAGAAGTGTTTTTAAAACACTGCAAGTTCATGTTAATGACTAATTGTTATGAATATTATTTTGATCATATAGTATCAGTATGTATAATACAAAAAATCCAAATTGAAGTTTAACATTACGTCTCTCTCATTTTCTTAATTGCCACAAAAACCTATTAAGTTTGCTGGAGCAGTTTTCATGGAATCGCTTTTCTGAGTTTTATCTCAAATGTTGCACAGCACCAGGGAAGAGTATTATCTACTCCTCACACAGTCAACAAATATAGTTTTGTGCTAGTTTCAAACAGTTACACACACTATGTAAGGATAATTCATAGAAACTTTAAAAAAAAGAAAGGAAACTTTTTATTTTAGTGAAAATAATAAGTGCCAATAAAATTGAGATTTTTTTTTCTTGCTCATCTATGCATCACAAAAGAAATTGGGAGGAGTTGTTCTCTTTATTTAAAATGACATTTGGCAGGCATGTAAACCTTATCTGGATGTATTTTAGTTAAATTCCTTGAAATAATTCACTTTTGGGCTAAGAGCATGTAAAAAGTTTCAGCCCCCAAAAGTAATTTTTCACAATAAATAACTAAAACGACAATTTGGAAGGAAGGTACCATCTGAACTCAAGTTATAGCACTGATAATTTCAAGTCTGAGGAAAACTGATTACAGTGTTTGCTCATCTTAGAAAACAGGGAAATCCTAGGTAACAGGGGAGAAAAAAATGTAGTTCAAAAATCTAATTGACTGTACATGCTTATAATATATAGTACAAATAACAAAAACACAAAAGAGACTTCTTTTATTTTCACATAATTATATAGTTTAAAATCTAAGTTTGGACCCCTTGAAGGACAGAATTTACTTGAAATTTTAAGTACCTCTATCTCTACAGAAAGTCCTAGTGTATACATGGGCAGAGCCAAAAGTCCTAGTGTAAAACTACTGAGAGTGGCTAATTAAAGTGTTCTGGGACTTGACAGAGATGATAAAATATGGAGCTGCCTACCTTTAAGGAGAGAGTGGTTCGTTTTCATGTCCATTCTTAACTATGTATTAGAATAATGTATTTTTTAATAGAAGTTGTGAAAGCTTTCAAAAACGTAGAAAATAGAACTTTAATGCTGAGAATAAAGTTGAATGACACTTGACTACCTCCCACTTTTTTTTTCTCCATTTTAAAGATCTGGCAACTGAGGATAAATGCCTAGACCAAAGATTTCTGTTAGCTCATCTCAGGATTGGGATTTAATTTTATGACACTCTGCCATTGGTTTTCTTCTCCAACCTGACATCATCACTTGTTCTGGGATTCCCATGCCTTGGGATTCATAGCTGCCTAGTGCTGAGAAAGCTCAGGTTGGACTCTTCTGCCTGGGAATTACCTTCTGATGTTTTCATCGATGTCTTGGGCTGACTTTTCTTTTATCGGAATGCCATTTATTTATTTTTTCAATTTTATTTAATTAATTTATTTTCCGTTGATTAATTTTTGATTGCCCTGGGTCTTTGTTGCTGCGTGGGCTTTCTCTAGTTGTGGTGACCTGGGGCTACTCTTCATTGCAGTGCACAGGCTTCTCATTGTGATGGCTTCTCTTGTTGTGGAGCATGTGCTCTAGGGTGTGAGGGCTCAGTAGTTGTTCCACACAGGCTTAGTTGCCCTGAGGCGTGTGGGAGCTTCCTGGACCAGGAACTGAACCCATGTCCCCTGCATTGGCAGGCAGATTCTTATCCACTGTGCCAGCAGGGAAGTCCTTGGACTGACTTCAGTTCTGTTCAGTCTCTCAGTCATGTCCGACTCTTTTACAGGTTTACCTGTCCATCACCAACTCCCGGAGTTTACTCAAGCTCATGTCCATCGAGTCAGTGATGCCATCCAACCATCTTATCCTCTGTCATCCCCTTCTCCTCCTGCCTTCAATCTTTCCCAGTGTCAGGGTCTTTTCCAATGAGTTAGTTCTTCACATCAGGTGGTCAAAGTACTGACTTACATATCTGATTACATCATGCTCTAATTTTTGCCAATGAACATAAAAAAGTATTGCCGAACAAAGTGGCAATGTTGTCCAATGGTGTAGTCTGCGAGTCAGGAGATGGAATTTTGATCTTTCACCTGATTTCTGTTCCATCACTGTACGTAGTTCTGGAATAACCCATGGTTTGGAACATATTAATAGTTCAAATGCTAGATTCAAAGCTAGCAGTGTACTCTTGGGGGAATGATTTGGGAGTGCTGTGCTTGTTTCCTCATCAACTAAAGGAGGTAATAATAAAATATAAATAATAGAATTATTGGGGGAAATGGCAATTTATTTGAAGGGTTTAGCATTATGCCTAACAAGGAGCATCACTTGATAAAGTGTAGCTATGATTATTAGTATTACTGTGGTGACTTCCCACTATCCATTTAATAAGCAGTACTGCTCTCTACTTCCCTTGTAGAGTTTATTGAAATTTGCTGTGTGGAGAAAGGATGAGTTTTTGAATTAGACTTACTTGCATTTAAAATAACAATTATACAAGCTAAAACATCAATTCTACAGGCTACTAAGTATATAAACTCTGTATAAGTTATTCACTTTTTCACAGTCTTAGTAGTCCTCATCTGTGAAATGGGGATTGTATAAAAGAATTGTTTTTAAAAAATAAAATGAGAACTGATATTGAGAGTGCAAGAGAGAGATTGTGTTTTTGTCAAGTGGTGATGTTGGGGGAGATGGATGGGTTGGGGGAGGGACTAACTCAACTGAGAATCCTATAAAGTTTTTAAGGAAATAATTTATTTCTGAGCATATTTGTGTATTTGGTAGTACTTTGGAAGTTTTGTAGGTGTGACATAGAAAATAAATTGCCCAAATAGAAATTAAGTAAGACATTATCTCTGTTACCCTGTTTAACATGGAACAGTATTCTTGGCAGTTTGCAGCTGTTTGTGAGTATAGTTTGTGTGTTAAAGAGCCCAAAGGTCTTTGGAAATTTGAATCCTCATAGCTAATAAAGAACACAAATGGAAATGATAATGTTGCAGTTTCAGTAGACTGGCTTTTGGATTATTTTATAATTATGATGTTATGGTTTTCTCTTACTAAATTACTAACAATTCACTAGGCCAGTAAAGCCTAATAAGTTGGTAGCTTGCCAACTATGATGAACACATCATTTGATTTGCTCCTATGGCTGCGGAAGAGTTTGAGTATTTCTAAAGCAGAAACAGAGAAAAGAAGTCTTATTTAAATAAAAAGATCCAAAAGTGAAATAGGAAAGAAAGAAAACTCTCCTGGTGTTCAGGGCTCATGTGTCTCTGGTCCAAAATGCCCTCACCTAAGAAGGCCCTCTCCAGAAGTATAGCTCCCATGAGATGTTCAGAATGACATAATCAGTGATTACATTTGTCCAATGTTTGTTTTTTTCAAAATAAAATTTTTTCTCTCAAAGGTCTCTTATTTTGTTATTTATTGGGTTGATCAAAAAGTGTGAATTTTTTACAGAAAACCACGAACAAACATTTTGTCCAAATCAATAACTTATTACTAATTGATTGTTCCTCCAGGGCTAAAGAAAGGGCTGGCAGAAGAGGAGAGAAGAGAAGAACCAAGAGGTATTATAGATTATATTACTGCTCAGAAATATTTACTTATTTTTGCCTCTCCTTATTTAAGTGGTAGAGTATATTTCCATGTCATTTGATATTTGGATTTATGTGATTTGTACTGACCAGTAGAATGCAGTGAAATTGACAACATAACCAGCCTGAGCCTTGGTCTTAGAGGGCTTCATGGTGTTTTTGCTTATGGTCTTATGCTTCTGCCATTGCCATAGGGATATTTTTGAGCTTGCCTGTCCTTCAACAAGGAAAAAGAGTCATGAACAGAGCTGCTCCAGGCAAGTCCAGCCTAAATAGGGTGATCCCCAGCCTATCCATTTATGCATAAGAAGCAAATGCATAGTATTATATGTAACTAAGATTTAGTGTTTGTTATCCAGTGTGTCATAGCAATTGATAACTGATGCAGCAGGGCGTGCTAAAAGCCAGTTTTGCCTATTTCACAATTTTTCAAGTTCCTTTCCCTTCATGTGAGGCCTGAAGAAACTCATTTAAAGAAATATAGTATAGATGTAACTGTACTAGAGTCTTTATTCACTTTCTAGGCCCAAATAAAGCATCCATGATTAAGTGTTCTCTTGAAGTGTATCAAATTGCCTCCCTAAAGCTTCCTAGTTTTTAGCTGCATCTATTGTTTTTAATCTACATCTTTCATGAAGAATCTCTTAAATGAAACAAATGATCAGCAAAGGGTATTCTACTTGTCTCTTTTGTTCTAGTTTTCTTGAATCTTCTCATCGTGATTTGTACAAAGTGACTCTGTCTAGGATTGCCTATTCAAATCCCAGGTCCTTAGTCTTAATACTTTCTTCTTTAGCTAATTGTTACTTAATATTTTGTACTGTGTTCAGGAAAAATCACCATTATTGGAGAGTTTAAAATGTGGATGAGATGGAAACAGAGTAAATATATTTATCTTTATTTTGAGCCTTTCCGACATACCCTTTCACTATTCGTAAAACTTAGAAAATTGAACACATTGTGAGGGCGTCTCCAAACTCTGTTTAATCTCTATAAACATATGTCAGTTTCAGAGTAAACCAGTTCAGGCAGCACTATACGTTAAAACATTAGCTTACTCTTCCTCTCTTTCAGCTCAGTTCAGTCGCTCAGTCGTGTCCGACTCTGCGACCCCATGAATCGCAGCACGCCAGGCCTCCCTGTCCATCACCATCTCCCAGAGTTCACTCAGACTCAAGTTCATCGAGTCAGTGATGCCATCCAGCCATCTCATCCTCGGTCGTCCCCTTCTTCTCCTGCCCCCAATCCCTCCTAGCATCAAAGTCTTTTCCAATGAGTCAACTCTTCACATGAGGTGCCCAAAGTACTGGAGTTTCAGCTTTAGCATCATTCCTTCCAAAGAAATCCCAGGGCTGATCTCCTTCAGAATTGACTGGTTGGATCTCCTTGCAGTCCAAGGGACTCTCAAGAGTCTTCTCCAACACCACAGTTCAAAAGCATCAATTCTTCAGCACTCAGCCTTCTTCATAGTCCAACTCTCCCATCCATACATGACTACTGAAAAAACCATAGCCTCGACTAGACGGACCTCAGTCGGCAAAGTAATGTCTCTGCTTTTGAATATGCTATCTAGGTTGGCCATAACTTTTCTTCCAAGGAGTAAGTGTCTTTTACTTTCATGGCTGCAGTCACCATCTGCAGTGATTTTGGAGCCCAGAAAAATAAAGTCTGACACTATTTCCACTGTTTCCCCATCTATTTGCCATGAGGTGATGGGACCAGATGCCATGATCTTCGTTTTCTGAATGTTGAGCTTTAAGCCAACTTTTTCACTCTCCTCTTTCACTTTCATCAAGAGGCTTTTTAGTTCCTCTTCACTTTCTGCCATAAGGGTGGTGTCATCTGCATATCTGAGGTTATCGATATTTCTCCTGGCAATCTTGATTCCAGCTTGTGTTTCTTCCAGCCCAGCGTTTCTCATGATGTACTCTGCATATAAGTTAAATAAGCAGGGTGACTATATACAGCCTTGACGTACTCCTTTTCCTGTTTGGAAGCAGTCTGTTGTTCCATGTCCAGTTCTAACTGTTGCTTCCTGACCTGCATACAGGTTTCTCAAGAGGCAGGTCAGGTGGTTTGGTATTCCCATCTGTTTAGGAATTTTCTACAGTTTGTGGTGATCCACACAGTCAAAGGCTTTGGCATAGTCAATAAAGCAGAAATAGATGTTTTTCTGAAACTCTCTTGCTTTTTTGATGATCCAGCAGATGTTGGCAATTTGATCTCTGGTTCCTCTGCATTTTCTAAAACCAGCTTGAACAACTGGAATTTCGCAGTTCACATATTACTGAAGCCTGCTTGGAGAATTTTAAGCATTACTTTACTAGCATGTGAGATGAGTTCAATTTCCCAAATACAGACTTCTGCCATGAGGTCACTGAGGAAAGCTTTGATGGTGAGCATTGACTTCAAATACATAAAGAATTAAATTCACCATGTTTGTATGGCCAGGACCCACAGACACTGTTTGTTTCTGTCTGATTAAGCACATGTTTCAATATTAACTAACATATTAAATGTTATTACCTTTTGCTAACAAAGTTTCCAGGAGCACCTTAGCCAGCCATGTCGTTCAGGAAAACAGCTTAAAATTATGACGCTAGCTTAGTTTAAAAATATTTTGAGCAAGTCAGGTAACAGAGATTATTGTAATGCCTAAAGGAAATGAGGGGGCTTCCTAGGTGGCACTAGTGGTAAAGAACCCACTTGCCAATGCAGGAGACTTAAGAGATGTGGGTTTGATCCCTGGGTGGGGAAGATCCCCTAGAGGAGGGCATGGCAACCCACTCTAGTACTCTCGTCTGGAGAATCCCATGGACAGAGGAGCCTGGTGGTCTACGGTCCATGGGGTTGCAAAGAGTTGGACACAGCTGAAGTGACTTAGCATACCAATGGAAATAAATATAAAAAGCGTTTAAGAAAACAAAAAAATTGTAGTCTTTGTATTACTTTGTGAAGAGCTCAAAGTTTAGATTTTAACAAATAAACTGAATACTATCATTTACAAATTTGTCACAAAACTCATGAGGACAGATGTTTTTTACCTGATTGTTAATGCCTCTGATAACTACTATAAATGAATTTGTGATATTCTAACTTTCAAGAACTTTTATTTTGGCTAGAATCTATAATTGGAGAAAAAGGTTTTTAAAAACAAATTCAGCTTCAAAAGTTGAAGATCTACTTTGATACTAACTGGAAAGGCCTAATATAGTAGAATGCAAATATTAACCATGAGTTTATAAACTGCATAACACATTTAATAATAATTTCATCTTACAGAAACATTGTTTTTTCGTTTGGTTTTGCCAAACTACAGGCTCAATCTAAGGAATTTTCTATGGAATTTTCAACTACTTACTTGGAAATAAATACAAGGCTTCCTTCCCTGGGGTAGAAGCTTAACTGTTACATTCTCTCTGATGTTTGGTAGTTCTAAATGAGAGAGGAGTAGAGATAGAGTGAATATGGCAGGCTTAGTTCACTACATTTGGTGTGAAATGTAGGCTTAAATCCTGGGTAGTGGTTTCATGGCAAATTATTTAATTTCTCCATGTCTCAGTTTACTTCTGAAGATGATAGTAATGATCTTCACAATAATGGGATGAGGTAACATCTAGAAGTTGTGTGTATTGTTTTAGCAGATTGAATTCCCCAGAAAGCTAACTCTGACTTGAAGATTAAGTTCAGTATGGAGTATTCTTGGGATAAACAGTGTGGAGGGAAATATGCAGAAATGGAATTGAGCAGAGGGAGAAGTTGAGCAGCAAATGGAAGCCTCAGCCAACCCGTGGAGAATTCTGTAGATACGATGGATCTTTAGGTGTCCTGAGTTTGGATGAAAGAAATGAGCCGTTTTACTCACTCATAGATCAGTCATAAGATGTGGTCATCTGGAGTGGTGAAGTGACCTGGGCTGAGGCTGTTTGCTTCAGCGGAGGCAATCACTGAAGAGGGCTTGGCAGCATGAGGGCTGTCAATCAGCAGCAGTTATTTCTGGGGTAATCGATCCTTTCTTTCTGAAGGGAATCTGGGCAGCACTTCAATGTCCACTACAGTTAGTCATGGGATTCCCTTGTGGCTCAGCTGGTAAAGAAGTCATAAAGTGTTTAAGGCTAAGTTTTTAACAGTATATGTTATTGTGCAAAGGGTCATCTTTCATATTTCAGAGAGACGTTAAAAGTTCCATCCTGCCTCCTTTTATTCAGCTGCACTGCTGTTCTATTTGAATTTGCTCTTCTATATTGGGTCAGGCACCCTATGGGGTGTCTTACATGTTTTATATCAATTAATTTTCATGATAACCTGGTAAGTTTGCATCATTTTCAACAAGTTACTAGAGGAAACTGATGTCAAAATGGAGGGTATAAGCATTTTACTTTACAAATCTAATAAATAGCTAAATATGGATATAATTCCAATATTTTATCTATGAGATATTTTATTTAGGACTTTGGTGTGGTTGGACTTTGCTATAATTTATAACTTATTAGCTATTTTGGATAAATCTTTTAATGCCTATAAGGATTTTATTTTAGCATATACTATCGACAATTATCATATTAAGATTAAATGTTAAATCTTTTGATTTTTATGTAAATTTTTAGTAGGTTAATTACATGAATTTAGTTTAATCATTAAAATTTGTGCTTAATTTGGATAGACAGGTAGACCTAGAATTTTCATAAATATCTGACAAATATTTTTATGTCTTATATAAAGCATTTTGCTTCCATAATTTCTTACACTCATTTTGACCTGGCAGCCCAACTGATTAAAATAAGCAGTTACCTATTAAATATCAGTGTCCAAAATAGAGAGAACTGGAAATATTACAAGATATAATACGATACACATGTAAGGTGGTCAAACAATTCACTTTGTTCTTTGAGATACAGTAGATAGAGGAGCATATACAGTACACCATGCTGCTGGTGCTTCTAAGTCGCTTCAGTCGTGTCCAACTCTGTGCGACCCCATAGATGGCAGCCCACCAGGCTCCCCCGTCCCTAGGATTCTCCAGGCAAGAACACTGGAGTAGGTTGCCATTTCCTTCTCCAATGCATGAAAGTGAAAAGTGAAAGTGAAGTCGCTCAGTCGTGTCCGACCCTCAGTGACCCCATGGACTGCAGCCTACCAGGCTCCTCCGTCCATGGGATTTTCCAGGCAAGAGTATGGGAGTGGGTTGCCATGACCTTCTCTGATAAATGTCTTTACCGAGGAGTAAATTCTTTGCATCAGGTGGCCAAAGTATTGAATCTTCAACTTCAGCATGAGTCCTGCCAGTGAATATTCAGGACTGATTTCCTTTAGGATTGACTGGTTTGATCTCCTTGCAGTTCAAGGGACTCTCAAGAGTCTTCTCTAACACCACAGTTCAAAAGCACCAGTTCCTCAGTGCTCAAATTTCTTTATGGTCCAACTCTCACATCCATACATGAATATTAGAAAAACCATAGCTTTGACTAGGTGGACCTTTGTCAGCAAAGTGATGTCTCTGCTTTTTAATATGCTGTCTAGGTTGGTAATAGCTTTTTTTCCAAGGAACAAACATCTTTTAATTTCATGGCTGCAGTCACATCAGAAGTCATTTTGGAGCCCAAGAAAATAAAGTCTGTTGCTGTTTCCGTTGTTTCCCCATCAATTTGCCATGAAGTGATGAGACCGGATGCCATGATCTTAGTTTTCTGAATGTTGCGTTTTAAGCCAACTTTTTCACTCTCCTCTTTCACTTTCATCAAGAGGCTCTTTAGTTCCTCTTCACTTTCTGCCATAAGAGTGGTGTCATCTGCATATCTAAGATTATTAGTATTTCTCACAGCTCTCTTGATTCCAGCTCGTGCTTCATCCAGCCTGGCATTTTGCATGATGTAATCTGCATAGAAGTTAAATAAGCAGGGTGACAAAATACAGCCTTGAAATCCTCCTTTCCTGATTTGGAACTAGTCTGCTGTTCCATGTCCAGTTCTAACTGTTGCTTCTTGACCTGCATACAGATTTCTCAGAACACAGATCCGGTGGTCTGGTATTCCCATCTCTTTAAGAATTTTCCACAGTTTGTTGTGATCCATGCAGTCAAATCTTTGGCATAGTCAATAAAGCAGAAGTAAATATTTTTCTGGAACTCTCTTACTTTTTTGATAATCCAACGGATGTTGGCAATTTGATCTCTGGTTCCTCTGCCTCTTCTAAATCCAGCTTGAACATCTGGAGGTTCATGGTTCACGTACTGTTGAGGCCTAGCTTGCAGAATTTTAAGCATTACTTTGCTAGTGTGTGAGATGAGTGCAACTGTGCGGTAGTTTGAGCATTCTTTGGCATTGCCTTTCTTGGGGATTAGAATGAAAACTGCCCCTTTCCAGTCCTGTGGCCACTGCTGAGTTTTCCAAATTTGCTGGCATATTGAATGCAGCACTTTCATAGCATCATCTTTTAGGACTTTAAATAGCTCAGCTGGAGTTCCATCACCTCCACTAACTTTGTTCCTAGTGATGCTTCCCAAGGCCCACTTGACTTCACATTCCAGGATGTCTGACTCAAGGTGAGTGATCAGACCATTGTGGTTATCTGGGTCATGAAGATCTTTTTTGTATAGTTCTTCTGTATAATCTTGACATCTCTTCTTAATATCTTCTGCTTCTGTTAGGTCCATACCATTTCTGTCTTCTATTGTGCCCATCTTTGCATGAAATATTCCCTTGGTATCTCTGATTTTCTTGAAGAGATCTCTAGTCTTTCCCATTCTATTGTTTTCCTCTATTTCTTTGCACTGATCACTAAGAAAGGCTTTCTTATCTCTCCTTGCTGTTCTTTGAAACTCTGCATTCAAATGGTTATATCTTTCCTTTTCTCCTTTGCTTTTAGCTTCTCTTCTTTTCACAGCTATTTGTAAGGCCTCCTCAGACAGCCATTTAGCCTTTTTGCATTTCTTTTTCTTGGGGATGGTTTTGATCATTGCCTCCTGTATAGTGTCACTAACCTCTGTCCATAGTTCTTCAGGCACTCTGCTTATCAGATAATTCCTTGAATCTATTTGTCACTTCCACTGTATAATTGCAAGGGATTTGATTGAGGTCATACCTGAATGGTCTAGTGGTTTTCCCTACTTTCTTCAACTGAAGTCTCAAATTTTCAGTAAGGTGTTCATGATCTGAGCCACAGTTAGCTCCTGTTCTTGATTTTGCTGACTGTATAGAGCTTCTCCATCTTTGTCTGTAAAGAACATAATCAGTCTGATATTAGTATTGACCATCTGGTGATGCTCATGTGTGAAGTCTTCTCTTGTGTTGTTGGAAGTGGGTGTTTGCTATGACCGGTGTGTTCTCTTGGCAAAACTCTGTTATTCTTTGCCCTACTTCACTTTGTACACCAAGGCCAAACTTGCCTGTTACTCTGTATCTCTTGACTTCCTACTTTTACCTTTCAGTCCCCTATGATGAAAAGGACGTTTTTTGTTGTTTTTTTGTTGTTAGTTTTAGAAGGTCTTTTAGGTTATCATCAAATCATCCAACTTCAGTTTCTTTGGCATTAGTGGTTGGGGCATAGACTTGAATTACTGTGATATTGAATGGTTTGCCTTGGAAACGAACAGAGATCATTCTGTCATTTTTGAAATTGCACCCAAGTACTGCATTACAGACTCTTTTGTTGACTATGATGGCTACTCCATTTCTTCTAAGGAATTCCTATCCACAGTCGTAGATATAGTTGTCATCTGAATTAAATTCACCCATTCCAGTCCATTTTAGTTCACTGATTCCTAATAAGTTGATGTTCACTCTTGCCATCTCCTGTTTGGACCCTTCCAATTTACCTTGATTCATGGACCTAGCATTCCATGTTCCTATGCAATATTGTTCTTTATAGCATCGGACTTTACTTCCATCACCAGTCACATCCACAACTGGTCGTTGTTTTTGCTTTGGCTCAGTCCCTTCATTCTTTCTGGATCTATTTTTCCACTCTTCTCCAGTAGTATATTGGGCACCTACCAACCTGGAGAGTTCATCTTTCAGTGTGGTATCTTTTTGCCTTTTCATACTGTGTCATACTGTCCAGAGTAGGGACTGCTAAGAAACAACCCACAGTGGTGAGGAAGCTGAATGTCTTCAAGAACTGTAGACTCAGAGGTCTCCTCTACAGTTCTTAGCACTGTGCGAGATTGTGGGGGAACCTGCAGGGCTTGGTCATTGGGAATTTGATTGTGACTGAAAAGAGGAGAGGAGCTCACAACACTTAGATTTGGGCAGACAGAGTTCCTACCTACAGTACACAAGTTGTAATCCCAACCAGTGACTGTGCTCATCTACAGAACCAAAACAGTGGCACAATGTGACCAAGGAACTGAGTAGGATGTGAATCTGCCTGACTTGGATCCTCAAAGGAAAAGCCTTGCTGGCCCTGCAGCCTGGTCTGCCCCACCCACTGCTCACCCAGGGAGAGGAGCTGCCATAGCCCCACCTCTGCTGAGTGTAGCTCCTGGCCCTGCCCCACCAGAAAGCCTATCCAGAACACATGGAAGCTCTGTATCCCAGCGACACTCAAGTGGAGAGTTTGGCAGACAGAGCCAATCTTCTGCACAGCAAAGCCAGTCTCCTAATTCAGCTAAGGAACTTGGGGCACTGGTCGGATTGAGTTAAGACTGCAAAGAACCTTGCTATCCTTGGAATCAGTTTTACCCATACAGGGAAACTAATTTGTAGCCCTGCCTATGACTGAGTACAACCTTCCACCCACCTGACTGGGTAACCTAACTAGAGTACACAGGAAGCTGCAGACCCATTCAACAACCCTGCTTACAGTGTCACTTGAACAGAGAGAACAACCAGTGGCTTTCCTTATCTGCAGAGCAGAACTGGTGTCCTCATTTGGCTGGGGAATTCAGCCTACATCCTTATTTGATTCACATCCCCAGACAGAGAGTACTGCAACTCTTGGGGCTGTTCTGCTGCCTGCCAAGGGCAGGAAAGCTAATTCATAGCCCCACCTACACAAGTATAGTACCCAGCCCTATTCTCTAGGAAGCCCAACCAAAAAACCCAGACAATTGTAGAGCCTATCCTACAGCCCATCCCGCCAAGCCAGCAATTCTATCCAACTGTTCTCAGCCAGTGGCACCACTGCCATTCCATCTCAGGGCTTGGGCAATGGCCTTGCCCCAATCAGTAAGCTCTGCTGCCCAAGGACATTACCAGCTGACACATGCAGAAACCCAGAGTGAACTGTCTCTCTGCCAAACACATTAGGATGGTTCAACATATGCAAATCCATAAATGTGATACATCACATTGATAGAACAAAATATAAAAATCATCATATCATCATCTCAGTAGATGCAGATAAAGCATTGGACAAAATTCAATATCCTTTCATGACAAAAACTCTCCACAGATCAGGTATAGAAGGAACATAACGTAATAAAAGCCATATGTGGCATATATGTGGACAAGTCCACAACCAACATCATACTCAGTGGTGAAAGGTTGAAAGCTTTCTTGCCATGATCAGGAAAGAGACATGAGTGCCCACTCTTACCACTTACTGGAAATCCTGGCTGGAGTATTAGGCAAAAAATAATAATAATTTAAAAAGGCCACCAAATCAGAAAAGAAGAAGTAAAACTGTCTCTATCCTATAATAGAAAATCATAAAGACTCTATAAAAAAGTGTTATGTCAATAAATTCAGTAATGTATAATCTGCTAACTATAGTAACAATACTATATTAAGTGCTTGGAAATTGCTAAGAGAGTATATCTTTAATATTATCACCAAAAAATGAAATGTTCATTTTGTGAGGTGATGGAGGAATTAACTTAACTCTTTGTTGTCATTGTTCAGTCGCTAAGTTGTGTCCAACTCTTTGTGACCCCATGGACTGCAGCATGGCTGGCTTCCCTGTCCTTTCCTATCTCCTGGAGTTTGCTCAAATTCATGTCCATTGAATCAGTGATCTCTGCCATCTCATCCTCTGCCGTCCCTTCTCCTTTTGCCTTCCATCTTTCCCAGCATCAGGATCTTTTCCAGTGAGTCAGCTCTTCACATCAGGGGGCCAAATTACTAGAGCTTCAGCATCAGTTCTTCCAATAAATATTCAGGGTTGATTTCCTTTAGGATTGACTAGTTTGATCTCCTTGCCATCCAAGGGACTCTCAAGAGTCTTCTCCAGCACCACAAATCAGAAGGATCAGTTCTTCGGTGCTCAGCCTTCTTTATTAACTAACTCTACTGTGGTAATAATCATTTTTCAATATATAAGTATCAAATCATCACAGTGTACATTTTAAACTTACACCAAATTGAAACCATTGGGTGTCATTTCAGGGGCTCCAAAGAACTCCAGTACCATAGTCCTTTATGTCTCAGCACAGAAAGAATTCAGCAAGAGACAAAGTGATAGATATGGAGTGATTTATTAGAATAGGATGCTTGTGAAGTTTATGGGCAGTGGGTGAGAAATCCCATGCCCCGAGAATTTACCAGGCTATACTTTTATAGTCAAAGAAAAAATGGGGAGGGGTAGAAGACCTTCTTTGTCTTTCTTGAGTAGACATCATGTTTCCATCATCAGCTCTTCCTCTAGGTTAAGCAGGGAAGTTTTTTTGTCCCTATATTATTTGGGCCAGTGTGAGAAAGTCAGGAGAGTCTCCATCTTGAAGCCGATCATCCATCTTAAAGAAAGGATGTGAACTGGGCCTGAATCCTGCCCAAGAGTGAGGGAACCATTGCTAATGAAAACCAGGTCTTCTGGAGACTTCCCTCCCAACAGATGACAAACAGAGATTGTAGTTGAGGTCAGGCTGCCCCTCTTAGATTAACCATAGTGACAGCCCTCCTTGATGTATAATCATTTTCCCCACCTTGAACTCTAATTGTTTGTTCTCCTAGTGCCTACTTGTTGTAAAACTCAATCATATACAACAAAGAGGTTGCTACCAGGAACTGTTGCAGGAAGGGGGACCCCTTCCAGGGCCCAAAACTGGGCTTTTGTCTAACACTCAGAAATGAATTCTCCGAGGAGACACATGTGCTGACAAAGCAAGAGATTTTACTGGGAAAGGGCACCTGGGTGGAGAGCAGTAGGGTAAGGGAACCCAGGAGAACAACTCTGCCACAGTCTGGGGTTTTATGGTGATGGGATTAGTTTCTGGGTTGTCTTTAGCCAATCATTCTGACTCAGAGTCCTTCCTGTTGGTGCATGCCTTGTTCAGCCAAGATGGATGCTAGAGAGAAGGAGAGGTGGTCAGACCTGTGGTGTCTCTTTTTGACCTTTCCCAAACTCTTCCGGTTGGTGGAGACTTATTAGTTCCATGTTCCTTACCAGGACCTCCTGTTGTAAAACAACTTATGCAAATAGTTACTATGGTGCCTGGCCAGGGTGGAAAGTTTCAATCGGTGTGGTTCCCCTAACATAACCAGTCACGTAGTGGGGGGTATAAAACTGGGCCTCTCAGAAACATCAGGGTCCTTGTTGGGAACCGATTTCCCTTGGACCCGCTGGAGTAATAAACTGTACTCCACTGTCTTGAGTGTCCTCCGAGGTTGTGTTTTGCGACTCTGGATTCCACAACAACATGATCAAGCTAGGTTCACAAATTATTGATTTTTATTTGTGCAGAGAGCATGCCCTAGGGATTATTAACTTACTGAGCTCATTGGGTAGGATGTGGGTCTCATATCACTATTGTTTTATTGTTTGGAGGCATGTTTTGTGGTCAAGCAAACCTGCTTTCTTAAGTCATCATTGACTTACATGGCTCTCCCACCTTTTTTCTACTTACAGTTCACTAGTGTGATTAATTATTTAATCACCTATTTTATTTCTTTACTCTGTGTATATAAAACTTGTATGTCAATTATATCTCAAGAAAGCTGGAAAATACATAAAATTCAGTGCTTCCCAAGAGGCCAATCCTCAACTAATAAGGACTTGGGCCAGAATGAAACTTAAAACACTGCTTCCTTCTTTGAGAAAGTCATACCAAGAAAAAGAGAAAGTTGGCTGAATGAAATAGTGTGCTTGGTAATATAGCTGATTTATATTTTGGCATAAACTCCTAATCTCACTGTAGCCTGGTCATGGACAGACAGCTATGAACTTGGTGTAGCATAGTTTTACATATACCATTTAACTTAATCCTCAAATCCATGTTATGAGAAAGAATTATTAACCTCATTTTACAGGGAATTCAGATCCAGAAGGTTAGGATAATTCACTCAAATGTCTGCAATTAGCAAGTGCTGGTTAAGGATTTTCAATGCAGATTGACTCCATTGTCCTATTTAATTATTGTGCTTTACTGACATTTGGAATATAAATGGGCTTTAGAAGTTTTTACACAATAATTTTTAAAATGAAACCTCATCTGTATTTCAACACATAAAATAGAGAAAAGTGGATGATTTGGTTTGATTTGGGAAAACAGAATTTGACTTCTTATTTACTCAGACTCCATCAGCCCCATTATTGTAGCCACACGATTCGGGAAACAAACTCACTCAGAAGGACAATGCAAATAGTGGAGTGAAGTTTTTCACACCTGTGGGCCCAAGGCAGTGTCTCCTCTTAGCCAGGGACCCTGACCTATTTTTGTGAAAATCTTATATACCTTAAGTGTATGTGCACAAAACCGCCTCCCCAAATTCCCTGAAACTAGTCTGAACAAAGGAAAAAGAAAGATAAAATCAAAGATAACCCATGATTCATATGCCTTAAGCCTAGGTAGTTAACAGTGGACAATTATCAATAGGCCTGTGGTCATACCCCAATAAGCATAATAGAATGTAGATTCTATTCAGTTACACAGATAATTAGGGTATTCTTTTAGGCAACAGAGAGCCCTGGGGCTCTTCCTTGCCGGGGGTGCCTGGTTTTCCAGTTGGTATGTCATTTCCATAGATATTGGGAATATAGCTCAAAGTCCACAGTCCTGCCCGAGATGGAGTCTTGCTTTCAAGATAGAGCCTGTTCTGTTTCCTCCTTCACCATCTGCCTTGTTTTGTGTCTCTAGACACAGCTTGGGAGAAGGCAATGGCACCCCACTCCAGTACTCTTGCCTGAAACTCCCATGGACGGGGGAGCCTGGTAGGCTGCAGTCCATGGGGTTGTTAGGAGTCGGACATAACTGAGCGACTTCACTTTCACTTTCATGCATTGGAGAAGGAAATGGCAACCCACTCCAGTGGGAATCCCAGGGACGGGGGAGCCTGGTGGGCTGCCGTCTGTGGGGTCACACAGAGTCGGACACGACTGAAGCGACTTAGCAGCAGCAGCAGCAGACACAGCTTGGACCCCTCTAGACTAGATTATACTGGAGACTGGAATAGTTATTAGGGCACAAACAAGTTTTATTTTGTTCACTTGATAGCATAACAAGGTATGTATGTTTTTATAATCAAAGTACACAAAATACAGTTTCATTTTGGGGATCAGAACTGTAGAGAATAAAAGGAAGTTATTATTAAAAAGTCTGAGGTAACACTGATAAATCAACCCAAGATCTTCAAACTGGGAGTATCTTATTCTTGTTTCATTGGTTCTTTTAAGTCTGTCTTTACCATGCTTTTATTGATAAAAAAACATTCATTTGGGAAACCCAAATATGATAAAAGAAGCAGATTTCTCAGTCTATGCAGGTACATGTTAATTATATTTTAAAATTCTTGTCAGAGAATGCTGAAAGCATGCCAGTACTTCTACCATTGTATGATGAACTCCTGTTAAGGTTAGTTGCCTCGGATTTAAAAGGTGTAAATATGTTGTTTCTTTCACTGAAATTAGCTCCTTTTAAACCCTAGAGGGATAAAGTTTGAATTGCATCTGTGACTCCTAATATTTATGTACTAAAGTTTGCATACAACTGAAGTTCTACACTGTATTAAGGGAATGATCAACAAATCTGTTAAATTACATTGCTTCTAGGCAAAAGTTGAGGATTGAAATGTAGAGTTAATAGAGACTTTGCAATGTGAAAATGTATTATATGAAAATAACCATGTTAACATAAAATGCTTATATGTCCCAATCTTATTTTCAGTAAAATAATTTTACACCATACATACAGCTATTCTTAAGTGACCAAGTAAAATAGCAGCCCACCAAAACGAATTATTTGACTTATCTCTCTCAAAATATTTCTTAAAGTATGCTTCCATTACTAGAATCATACTGAAAAAGCCACAAGCATCATTCAAATAAATATTCCTGATTATGCAGTTCACCACCAAGAGGAAATGTATTATTAAGTATCAGAGCATTTGCTGGTTCCACTCATTCTGCTCCGTAGTAGTTATTGCCACTTGCCACTCCATAATTTGTACTCCACTCAGACCTAATGGCTTTCAGCTTCTAAAACAAACAAAACTGTTTTTAATCTTGAGTGCCTGCTGACACAGTTCTTTTTTTATCTGGGAACCCACTCTACTTTTAATAGAGTAGTTAATGCTCCTTGCTATAACAAAATTTCCACAATCTCATTGCTTTAACTTAAAAAATGTACTGCATTTTATCAGACCTAAGATGCCACCTTAATATAAGGTGCATTGTTTTATGTAGTGCCAAGAAAAAAAAAGGAATTTGTCCAGTTAAACTGTGGTACATTGATTCCTTATCACTCTAATTTTAAGAAGAATCATTATTATAGAGAAATTAAAATGTAAGGAGGAAAAAATAACAGAGAATCCATGATATCGCATTCTCCTTGTGCATAGTCTACTGAAGATCACCTAACTGGAAAGGGTTTCCCTCAGGCTGTGACTAAGGTATCCTGGCTCTTTCCATCTTCAGGCTCCACTGTCCCCTGGTGACTTCTGAGTTCTCCACTGGATTCAATCCACTGAGATCAGGAAGAAGCCACAAGAGAGAGACATAGAGAATGGTAAAGGTTGTTTCAAATGTCATGTCTAGGAGTGTCTTACATCACAGTCAGTAACATTGCTTTGATAGCACCAATCACATGACACATCTAGATTTATGAGGAGGAAGAATATATTCTTCCTGTGGTCCAGGAGGAAAATGAAATGGTGTAAAAACCACATAGTATCACTACTTCAATTCAGCCCCTATCAATCACTTCCACTCATCTTTTAATACTTAGCACAAAAATCACTTTCTCTGTTCAATTTATTCTTATTCATTACTCTCCCAAGTTAAAATGACTGCTCTTTCTTTTGTGCTGTACTGATTTTCTGATGTAAAATTAATAACCCTGTATGTTTACAGTAAACAGTGTCATAGTCTGCTAGGGCTGCCATAACAAAATACCATAGACTATGTGGCTGAAACAATAGAACTACATTTTCTCATGGTTCTGAGGCTAGAAGTCCAAGATCAGGATGCCAGTAGTGTACCTTTCTGGTGAGACCTCTCTTCCTTGCTTGCACACAGCTGCTTTCTCACAGTTGACTCATGTGTCCTTTTCTCTTGTGTGTGCACACACCAAGAGGGAAATCTCTCTGGTGTCTATTCCTGTTCTGTAAGGATATCAGTCCTATTGGATTAGGGCCCCACCCTTATGACTTCGTTTAACCTGCAGAAGATATTGAGGTGGGAAGAATACACAGAAGAACTGTACAAAAAAGATCTTCACGACCAAGATAATCACAATGGTATGATCACTCACCTAGAGCCAGACATCCTGGAATGTGAAGTCAAGTGGGCCTTAGAAAGCATCACTATGAACAAAGCTAGTGGAGGTGATGGAATTCCAGCTGAGCTATTTCAAATCCTGAAAGATGATGCTGTGAAAGTACAGCACTCAGTATGCCAGCAAATGTGGAAAACTCAGCAGTGCCCACAGGACTGGAAAAGGTCAGTTTTCATTCCAATCTCAAAGAAAGGCAATGCCAAAGAATGCTCAAATTACTGCACAATTGCACTCATCTCACATGCTGGTAAAGTAATGCTCAAAATTCTCCAAGCCAGACTTCAGCAATATGTGAACCGTGAACTTCCAGATGTTCAAGCTGGTTTTAGAAAAGGCAGAGGAACCAGTAATCAAATTGCCAACATCTGCTGGATCATGGAAAAAGCAAGAGAGTTCCAGAAAAACATCTATTTCTGCTTTATTGACTATGCTAAAGCCTTTGACTGTGTGGATCACCACAAACTGTGGAAAATTCTGAAAGAGATGGAAATACCATACTACTTGACCTGCCTCTTGAGAAATCTGTATGCAGGTCAGGAAGCAACAGTTAGAGCTGGACATGGAACAACAGAATGGTTCCAAACAGGAAAAGGAGTACGTCAAGGCTGTATATTGTCACCCTGCTTATTTAACTTATATGCCGAGTACATCATGAGAAACGCTGGGCTGGAAAAAGCACAAGCTGGAATCAAGATTGCCGGGAGAAATATCAATAACCTAAGATATGCAGATGACACCACCTATGGTAGAAAGTGAAGAGAAACTAAAAAGCCTCTTGATGAAAGTGAAAGAGGAGAGTGAAAAAGTTGGCTTAAAGCTCAACATTCAGGAAACGAAGATCATGGCATCTGGTCCCATCACTTCATGGGAAATAGATGGGGAAACAGTGGAAACAGTGTCAGACTTTATTTTGGGGGGTTCTAAAATCACTGCAGATGGTGATTGCAGCCATGAAAGTAAAAGATGCTTACTCCTTGCAGGAAAAGTTATGACCAATGTAGATAGCATATTGAAAAGCAGAGACATTACTTTGCCAACAAAGGTCCGTCTAGTCAAGGCTATGGTTTTTCCAGTGGTCATGTATGGATGTGAGAGTTGGACTGTGAAGAATGCTGAGTGCCAAAGAATTGATGGATTTGAACTGTAGTGTTGGAAAAGACTCGAGAGTCCCTTGGACTGCAAGGAGATCCAACCAGTCCATTCTAAAGGAGATCAACCCTGGGATTTCTTTGGAAGGAATGATGCTAAAGCTGAAACTCTGATACTTTGGCCACCTCATAAGAAGAGTTGACTCATTGGAAAAGACTGATGCTGGGAGGGATTAGGGGCAGAAGGAGAAGGTGATGACAGAGGATGAGATGGCTGGATGGCATCACTGACTCGATGGACGTGGGTTTGGGTGAACTCCGGAGTTGATGATGGACAGGGAGGCCTGGCGTGCTGTGATTCACGGGGTCGCAAAGAGTCAGGCACGACTGAGTGACTGAACGGAACTGAACTGAACTGACCTCCTAAAAGACCCCATTTCCAAATACAATGACATTGGGAATTAAGGATTTCAACATATGAATTTTGGAGAGGCACAATTTAATCCACAGCAGATACCAAGTGTTTTTAATCAGTGGATCCTTTATGCCTAAAATAATTAGGAAAATTAATAAATTTGTTTTAGTTTAATTGGAATTAAATTGGAAGCTGAAGAAGGGAAACTTCTGCATTATAATTCTGGAATGTATGCCATTTATCTGTGCTTTTTAACCTCTTTAGATACAAGTTTCATCATCAAAATTTTTGGGGATTACAACAGATGGTCTTTAAGTCTTTTTGAATGCTAAAATTTTATTCTGTTGAACAGGCACAATAAAAATCAATAAAATTTTAATTCTCAACTAGAGCTCACAATTTTGATGTACACACATCTATTTAAAGCAACAGATCATATTCCTATGCTGGGTCATGGTTAGCATTCATGCAAATTCATGATTCCTGGCTTTTTAACTATATCCTACCACATGCTAAAGACACATAACGCTATTTTAATTTCCCTTGCTATTGACCAGGTTGAAGTATATATTCTAGTAATTATCTATCATCAGGGAATTCTTTAGCAAATCTTTCCTAAGTTATTCCATTTCTGCAATACAGATGAGGAGATTTTCATATTTCAAAACACTAGTGAATAACATTCACATAAAACTGTCTTTCAAAATATAAGGAATTCATCTCATTTGAATCCATCAAGGTCACCAGTGACTCTAAATGTTACTTGAGAAAATGAGTTTAGTTTAGTTAGAATGTGTCGTCAAAGAAGCAAAAATCAGCTAGAGCACTGTGAGTGAGGTGTAATGATAATATTTCACCATATAGTTAGAAGTTATCAACAGTAGTAAGTTAATACTATCATCAACAGTTTTGAGATTAGTTATGGTTGGTATTTTTATAAAAATGCATTAAGGAAGCAGAAGAATGCTAATTTATTTTCCTAAGTAGAAAGAAGAACAAAATACAAATATTCAAAAGAAAAATGTATCACTTTAGATTTGAAAATGTTTCCATATGTATTTATTTCTCTGTAATTTAATTATATTTTGAGCCTTTAAAATGATACTTCTCTGTTGCAAGCAGGAATTAAAGAATATTTTACAAAATCAACGTGTATACAGGGCAAGTGCCTGCATTCATGTTCAGTTGCTCAGTTTTGTCCTACTCTTGAGACCTCGCGGACTGTAGCCCACCACAGTCCTCTGTCCATGAAATTATCCAGGCATGAATACTGGGGTGGGTTGCCATTTCCTTCTCCAGGGGACCTTCGCAACCCAGGAATCAAACCTGCATCTCCTGCTTGGCTGGTGGATTCTTTACCATTGTACCATCTTTGGTGTAGTATACATGGCAAGATTTGGGTACAAATAAAAATAAAAAGACTAACCATGTATTTAAGTATATATGTTATTAATTGCACCAATGATCAGAAGTACTTATTTAGCCTCAGTATATACCAGTCACCATTTCCAGTGATTTGCATATAAATCATCATGCTAAACAAATGAGGTACGTGCTACTAACATCCTTCTTTGTAAGTGTGGAACTCAAACAAGGTACAGAGATTTAATGTCAAGTCTATACAGTTAGAAAATTGTGGAGCCCAGACAATTTGACTCCAGAATTTGTGTTCTTTCCACCATATTAAACTATTTCTGATAACATTGGGTCATCAATTATGTGATTTGTATCTAGAGTAAATAGTCTTAATAAATTTCATATCTTTTTTTTGTATGCTTGTAAAGTAACTTTTTATAGTATGTAATTAAGAATGATTAGAAGTAATTTTCTATTATTGCCAAAAACATACAAATAGAATCTAATTATGAAGAAACAATAGATAAGCACTGTACACAATGCTTGTATGTTTCAAAACAGTCAAGATCAAGAAACAGACAAAGAAATGCTGAGGAAATTTCTTAGAATGAAAGAAGACTAAGGAGACATGACAAATAAATGCAGAGATGGCTTTGGATTGGATCTTGGACTGGCAATAAAAGGGAATAGATATAAAGGAGATTATTGCAAAAACTGACTAGACCTGAATATGAGCTGATGTTTAAATAATGCCATATTAATGCTAAATGTCCTGTGTTTTGGTTAATACACACTGAAGGGTGTGTGTGGGGGGGGGCAGGTAGGTGGAGAGTGCATATGAAAGGAGAGACTGATAGAGCAAATGGGATAAAATGCAAATATAAACAATTAAAGAATCTGATGAAGGCCATAATGGCGTTTTCTTGCAACTTTTCTTTAGGTTTGAAATCATGGAAGACATTATACTAAGTGAAATAAATCAGACACAGAAAAACAAATGTTGCATGATGTCATTTAAATGTGTAATGTAACATATTAAGACTCAGAATCAAAAGTAGGATAGTGGTTGCCATGGGCAGGAGGGAGGGGGAAATGGGAAGATGTTGGACAAAGGGTACAAAGTTTCAGTTATGCAAGATGAATATGTACTGGAGATCAAATATACAATATACAACATGATGGCTATAGTTAACAATGCTGTATGGCACACTCAAAATTTGCCAAGAGGGTAGATCTTAAGGGTTCTCACCACAAACAAAAAAGAAAAAAAGAAAGAACATGGTGACTATGTGAGGTTATGGATATGTTAATTAGTTTGATTGTGGTGATCATTTCATAATATATATAAAGCGTCAAGTTGTACACCATAAATATATACAGTTTTTATTTTATAATTATACCTCAGTAAAACAAAACTAGGAAAAAAACACACTAAAATAGGATAGAAAGAAGTATGTTATCAATAATTTAATTTGTAAGCTTATAAAAATATAGATTAATAAGCCATCAAGCACTAAAGCAGGCACTAAGGATCAAATGAAATTGAAACTAAGTATCTTCATCAGGAATGTAATTATCTGAGAAGAAATGTTTGAAAGTAATAAAAACCTTCAGTTAAAAAGAGAAATGGAATATATTAGTTTAATTGTTTTTTAATGAAAAAACTATCAAGAGACTAAAATAACATATTCCACATAATAATAATATTAAAATATGTTGGCTTCTTTCAGAGGAAATACCCATTTTAATCATAAGAATGTATTCTTTCTTGTGGCTCTGCTTTGGTAACATTTTAAAACTAATGTAAGTTAGGTACTTTCACATTTATTACTATTTTAATTCACAAAATCATTCTTTAAATTGTGTTATTGGTTCCATTTCTGTAGATGAGGAAACTGAGGCTCAGAGCAATTAAATAGCTTGTTCAAAGGCACACAGGCGTTATGCTTCTTGGATATCATATCCCCATCAGCCTGATTTTAATCCCATATTTTGTCTACCTTAACTCTCTGGCATTTAGTGAACGGTGATTCATTAAAATATAAAGAAAATTGAAATAGCAAAGACCACTTTCAATGAAAAATGAGATGGGATTCTTCTTAGTAGCAAAATGAAATTTGAACTTTGCTTTGTAATGAAATGCTAGCCATTTACAAATTAGAAGTTGTTGATCTTTAAACCATGGCTCATTTCAGTTTACTGAAGGGAAAAATGAAAGACTAAAATGGAAAGAAAGAATGAAAAGAATACCGCTTTTATCAGTGTTCTAGGCATAAAAATGACTGATTAATTGAAAATTTTCACTTTTCACATAGTTTCTCTGATATTGAATAGTTTCAGACACATTTGGCTTAAAACCAAATGATTCTATAGAGACCTTTATTCTACCCCCAAAGCTGCAATGCACCTTAAAGACCCTCGTTGGCAGGAGTCTCAAAGCTGCTGCAGCATTTTGCTTGACAAAATATCTGACAGGAGCTCTTCTCACTGGGACAGCTGTTAGAAACCCAGGAAATATGCCAGTAGAATAAGTCATCCATCAGCCTGAGAAGATGATGTGTCTCCTCGGCTTTTTCATTTTTAAAAAACAGAATCATAAAATAAATACATGCCATTGCCATTGATATCTGAAATAATTTTTTGAAGTGTTACGTAATTATTTACTAACGTATCTAATACAGAAAATAACTTACTGTGCTAATTAATTAGTTATTTGGTACACTGTTATTGCTCCACAACAGAGATTTTCAAAAGTGCATTAGAATCACCTGGAGGTCTTATGAAATGCAGATTGTTGGACCCCAACCTTTGCTCATCAGATTTTGGAGAAGGGCTTGATAATTTACATTTCTAACAAGTTCCTAGATGCTGCTCCTGCTGCTGATCTGGTGACCATAAGAATCATTGGTCTAGAATATATGTAAGCTTTTTAGATTTGCAAACTAAGATACTTCATTGATCATCTATAATCACTTAGAATACTTTGCATTCAAGAAAAGATTATAAATATGCAAACATAATTATCTTTATTTATTTTTTATTTATTTATATTTGGCTGTTGCTGGGTGCGGGCTTTCTCTAGTTGCAGTGAATGGTGAGGAGGGGGAATACCCTCTCGATGTGGTGTACAGGCTTCTCATTGTGGTGGCTTCTCTTGTTGCTAAGCACAAGGCTCTAGGCACATGGGCTTCAGTAGTTGCAGCACATGGTATCAGTAGTTGTGGCTCATGGGCCATAAATATCTTTAAAAGGCTCTGTCTTTAACTGGTTTGTTAACTGACCTTTGGACCTAGAGCTTCACTGTTCAATACAGTAAACACTAGGTACCTCTGTGTGTGCTAAGTCACTTCAGTGGTGTCTGACTTGTGTGTATGCTAAGTCACTTCAGTCTTGTCTCTGTGACCCCATGGACTGTAGCCCTCCAGGCTCCTCTGTCCATGGACTTCTCCTGCAAGAATACTGGATTGGGTTGCCATGCCCTCCTCTAGCAGATCTTCCTGACCCAGGGATCAAACTTACATCTCTTAGGTCTCCTGCATTGGCAGGCAGGTTCTTTACCACTAGCGCCACCTAATTAAAATTAAATAAGTTAAAAAAATTCAGTTCTTTAGTCACACTAGCCACATTGAAGTGCTCAATAGCCACATGGGGCTAGTGGGTACTGGAGCAGACAAAGAACATTTCCTTCATCTTTGGAAATTTTACAGGATAGTTAATAGAGTCTTAACTTTTTTGAATAGCCCAAACCCAGGTTAGCCTTAACATAAGCAGAGCAGGCAGGTCTGGGATGTGATTTCAGGCACTTGGCTTTCCTCAACATCCCTCTCCACCTAAAGTATCTGTGTGTGCATGCATGAACACACACAAATGCAATTTTCTCATTCAGTATCTAATATCTAAAGCTAACCTTTAAGTCTGGGATCCAGTCTAAAGACATACAAACTGGGAAAGATCATCCCTTACATGTTTCAGTCACTTACAATTCTTTGGATTTTAAGAGTTTCCTGAAGTTCTAATTTGAGGGCATGGATCATAGAGAAAATTAAAAGTAAAATTAAAATAATAAAGCATACTTTGATCCTGGGGTGTTGGAATGAAGGAATGTACTACTCAGGAACCATAGAAAATATTCAGTTTTACTATATTTTCTTCTAAATTGTCCTGGATATTATACTGAATCCTCTCTATGGTACCAATTTTGCTATGAGGAATAGAAAGCAGGGGAATGTGGCTTTCTATAAAGAATGTTGTACATTCATGTCCCCATTCTACTTGTCTTTGACATTGTGTGACATCATTGGCTCTCAGTGCCTTGTTTTTAAATGGAACCAACATGACTGCTGTAAAGAGGACATGAAACAAGTATATTTGAATGTACTTAGTATACTACACTCAATATGCCAGCAAATTTGGAAAACTCAGCAGTAGCCACAGGACTGGAAAAGGTCAGTTTTCATCCCAATCCCAAAGAAAGCTAATGCAAAAAAATGTTCCAACTACTGCCCAATTGCAGTCATCTCACATGCTAGCAAAGTAATACTCAAAATTCTCCAAGCCAGTCTTCAACAGTACATGAACCAGGAACTTCCAGATGTTCAAGCTGGATTTAGAAAAGGCAGAGGAACCAGAGATCAAATTGCCATCATCCATTGGATCATGGAAAAAGCAAGAGAGTTCCAGAAAAGCATCTATTTCTGCTTTATTGACTATGCCAAAGCCTTTGACCATGTGGATCACCACAAACTGTGGAAAATTCTGAAAGAGATGGGAATACCAGACCACCTGACCTGCCTTCTTAGAAATCTGTATGCAGGTCAAGAAGCACTAGTTAGAACTGGACATGGAACAACAGACTAGTTCCAAATCGGGAAAGGAATACGTCAAGGCTGTGTATTGTCACCCTGCTTATTTAACTTCTATGAAAAGTTCATTATGCTAAATGGTGGGCAGGATGAAGCACAAGCTGGAATCAAGATTGCCGGGAGAAATATTAATAACCTCAGATATGCAGATGATACCACCCTTATGGCAGAAAGTGAAGAAAGAACTAAAGAGCCTCTTGATGAAAGTGAAAGAGAAGAGTGAAAAAGTTGGCTTAAAACTCAACATTCAGAAAACTAAGATCATGGCGTCTGGTCTCATCACTTCATGGCAAATAGATGGGGAACGGTGAGAGACTTTATTTTCTTGGGCTCCAAAATGACTGTTGATGGTGACTGCAGCCATGAAATTAAAAGATGCTTGTTCCTTGGAAGAAAAGCTATTGCCAACCTAGAGAGCATATTCAAAAGCAGAGACATTACTTTGCTAACAAAGGTCTGTCTAGTCAAAGCTCTTGTTTTTCCCACAGTCATGTATGGATGTGAGGGTTGGTCTATAAAGAAAGCTGAGCACTGAAGAATTGATGCTTTTTAACTATGGTGCTGGAGAAGACCCTTGAGAGTCCCTTGGACTGCAAGGAGTTCAAACTAGTCAATCCTAAAGGAAATCAGTCCTGAATATTCATTGGAAAGACTGAGGCTGAAGCTGAAACTCTAATCCTTTGGCCACCTGATGCAAAGAACTGACTCATTTGAAAAGACCGTGACGCTGGGAAAGATTGAAGGCAGGAGAAGGGGACAACAGAGGATGAGATGGTTGGATAGCATCACCGAGTCAATGGACTTGACTTTGAGTAAGCTCCAGGAGTTGGTGATGGACAGGGAGGCCTGGCATGCTGAAGTCCATGGGGTCACAAAGAGTTGGACACGACTGAGTGACTGAACTGAGTATACTGTTAAGGCTTATGCAAATTCTATGTATGGCATTTCTCTCATGCTAAAAGTTGATATTCTGGTTGTGAAAGAAAGCTGATAAACAGCCTCATGGGACACTATGGCAGTACAGTCCCAGTAATTCTCATCTTCATATCTGTGAAGTAGGGCTGCCAACTCAGTGTACTTTATAGCAGTATGCAAAGATAAACAGCAAAGTATTTCGGTCTTTTTAAGCTGCACACTTTCGACTTAGAAGTATAAGATGGTTGTGATAGGAAGGATGCTAAAGTGTCCCTCAATGTTCTTTGCCCCCTCCTGTGAAATCCTCTGCCCTTGAATGTGTGTGGAACCTGTGAATATAATGAGATAATATTGCCATGATTATGTTAAATTTCTTGACAAAAGGGATTTTGCAGTTGCCATCATGATCTCAAATTAGTTGATGTTAAAATAGGGAAATTATCTTGGGTGGTTCAGACCTAGTCAGATGAGTCCATAAAATATCTTGAACTCTTCCTAATGCAAGAGATTGGAAGTGTGAGGAATTCAATGAGAGGGAAGTTCTCTGTTACTGACATTGAAGATGAAGGAAGCTACATGGCAAAGAATGTGGGATGCCTCTAGGAACTGAGAGTGATCCCAGATGATAGCTAGTGAGGAAATGGGGACCTGAGTCCTCCAATCACAAGGCAGTAAATTCTGCTAACAACCTGAATAAACCTGGAAGAGGATCCCAAGTTCCAGATGAGAGTGCTGACGTCTTGATTTCAGTCTTGTGAGATTATGAACTGAGAATCCATTCATGCTAGCTCAACTTCTGACCTATACAGAACTGTGAGCTAATAAGCTGGTATTTTAAGCTGCCAATAGACTGGCACTTAGAAGGTTGTATTTTAGTATCCATTATTTGAGAGTAAGAGATACCTTTCAGCATTTCTGTATGCAAAGTATTTGAAATTAAAGCATGTTATTCATATTTCAGTTCAGTTCAGTCGCTCAATCGTGTCTGACTCTTTGTGACTCCATGAATCACAGCACGCCATGCCTCCCTGTCTGTCACCAACTCCCGGAGTTCACTCAGACTCATGTCCATCGAGTCAGTGATGCCATCCAGCCATCTCATCCTCGGTCGTCCCCTTCTCCTCCTGCCCCCAATCCCTCCCAGCATCAGAGTCTTTTCCAGTGAGTCAACTCTTCACATGAGGTGGCCAAAGTACTGGAGTTTCAGCTTTAGCATCATTCCTTCCAAAGAAATCCCAGGGTTGATCTCCTTCAGAATGGACTGGTTGGATTTAGTGTAGTTCAATTCCTCAGGAATCAGAAGACTGAAGGGGAGGAAAGTATGTGAGTAGACAATGAGTAGACAGTGATTCTTGGGCTCTAATTCAGTGTATCTGAGTGTGTGACATGCTGTTAAAGACTACTAAGTAACATTTGTCAATGATTACTGAGAGAAAGTTAATTAAAATCAAGACCACTTGGTCCATACAATGAAGTTTATGAAATTTCATGGACGTGCCATGTGAGAATCAGGTAAGGTCCTTTTTAAAACGCTGACTTAGAGAGAAAGGCATATATATATATATATATATATATATATATATATTTGTGATTACCAAAGTGTCAATAATCCTAAGCCTTCTTACAGTTCCTTAATCTTTTCTTCAAAATGGTGTATGTGTGCGTGCTAAGTCGCTTCAGCCGTGTCTGACTCTTTGCGACCCCATGGACTATAGCCCTACAGGCTCCTCTGTCTATGGGATTCTCCAGGCAAGAATACTGTAGTGGGGTGCCATGCTCTCCTCTAGGGGATCTTCCCGACCCAGGAATTGAAACTGTTTCACTGCATCTCCTGCATTGCAGGTGAATTCTTTACCCACTTAGCTACCTGGGAAGCCCATTCAGAATGGTAATAACATACAATATTCTGGAAGAAAGAGAGTAGATAAAATCTTATCACAGAGGTATCTTTGTTGTAAAACATCTGATATTTCTAAGTGACTATGTTCCACTTTGTTTTCATCTTGGGCTGTACAGCCAATATTATTTTTATTAAGAAATATCAACTGCCTTACGGTGTATCTTTGGTATTCAACTCAATTATCTACAAAGTCAAGAAACAAAAAGAGGTCATATTGAAGACTCTGCTTATTAAAAGCCATCTGGCCTTAATATAAGAACCACAACAGTGACTGGAAAATTGAATATATTTTATTCCTTCTCAGATAATTGCAAATTTTCTTTTAGCATTAACATTGGTGGTGGTGGTTGATTGTCTTCCTTATTGCCTGTCACATGTCTGTAATTTCTCAGCACATTCAATCATTCAACATATATTTATTGACCATCCACTACATTTGGGGGAATAATTTGAGACTTCAAAGTTAAGAATACAAATAAAATACAGTTGGTGCTAGAGGAAGTTAATTATTTAAAATGCAAGGTCAGGAGTATGTTAGAAGCATGATATATAATATTTGCTGGGGAGCAAAAATAAATAAGGTCTTGGATTCTGCCTGGGCCCTTAGATTTTCTCTCTAAAATTACATGGTTTTAAGATCAGCATTAACTTTAGATCTTGATTGCTAATATCAAGGGTCTACTGCAATCACACTCTGCCTTTACACCAAGATGTCAATAATGAGCCAAATACAATTTTCTGTATTATAAAACATTCAATTCAGTTGCTCAGTCATGTCCAACTCTTTGTGACCCCATGGACTGCAGCACGCCAGGCCTCCGTGTCCACCACCAACTCCCGGAGTTTACTCAAACTCATGTTCATTGAGTCTGTGATGCCATCCAACCATCTCATCCTCTGTTGTCCCCTTCTCCTCCCACCTTCAATCTTTCCCAGCATCAGGGTCTTTTCAAATAAGTCAGTTCTTCCCATCAGGTGGCCAAATACTGGAATTTCAGCTTTAGCCTCTGTCCTTCCAATGAATATTCAGGGCTGATTTCCTTTAGGATGGACTGGTTGGATCTCTTTGCAGTCCAAGGGACTCTCAAGAGTCTTTTCCAGCACAGTTCAAAAGCATCAACTCTTCAGCACTCAGCTTTCTTTATAGTCCAAACCTCACATCCATATATGAATACTGGAAAAATCATAGCCTTGATCAGACTGACCTTTGTCAGCAAAGTAATGTCTCTGCTTTTTAATATGCCATCTAGGTTGGTCATAACTTTTCTTGCAAGGAGTAAGTGTCTTTAAATTTCATGGCTGCAATCACCATCTGCAGTGATTGTGGAGCCCCCCAAATTAAAATCTGTCACTGTTTCCACTGTTTTCCCATCTATTTTCCATGAAGTGATGGGACCGGATGCCATGATCTTAGTTTTCTGAGTGTTGAATTTTAAGCCAACTTTTTCACTCTCCTTTTTCACTTTCATCAAGAGGCTCTTTAGTTCTTCTTCACTTTCTGCCATAAGGGTGGTGTCATCTGCATATCTAAGGTTATTGATATTTCTCCCGGCAATCTTGATTCCAGCTTGTGCTTCTTCCAGCCCAGTGTTTCTCATGATGTACTCTGCATATAAGTTAAATAAGCAAAGTGACAATATACAGCCTTGATATACTCCTTTTCCTATTTGGAACCAGTCTGTTGTCCATGTTCAGTTCAAACTGTTGCTTCCTGACCTGCATACAGATCTCTCAAGAGGCAGGTCAAGTGGTTTGGTATTCCCATCTCTTTAGGAATTTTCCACAGTTTGTGGTGATCCACGCAGTCAAAGGCTTTAGCATAGTCAATAAAGCAGAAATAGATGTTTTTTTCTGGAACTGTCACATTATCTATTGATATTTATATAATTTTGGTACTTGCCCTACCATTTCTCATTGATAGATCCTACTAAGCAAACACATAACTATATATTTTTGCTATTTGGTAGTGGCCATAATCTTCATCCATGACATGAACTCACCTCGATATCCCTCAGTGTTCTGCCTATTTTATATCATCTTGACTGTGTATCTTAAAAAATGTAGCTCTGATCATTGGCTTATTTTCAAGGGAAGTGGGCCTTTCAACGTTGACTAAGGGAAATGGAAAAATAAATTCCCCTTTCTAATTTTTTATCCTTGTTTTTTGGTGGTTAAGTTATGGATGGAATATTATAGCATGTAATAAATACATTAAATGGGCAAACTAGTAAACATACCTCTTCCCCCACCTTAACTTGTTCCTGTATGAACACAAATACACACACACAAGAAAATACAGACTCAGTAAGTGGCCATTTATCTCACATTTCATATAAAGCAGAAAAACACTCATATTTGTTTTTTTTCCCTTCTACCTTGCTTTTCTAAACAATTCAGGATATATGACAATGAGATGACACAGATATATTACTCTGTGGAGATATGCGCATTCACGACATTGGCAAGTGGTTTGAGATTGATGACAGATGTGCTCCAGCAGTTGATCTGGCATTGTATGCTCTTCTCCTCTAATGAAAGAAGGAGCTACACATGGATCATAATTATCAAGAACTATCTGTTACTGTCAGTGACAAAAGGAAATCCCATTCAGTTTCACTGTGTGCATTAGATATTACTGCTGAAGATTAAACAAAGGTAATGCATTGCAGATACAGAAGGAATACATTAAAAATTAGCTGAGATATTTATAAGTTGCCACAATAGGAAGCAAGGGTTCATGGCATTTTCCAAGGTAATGATGGTTTTGGCACTGAATATCACTTACATATTTATGCAATGGTAAGTGTTTTCCTGTTTCATAAGTTTTCTTTTTATAGAAAAAGGCAACAAGCTTGTAGTGACTGGTATTAAGTGCATTAGGGGAATTAATTAAGCAGATGAAATCTTTCTGAACGTTCTCCAGCATTTAAAAAATATGCTTAATCATATGGCCATATCGTTGGCCACATAAGCTATTTTTTAAAAAATCTGAATAGGAAGCACAAATATTTTTAAATGTTTTTAGGGTTAAGAAAAGCAAAAACAAATACTGTTTTTGGCAGAGAGTAGAAATGTATGTAATTTTATCTAAGATGTATAGATTATGATGACTTAGGGTTTAAAATCTCTTCAAGTTCAAAATTATTTAACTTTGATATGGAAATAGTATACAGAAATACTATTTACTACCAGACATAAATTTTCAAATATTCGTAGTAATGGATGGGAACCTGGAAAATACTGGTTGCAATTAAATTTAGATTTGGAATTGTAATCAGCTATTCACATCCTCAGCATGCAGCTAACTAGTTTTTCTATTACATTTTAAAATTATCTTAGCTATACCTATGCAAATGTTAGCAGCCTTGAGTTTATGATAGCTTAACAGTTTACTGAAGAGAAAGTCACTGATCTTCTTTCACATTAATCAGTTGTTACAGCTGATGACACTGAGCAGGAAGAACCAGAATCAAGAGCTCTGAAATTCCCAGTGCCTACTGCTTGGTTTCATTGCAGCAGCTGTTCCACTTTGTGTGAATTTAGCAGCAGGGTTTGGTCTTCTTAACCACTCCTATAGTTGTGTATTCATGCTATTTTCTGAAGTCCACTTTCAGAGAATCTTCACTTGCTGGATTTTGGTTTGTTTATTTACTTACTTACTTGTGTGGCAATTAAAAATATGTTTCTTGTACATCTAGACACTAAATCCATATATACTTGGTAGTTAACCTTAAAAAGAGATGAGCTATCAATACATATTCTATAGAGGCATTTCAAAACAGGAGTGGAAGTGTCTGGTGTATTTAACACAGGGCTTAACAAGGTAGTATAATATTGAAAGACATGCTGTGTTAGGTATTTTACTATTCTCATTTTACTTTATAGTATTTTTGTTTATTTCTCCTTTTGTTATTTTTCCGGACTAAGTTGCTACATGCTTTTTGTTTTCTCTGCCACTTAGAAGGCAAGACTTGATTTTTCTATTGGTAATAGGATGACTGAAATGTTTGACATTATCAAGATATGGAATTTTAGGGCGCTTACATTGCTAGTGATGATGTAAATTTGCACAGTGGTTTTGTGGGAAATATGTAAAATTATTTACTTGTGCTATGCAACAACTTAATCAGCCTATTTTATTCCTGCATATATACCCAATAGAAACAAGTGTTCATGCATGTACAAGGCATATATGACAATGATCACAGAAGTTTTATTCATAATAGTTGAAAGCTGAAAACAATCTAGATGCTATCAAGTTAAATTGTTTATATCATAAATAAATTATGATATATTTATGCAATGGAAAAGTGAAAGTCGTTCAGTCATGTCCGACTCTTTGAGACCCCATGGACTATACAGTCCATGGAATTCTCCAGGCCAGAAGGGATCTTTCTAACCCAGGGATCAAATCCAGGTCTCCCATATTGCAGACGGATTCTTTACCAGCTGAGCCACAAGGGAAGCCCAAGGATGTTGGAGTGGGTAGCCTATCCCTTCTCCAGGGGATATTCCTGACCTAGGAATTGAACCAGGGTCTCCTACATTCTTTACCAACTGAGCTATCAGGGAAGCTTATACAATGGAACACTACAACAAAGAAAAGGCAGACTACCAATAGGTGGAACAACGTGATTAATTTCAAAGACATAACCTTGAGAGAAAGAAGTCAGGCACAAAACAGTACACACTGTATGATTCCATTCATATGAAGTTAAAAAGGCAAACATTCTGTAGTGATAGAGAATAGAATAGTATTTATCATTGTAGGGGGACAATATTGGCTAGGCAGGGGCACAAGAGAGACTTTTTGGATGCTGAAGATGTTCTCTAACTTGATGTGGATGGTGGTTACATATATAAATGTATGAAAATCTACAGAAATTAAGATTTCATTTTGCAATTTAAGTAATTCTTCAATTAAGAAAAATACTCTTGTAGTCTTATATAACTGCCAACAAATTTTGAGTTAATATTCCTTTATTTGACAATTCTAGGAGTTAAACTGGACCTTCTGATGTTTTCCATCCCATACATGAAAAGAAATTGATCCATTTTCTGTAAATGTTGGTGGTAAAATCTAGACTTTCAGACTCAACATTTTATCCTAATTTTTAAACATTATTTTGGTTTCTGTTTTTCTTACTAACTTAAGACCTAAAACGCTTCTGATTTCTCTTTGTAATAACATTTATGACAATTATTTAAAATTAAATTTTTTGCTAAATGGCTTTAATAATTTCTACCAGTTCATGTCTCCCTTGTTCTTGAGTTTCTTTGATTCATCTCCAGATACTCCTTCAGAGTTGAGTGACCTGTTTCCTAATTTCCTGAACATGTGACACTTCATATATGAACAAAACATCTTCGAGGGATAGGATTCATTTTCATCCCAAACTGTATATACTGTTTCTTTGATTTCTTCCCTTTAGTTTAAAATAGAGAGCAGATCAGTAAGGTTTTTCTTTAAGTTGTTTAAAAATGTTTTCAGCTTTACTGAGGAATAATTGACACATAGAAATTGTATACTTAAGGTTAAAACATGGTGGGTTAAAACATCATAATCTTTATTTCATTTATGTATTTTTATCTCTTTTTTGACTTTTGGAGATCTTTTATGCGACAATATTTCCCATGACAAAGATTTATTTAAAGTACAGTAACTCCTCTAGTTTTGTTTTAGTTTTTTTCCTCTATGAAATTCAAGTATCATTAAAAGAAACAATTTTGGTTAAAACAGCAGTTATATGATCCCATTTTGATAAAAATCACTTTATTTTTCTACTCATCTATTCTTATAGTTGTGAAGAAAGTCATGTGAAATGTTTGTATTTTTCTTACGTTATTTTCCTCTATGGTTTATCCCAGGAGATTGGATATAGTTCCCTGTGCTGTACAGTAGGACTTTGTTGTTTATCCATTCTGAATGTAATAGTTTGCATATATCAACCCCAAATTCCCAGCCAATCCCTCTCCCTCCCCGACCTCTTGGCAACCACAAGTCTGATCTCTATATCTGTGAATCTGTAAAATATGATGTTTAGATACATGTACACATTGCTAAATCAGCCAATCAACATATTCATCACTTCATATAGTTAACATTTCTTTCTCTTTGTGTGTGTGTGTGGTTAGAACACTTAAGATCTACTCTCTTAGCAAATTTGAAGTATACAATACAGTATTGTTAACTACAGTAACCATGTTGTTTATTAAGTTTCCAGAACTTATTCATCTTGCATAACTAACACATTGTACACTTTGACCAGTATTTCCCCATTTCCTCCTCTACCCTACCATGGGCAACCACCATTCTACTCTTAGCCTCAATGAATCTGACTACTTTAGATTCCACACAGAAAAGTCTATGTAGTATTAGTCCTTTTCTGTCTGGCATATTTCACTGGGCATAATGTTGTCCAGGTTCATGTATGCTGTCATAAATAACAAGATTTCCTTTTATTTTAGCAGCTGAACAACATTCCATTGTGTGTAAATACCACATTTTCTTTATCCGTTCATATGCTGACAGGCAGTTAGGTTGTTTCCATGTTTCGGCTATTGTAAATAATGCCACAATGAGGAGAGTAGATATCTCTTTGAGATCCAGATTTCATATCTTTTGAATGTATATCCAGAAGTGGTATTGCCAGATCAAATGGTAGTTTTATTTTTAATGTTTTGAGAAACTTCCATACTGTTTTCTGTAGTGGCTGGAGCAATTTACATTCCCACAACAGTGCCCAGAGGTTTATAGCTGTTCTCCACATCCTTGTCAGTATTTATCTCTTGTCCTTTAAAAAAAATATTTTTTAATATTTATTTATTTTATTTTTTGGCTGTGGTGAGTCTTCGTTGCTGAGCATGGCTTTCTCCAGTTGCAGTGAGCCAGAGCTACGCTTCATTGAGGTGTGAGGGCTTCTCATTGTTGTAGCTTCTCTTGTTGCAGAGCACAGGCTTTCAGGCTTCAGTAGTTGTGGCTCTTGGGCTCTAGAGCACAGGCTCAATAGTTGTGGTGGCACAGGCTTAGTTTGGGCTTCCCAGGTGGCGCTAGTGGTAAAGAACCCACCTGCCAATGTAGGAGACATAAGAGTTGTGAGTTCGATCCCTGGGTCGGGAAGATCCCTTAGAGGAGGGCATGGCAACTCATTCCAGTATTCTTGCCTGAAGAATCCTCATGGACAGAGGAGCCTGGCAGGCTGCAGTCCATAAAGGTTTAGTTATTCCGCAGCACATGGGATTTTCCTGGAGCAGGGATCAAACCTGTGTCCCTTGCATTGGCAGGCAGATTCTTAACCACTGGTCCACCTAGCTCTTGTCCTTTTGATGAGAGCCATACTATTAGGTGAATCCGAATGGAAATTAACCCTGAATATTCATTGGGAGGACTGATGCTGAAGCTGAAACTCCAATACTTTGGCCACCCACGAAGAGCCAACTCATTGAAAAAGACCCTAATGCTGGGAAAGATTGAAGGCAGGAGGAGAAGGGGATGACAGAGGATGAGATGGTTGGATGGCATCACTGACTCAATGGACAGGAGTTTGAGCAAACTCCAGGATATAGTGAAGGACAGGGAAGCCTGAGGTGCTGCAGTCCATGGGGTCACAAAGGGTCGGACACAACTTAGTGACTGAACAACAGTAATATCCTATTAGGTGTGATTGTTAGAAGTGATTGATTTTTCTCCCTTTCTACCTGGAGGATTGTAGATATTTCCATCATGTTGGTAAAAACTGTACATTACAAGCCTATATCTAGAGATATTTTATTTCCTCTTTCAGTAACATTGTCTGGGACTGCTGATCCCTGGCTTTAGACTTGTAGTTTTGTATCATTATTTATATTCATAATTGATTTACTATCATATCCTTGTAACATTTGTCTTTATTCTTCTGATTGCTTTATATATGTATATTTTATGTATATTGGATTTTCATTCTATGCACATTTATCATTTTTTCTTTATTTATCTTATTATTATGTCCATGTAATTTTTGAAGAGAATCTCAGATTTGTCCTCCACATTGTTTTTCCATTATTTTAGAATTATGATTTTTTCTTTGCTGATTCTTACATGATTTACCTTTTTCATTAAAATTATATTTTCATCACTTTCCTTATGAACTAGCTACCTAATCCTTGCATCTGCATCTTATTCAGTCTCCTTTCTGGGTAACTCCATTGTCTCACCATTTCGTTATCTATTCTAATTTTTTTTAATCCATCTATTTTTGAAATTAGTTGAGATGACATAACATATATTGATGGCTCTTTATTTTTGTATTTTTCGAATGTTTGTTCCCTTTGATTTTCTAATATTTTTATCATATAGAACATATTTCACAACCTTAGATTTCTGTTTATTTGAACAATGAGTATCATAAGCAAGTGTGGTATTTATTTCTCCAGTGTGGTAAATGGGATCCTTTTGCTTTCTACTGTATTGCTATTACTAGGTTCCTATCATTTACTAAGCGCTGAAGTGGCTTGGTAACTCATTTATCCAGCAGCTGTGGGTAAGAAAGTGGCAGTGAGGTCTGTGTAGGATATCTAATCAGGGGATGTTTGTATCTGTCCTTTCTCTGTGTTAGATGTGGACACTCCACTGTGATATGACATGCTTGGGTTCTTGTCAAGTGCTGCCATCTTAATTAGGTAAGAAACATTATTTGAGGTGAATTTTCCTCACTATACCTTTGGATGATTTTCTGTTTTCTATTACATATATACTGGGCCTAACATTTACCTAATCCAAATATTGCTTGCCTGTCTGATATAGTAAAGAGGACACCAAATGGCACCTTCTGCATCTGCCTAACAGCCTGCTCTGTCCTTCTGTCTTCCCTCAGTCGTTGCACTTATTTTTTTAAATTTCCACAGATCCATATTTTATAAGATGAGTTGCAAGTTGTTTCTCTGTCTCTCTCTAAGATTTGTTATCATCCACTCCAGTGTTCTTGCCTGGAGAATCCCAGAGACGGCGGAGCCTGGTGGGCTGCCGTCTATGGGGTCGCACAGAGTCGGACACGACTGAAGCGACTTAGCAGCAGCAGCAGCAGCAGCAGTACCATATTAGAAATAACATTCGTATTTCTGCCATGTGTATAACCCTCTCCAATAATTCACACAATTCTTGCTATCAATAAAAAAGAACAAATAAGTTTTTCAGAAGTAGCTGAAAAACACCACAGTTCTTCTCCAACACCACAGTTCAAAAGCATCAATTCTTCAGTGCTCAGCTTTCTTTACAGTCCAACTCTCACATCCATACATGACCACTGGAAAAACCATAGCCATGACTAGATGGACCTTTGTTGACAAAGTAATGTTTCTGCTTTTGAATATGCTATCTAGGTTGGTCATAACTTTCCTTCTAAGGAGTAAGTGTCTTTTAATTTCATGGCTGCAGTCACCATCTGCAGTGATTTTGGAGCCCAGAAAAATAAAGTCTGACACTGTTTCCACTGTTTCCCCATCTATTTCCCATGAAGTGATGGGACCAGGTGCCATGATCTTCGTTTTCTGAATGTTGAGCTTTAAGCCAACTTTTTCACTCTCCTCTTTCACTTTCATCAAGAGGCTTTGTAGTTCCTCTTCACTTTCTGCCATAAGGGTGGTGTCATCTGCATATATGAGGTTATTGATATTTCTCCCAGCAATCTTGATTCCAGCTTGTGATTCTTCCAGCCCAGCATTTCTCGTGATGTACTCTGCATAGAAGTTAAATAAGCAGGGTGACAATATACAGCCTTGTCGTACTCCTTTTCCTATTTGGAACCAGTCTGTTGTTCCAAGTCCAGTTCTAACTGTTGCTTCCTGACCTGCATATAGGTTTCTCAAGAGGCACGTCAGGTGGTCTGGTATTCCCATCTCTTTCAGAATTTTCCACAGTTTGTGGTGATCCACACAGTCAAAGGCTTTGGCATAGTCCATAGAGCAGAAATAGATGTTTTTCTGGAACTCTCTTCCTTTTTCGATGATCCAGAGGATGTTGGCGATTTGATCTCTGGCTCCTCTGCCTTTTCTAAAACCAGCTTGAACATCTGGAAGTTCATGGTTCCCTAGTTAAACATCCTTAAATTCTTTTATCTCTTCAGCATACAGCAATCCATTTTCCATGCCCACTAATTCATGCTGCTCTTATCAGTTATTTGAAAGGTGACATATCAAATGGTTGAATTTCTATTCTCTTAATATTACTGTCAACAACATTCCACACAGTTGGCCACTTCCACATTCCTGATATTTCTTGTATATTGTTTTGCGTGTCCATGAAACTATAGTGCTTGTCTTCTGCCTAGTCTACTAACTCCCCAGTCTCATTCTGCTTTGTTGTTGCTTCAGCTCTTCCTCAAGTTCCCCCCCCACCCCCCGCCCCCGAGCTCTCTACTTTCTTCTCCAGAGGAGCACATCTGGTTCCTGTTTTTAAACTGTCAGATGCTACTCTGTCCTAAGTCTATGTCTCCTGTCCTGTCTTCATTTCTTCTTTTTAAGTTGAAGTGTAGTTGATTTACAGTGTTATATTAGTTTCTGGTATACAACAAAGTATCAATAATTCAGATTTGTATATGTGTTTTTTCATATTCTTTCCATTCTGGTTTATCACAGGATATTGAATATAGTTCCCTGGACTGTGGAATAGGACCTTGTCGTTTGTCTGTTCTACATAATAGTTTACATGTGACTATCCTCATTTCAGTGTGGCTTTTCATATTTAATGGAATTTGGTTTCTTTCTTTTCTTTTTACTACCTTTCCATGTAATCTATCAATGAGTCCTACTAGTTTCAATTAAAAATGTATGTTAGGTGTGAACCTTCTTTCTATTTCTACTTTTCCTCATTAAGAGAAGCTAAAGTTTTTCTCTTGTCTAGTCTAGGACAATAGTTTTATAACTTGTTTTCTTTATTCCTTTCTGTTAGTTTGTAACTCTTGTCTTCATAAAGTGTATTCTCAAAAAAACAGCCAGAGATTTATTTGAAAATAAAACTATATCACTCCCTTGATTAAAACAAGGCTTATTATAATTACAGTATGTCTGAACTCCTTAGTATCATCTACACAGTTCTATAAAATATGTCTCTTACTTGCCCCTTTGATGTCATTGCCTACCACTTATTCACCCTACCCTAGCCAACTCTGGTCTTCTTGGTGCTAACTGAACATTGCTCACCTCAGGGACTTTGCATTTGTTCTTATTTTCACTGGGAACTCTCTTCCCCACATTTACCCCACATCTTGGGTAGTAAATTCGTGTCAGTTAGCTCTCGTTTCTAACACTACCTTTCTTAATTACCCAATTAAAATTTTCAGTTTTCCCCTCCGACTATGTTAACTTGTTTTCCCCCAAAGAAAATCTTGAGACAGGGACTTGAATGTAGGTAGAAGCTGATTCTATGAAACACAAATGAAGGAATGGTAAAAGTGAGGCAGAAGAGTGAAGAAAAATGAATAGGTTGCTGCAGCGATAAAACGGACCTAAATCCTTCTGAGATACTCTAAGAGAATGTGGAACACATGACAGAATTGTCCCATCAGAGGAGAAGGAGGCTGTGGTATTTGTATACTAACTCTCATCCCCTGCTGGTTGAGGAGTGAGCCAAACCCTGCCCCCTGCACTGCTGAGCTGTGCCTAGTCAAGCCTACTGCTGTAGGGCCGGAAAAAGCCGTCAGACAGAGAAGTAGAAATATGCAAGTGCTTGAGGTTCCAGATGGTGTTCTAACATAGTTGCAGGTGAACTCAAGGCAGTCCATAGAGATACATGGCAGGGCATCAATAACATCTGTCACACACCTCTGTCCCCCAAACACACACACATACTGCCTATGGATATGCTGCTTGTCAACTATTAGCACATTTCTGTATCTTCTCATTTATCATGTTTACATATTTGTTTGCTTATTTATGTTTGCTTTCGCCAGAAAGCATGTGAATTTCATAAAAACAAGATTCTTGTGTTTCTTATTCACTGTGACTTTCTAAGTGCCTTGGACAGTGATTGGAATGCACACAGCAGATACATTTTAAATGAAGGGAAAAGCAATATTCTCTGCAAATTTTTACTATAAGTACTGGGATCATTTTCTAGAACACTTTAAATTAAGGTCTACCCTATCATTTTCTTACAAGTCTATGATTTTCCTTTTTTTGTTAAAGCAAGAACTGTGCTTTCTAAACCATGACTGTCTTAACATTATTTACTACTGGAAATGTCAGCATATTTTGTGCAGTTGATGATACTTCTAAAAAAAATGCCATCTGCCAGCCATATCAATCAGCAAGTGACAAGGGATATATAGAAAAATGTCTCTAAACTCAAGTGACAAGAACATATAAGCATACACATCACTAACTGCATGCAGCTGTCCCAAGAAAGAACCTAAGTGCTGTACATAAGAATAAGTGGAAAGAAAACTGAGAGAAGAGAGAGAAAATGAATCATTAAAGTGATAGGAGTGATGTGTCCTAAGTAGGTTCTGGCTTAGAGGCCATAAAAAGGAGACACATTTTAAGTGAAATTTAGAAGGCATAAGGACATGGGTTTATTAAAAAAAAAAAATACACCAGGGAAAGGTGAGTGAGGGTCCATTGAAGGTGAAGCAGAGATTATAATATTAATTGTGGAGAGAAGAAAGTGGGCTTTGTTTGGAGTGAAGATCAATGCTGTGAATTACACTTAATCGGCTAAGCTTTTTAGACATTAATATGGATGTTTGAAAAGGCTTACACCTGTAAAATGGCTCGGCTTTTTAAAGAACCCCAGTGATGGGGAGGATAAAAGCTGTGAGTTCAACACCTATAGCTTTTCCTTCCTAAAATCACTAACAAGGTATTTTTTTAATTTAAGAAGAGTTGCTATGGTGATTCATGTCTTGAGCAGTCCTAGAGAGGACTAGGGTAATGCATGATTATTATGGATTGGTGCAGTGGATTAAACAAAGGCTATTTCTGAAACCAACTAGTATCTTACTGATTAAGCACAGATTTCTATTTTTGTAGATCACTCCTTGGCTTTGTTCCTTACCTTTGTTCCTGAATCAATTTTTAACTCTAAATCTTCTGCCTTTAATGTATGAAACTATTTGAAATGTATGAAACTAACAATCTTCAGAAAGAAGAAAAGATGGCAGATAAATTCCTTGAAATATTTTCTTGTGAAGTGAAGTGAAAGTCACTCAGTCGTGTCCGACTTTTTGTGACCCCATGGACTATACAGTCCATGGAATTCTCTAGGACAGAACACTGGAATGGGTAGCCTTTCCCTTCTCCAGGGGATCTTCCCAACTCAGGGATCAAACCCAGGTCTCCCACATTGTAGGCAGATTCTTTACCAGATGAGCCACCAGGGAAGCCCATATTTTCTTGTAATGTTTTAGAAATCATTCAAGGTGGAGATTATTGGTAAAATGCCTAAAAGTAAGATTTGAGCTATTTTAAAAGAAACTAACAAGACAATATTTTTACTTCTATCCATATACATGAAGGTTCCTTTAGAGTATAAAAGTGTAAGCACTTCAAGGAAGATTAATAACCATATATCCTTTTGAATTTCACTGATGTTAGTATCTGAGTGTCTATATATGATTTCTCTTTAAATACATGTGAAGAATGAATTCACAGGGTGTGTAAACCATGACATAATGAAGTAGAAATGGCACTCAGATCGATTTTAGTATCTACCATATTATAAGTAAACTACCATATTACAGCCTCACATGATGTGACATGATTGCAGATGGAAGGGGAAGCCACTATAACCTGCCTCCTGCTTGATGGACTCTTCTCATCCAAGGGATCCTCTATTTGAGAAAAGATGAAATACAACTGGGACGTTAAGAGACGAGTTAAATCACTTGCCACTTTTCCAGAGAATAATTGTAGATATGAATAGAGAGAGAACATCCAGGGCAGTCAGGGTGGAAGATCACTGGTCCTGAATTGCTCCTGTCAGAATTGCTTAGGCCACACATAGATTCTAATCACTGAGAATAGTATCAGCTTTAATAGTGGAGGCTAATAATAAGTGTGTGAAATGGGATGGGCCATTGACATTCAAACTCACAGTGAAAAGGCTCTTCCAAGTGTTGGTACCACTGCATTAGGATTGTTTTTTTGCAGTTATCTGTAAAAGTAAAAATTACAACAGAATAATATAATTTTTAGAGAGGGGAAAAAAGGAATAGTGGAAAATATACACAGCAAGAGAATTAAACAAGTAAAAATTAAGAGAGAAAAGAAAGGCCAATAGCAGATTAGAAGAATGAAGAAAATGAGGGAAGAAAAGAGGGTGGAAGGAGAGAAGGAACTAGTATTCTTAGGATGATTTTGTTTTGGCCTCTTGGCAAGATATTTTACACAAAATGATATAAAATTCTATATAAAACTTTACACATAGCTTTCTAAAATATCTGGTTTTATTTATGTATTTATTTGTTTTTAATTGAACTCTTCCACTAGTTATGAAAGCTCTGTGGAGGAAAGGAGTTTGTCTTACTCATCACTGTATTCCCTGTGTCTAGAAGAGTCTGATTAATTGAAGACCTCCAGGGGACATTTGCTAAATAAACAGTCCAACAAAATAGGAATCTTTTCCAGAAAAAGTCATAACTGAAGGCCAGTGGCAGGAGGAACAAGGGAAGAATTTTTCCACCAAAATACTAAAAATCTGTGTAATTTTCTTTTATTTCTCCTTATTAGAACTGTTTTCGTATACTTTATGTCCATTGCCAAGTTCAAGGTTATATTATCCCTGAAAGAACAAGGTACATTCTTGTCTAGGCTCTAGATAAATTTAATTCTGTTACAAATTTTTAAGGTATTTTATTTTTTAAAATTGCAACTGACTCCCCCACTAAATGGGAAGGTATTTGAGGGCAGAATATATTCCTTCCTTCCTTTTTCCTTTTGGAAAAAAACATGGTAGCTTCTTGGCTGTTATATGTACCAATTAAAATTCCATCAATAATGTGTGAGAGTTTCTTTTTGATAAGTAACTTTTACATGTTGTCAGAAAGGAGGGCAAATGAAATTATATTTAGAGAGCTGCAGCAGTTAGATTAAGGAGACAAAATTTGTGTAAACATTTGACAAACAGGAAAATCATAATGCCCTTTTTAGGGTTGGCATTTAATTTTTATGTGGGTATTATTTGACTGAAATTAATGAATTTTCATTTGAGCATGTTGGCTTTTTACTCATAAAGGAAAAGCAATTTAACCCTGAGTAGTCAAAAACAAAAACCTTTTTAAAATTTTATATTCCAAGGGATAATTCAGCCCTCTTCCTTACTTTGTCTCTTTGAACTAGGCTGCTTACATTTATCAGATTAACTAGATACTGTACAAACCCTTAAATGTGCTGTATAAACCTGGCGGATGCCTGATGAACTATAGTCTACAATCTCCACATGAGTTATTTGTAACATGATTTGAGCTGAATTCTAATGTCCACTTTCCTATTTCTAATTTTTGATAATTACACATTGCTTATCAATAATTTTCTCATTTAAGCTCTTGCTGTAAAAGATACGTATTTATCTAGTTCTTTTGCTCTCGTATAAGCCATTGTGGCAGTTAATTCTATATCCTAAGTACCATTTTGTGAAGACATTTTGGTTGAATTGCTTATAAAATAATCCCCTTCATAAATTTGATCGATAAGCCTCTTGTTTTTCTAATCAGTCATTACACTGGCTCAAACAGCTTACTAGAATCAATCTGTCCCTTTTTATTTCAAGTCTCTGTACCATCATTTCTTTAACTCTATTAGTCAACTCTGACTAATCTGTCTTTATAATTCATACTCACAATCCTGAACTATTTCTGTGCCTTCTGATCCAAACTTTCAATCTCTACTATCCTTTCTCCAGGGAGAGTCTAGAGGCAATCCTGATATTTCAAAAATGATACCACCTCCTTTTGATGAAACAGACAAAAATTTTGTCATAAAATAATCTATGTTCTTTTCCCATTTTGTCCTCAGTTTGAAAATACAATAATAATCGCTTTTTCTTTGATCCATTGTTGATACACTAAAACAAAATTAAGTTACACTTAAAAAACCTGGAGCTTTTATGTGATTCAACATGACATAGTTGAGATTTATTAGTAACTGATGACAAATTATCACATTAATATATTTTATTTCTTCTAAATATAATTTTATGTTATATATAGTAAAATTCACTTTGTTGTGTGTAGTTTTATTAATTTTGACACATTTACAGAGTCATGTATCTATAACCAAAGTTATGATGCAGAACAGTTCCATCAAATCAAAAACTTTCTTTAGGCATTTCCTTTGTAGTCTGTTCTTTCTCCTACTCTGAACCCCTAGCACTGATCTATTCGCCATTCCTATAGCTTTGCCTTTTACAGAATGTCATATAAATAGAATCATTTAGTTTGTGGTCTTTTGATCTGACTTTTTTCAGTTAGCAAAAAGCATTTGAGATTTATCAATATTGTTGCATGTATCAATAGTTAGATTTTTTTAAGCTTTATTGCTGAAGAGTATTCCACTGTGTGGATGTACTACAGACTACAGTTTGGGTTCTTTCCAGAGTTCTGTGATGAGTAAAGCTGCTAAAAACTTCCACATACAGATTTTTGTGTGAACATAAGTTTTCTCTGTTTGGGGGAGAAGTGGGATTTCTGGGTCACATGGTATAGACTGTTTCTGTTTCTGCTTTCCAAAGTAACTATATCACAATGTATGAATGTTCAAGTTTCTCTGATTTTTTTTTTAGCCATTCTAATAAACCTTTGGTAGTATTTCATAGTGATTTTAATTTTAATTTTCTTAATGGTCAAGGATGGTGACCATCATTTTATCTGCTTATTTGCCATCCATATACCTTCATTGATTTAGTGTGTATCCAACCGTTTTGCCCATATTTTTATTGTGTTATTTTTTCTTTGATGAGGTTTTGAAGTTCTTTACATATCCTATAAACAAGTCCTTTGCCATATAGGTTATTTACAAATGTTTTTGCCCTGCTGTGGTTTCAGTCTCTTAACAGTGTATTTTGCTGTCTCAGGTCTCCTTTCAGTCTTTTGAGGGAAGGGGAAAGGAGTGAGGCCTTAAAGTAAGTTAGGTATTAAGAGCAAAGATGGGCACAATAAAGGACAGAAATGGTATGGACCTAACAGAAGCAGAAGATATTAAGAAGAGGTGGCAAGAATACACAAAACTATACAAAAACAATCTTCATGACCCAAATAATCATGATGGTGTGATCACCACTCTAGAGCCAGACATCCTAGAATGTGAAGTCAAGTGGGCCTGAGGAAGCATCACTACGAACAAAGCTAATGTATATGATGGAATTCCAGCTGAGCTATTTCAAATCCTAAAAGATGATGCTGTGAAAGTGCTGCACTCAACAAGCCAGCAAATTTGGAAAACTCAGCAGTGGCCACAGGACTGGAAAATGTCAGTTTTCATTCCAATCCCAAACAAAAGCAAAACCAAAGAATGTTCAAACTACTGCATAATTACACTCATCTTAGACCCTAGAAAAGTAATGCTCAAAACTCTCCAAGCCAGGCTTCAACAGTACCGTGAACCGTGAAATTCCAGATGTTCAAGCTGGATTTAGAAAAGGCAGAGGAACCACAGATCAAATTGCCAACATCCGCTGGATCATCGAAAAAGCAAGAGAATTCCAGAAAAACATCTACTTCTGCTTTATTGACTATGCCAAAGCCTTTGACTGTTCAGGCCACAACAAACTGTGGAAAATTCTGAAAGAGATGGTAACACCAGATCATCTGACCTGCCTCTTGAGAAATCTGTATGCAGGTCAGGAAGCAACAACTTGACATGGAACAACAGACTGGTTCCAAATTTTGAAAGGAGTACGTCAAGGCTGTATACTGTCACCCTGCTTATTTTACTTATATGCAGAGAACACCATGAGAAACACTGGTCTGGATGAAGCACAAGCTGGAGTCAAGATTGCTGGGAGAAATATCAATAACCTCAGATATGCAGATGACACCACCCTTATGGCAGAAAGCGAAGAAGAGCTAAAGAGCCTCTCGATGAAAGTCTCTACTTGTCCTTTACCAGTTTGTTAATAATTTCAGCTGAATTCATTTTTAAATTCTTTTTCTGTTTTTCATGTGACTCTTTGTTTACCTATGGGCTTTCCTAGTGGCTCAGACTGTAAACAGTCTGCCCACCGTTCAGGAGACCTGGGTTTGATCCCTGGCTTGGGAAGATCCCCTGGAGAAGGAAATGGCAACCCACTTCAATATTCTTCCCTGGAAAATCCCATGGGCGAAGGAGCTTGGTGGGCTACAGTCCACGGAGTAGGACACGACTGAGTGACTAACACTTCCACTTTTTGTTTACCTAAGTTGGGGAAATATTATTAGAAACAAAAATCTTTTGTCAACCTAGAAAATCTCTCCACAAAAGTAGAAGAAGAGAAAGAAAATAGTTTTATTATTGAATAAGCATTAAACTGGAGTGTGATATATATCACAGGCAATCTAAAGAGAATGCGAAGACAGAAAGAAATCTAACCCTTTTATATTAATATCCAAACAGATGCAACTCTTTGTATACTTGTTCCCAAGTAGACAATAAACAATAAGAAGCCTCAGGTAAGAGGACTTGACCGCACCTTTCTTGCACAAAGTTCATCCAAAATTCACCTGGTAAATGAAGTGATCATTTGTGTTGAGTAATGGTCTTTATCCAAAAGAAAAACGAATTTCCTGTATCTTTATGACAGGAGTTAGGTTTACAACATAGAGCCAGATGCCAGCCAAACAGCCTCCTATCCTCCAGGGAAACTAGGAGATAGGATCACTGTTTTGCTGGATGATTACATTTTCAAATCATGACTCCCAGGTCCCTGAGGAAACATTACTGGGTTGTAAAACTAACAAGAAGCTTATTTAGCTTTTGAAAAGATTTACGTACATTTCAAAGAGGCAGAGAAAGGTTTTATAATTGCAGAAATTGTAAAGTAAATGCTTTAAGAAAAGGAAGGGGGAGGAACCTGTTTCCCTGTTTGCACCAAAAGAGAATTGATTTTTTTCTTATTTTTGATTTGTATATTTTTTTACACTTGTAAACATCAGGAACACAGCCCACAAAATAGTTTGCACAATATATTTAAATGCTTGGGTTACTTGAGATTTACAACAATCCTGTGAGGTAAGTCAGAAAGTAATTATTTATACTGGTCCAATGTAGTAGATGAGGAAATTAAGACAGAGAAGTCAGTTGAATTGTCCAAATACACTCTTCTTAGAAAAAATAAGACCAAGGCCTCTCAAATCCAGGTTTTCTGGGCTGTCTCCAGTCCTGCCACTCTATGTTACCTTCTCAAAAGCTTATATATTGATAATCCTGAGTTTATGTTTAGGATCAAAGAGTAAACACACGCACACTTTCCAGGTCTCAACCAACTTTTAGGGTATATAATTTAGATATATTACGAATACTCTTGATTGGTTTAGTTGACAAGTAAGTTGACAGAGCAAAAGAGCCAACGGTAATATTTATTGATACATTTATTATGAATACACATGTCTCTATTCATTTATGCATTTAAAAATATTTATTGAATGTCTATTACATACCACACATCATTTTAGGGGCTGGAGAAGCAGTAATGAATCAAACTGATCAAATCCCTGCCCACACGATGCTTACATTCTAGTGTATGGAAAAGAGAATAATATTTTAAGATACATTATGTGTGTGTGTGTGTGTGTGTGTGTGTGTACGCGCGCGCGCGTGCGTGCATACTAAGTCATTTTAGTTGTGTCCGACTCTGTGACTCTATGGACCATAGCCCACCAGGCTCCTCTGTCCATGGGGTTCTCTAGGCAAGAATATTGGAGTGGGTTGCCATGCCCTCCTCCAGGGATCTCCCAACCCAGGAACCAAACCTGTGTCTCTTAGATCTCCTGCATTGATAGGCAGGTTCTTTACTACTAGCACCACCTGGGAAGCCCCAAGAGATGTATACAGTGTAGGAAACAAAAGCAAGAGAAGGTGGACAAAATGCGTTAGGAGGATATAAAGGCATTTTTTTGTTTTGTTTTTGGAGATGCCTGAGAAAGCTAAGAGTAAACTATCATAATATTTAGGGGAATAGCATATAAACAGGGGAAAAATTAATAAAATGTTATTGAGGCAGGACTGTGTTTGTATATTCAAATAAAAGCAAAGAAAATATGTGACTGGTGCTGAGTCCAGGAAGAAAGAGAGGTAGAAGGGGCCATGTTATTAACAGCCTTGTAGAAAGAGGAGAGATAAAAAGTTTGCTTAAAACTCAACATTCAGAAAACTAAGATCATGGCGTCCGGTCTCATCATTTCATGGTAAATAGATGGGGAAACATTGGAAACAGTGAGAGGCTTTATTTTGGGGGGCTCTGAAAATCACTGCAGATGGTGACTGCAGCCATGAAATTAAAAGATGCTTGTTCCTTGGAAGAAAAGCTATGACCAACCTAGACAGCATATTAAAAAGCAGAGACATTGCTTTTGCCGACAAAAGTCTGTCTAGTCAAAGGTATGATTTTTCCGGTAGCCATGTATGGATGTGAGGGTTGGACTATAAAAAGCTGAGTGCCAAAGAGTTGATGCTTTCGAACTGTGGTGTTGGAGAAGACTCTTGAGAGTCCCTTGGACTGCAAGGAGATCCAACCAGTCAATCCTAAAGGAAATTAGTCCTGAATATTCATTGGAAGGACTAGTTTAAAGCTGAAACTCCAATCCTTTGGTGACCTGATGCAAAGAACTGACTCATTTGAAAAGACCCTGATGCTGGGAAAGATTAAAGGCAGGAGGAGAAGGGCACAACAGAAGATGAGATGGTTGGGTGGCATCACCGACTTGATGGGTGTGAGTTTGAGTAAGCTCCAGGAGTTGGTGATGGACAGGGAAGCCTGGCGTGCTGCAGTCCATGGCGTCACAAAGAGTCAGACATGACTGAGCTATTGAACTGAACTGAACTGAAGTAAGAACAGAAGCATTTGTGTTTTGAAAAAAAAATGACATTGATCAAACATTTAAAAAGTTCACTCTGGCTGAGAAGACACTACAGTGGGGCTAGGGCACCAACATTGAGACCAGATAGGAAACTACTGCAATTCAGCTAAATTCATGGTACCAAATTGAAGAAACGTCCCTGCTTTACCTTATTGTTATAGTTTTAAAATTCACTTTTTATCAATTTTTTAAAAATGTGTTACAGTGTAATAGTTAATTAGATTTATGACACCATGTAAATAGAAAATTTGAACTTTAATACATCCAAAGGGCATTTGCTTAGGAAATATTTCATTGACATTTCATGTAGAAAATAACTTCACATTTGCCTAGGATAAGCTGAGACCATGATAGAATGAGTCAGTAAGAATGCTCTGAGCTGTGTTTTTCAAATAAGAATTTACTTGATAGTTTATCAAGTAGACACTATATGTAGAGAAAGATAAACTTTGCACATCCAAACTCATTTTGTAGTAATATTTGTGACTGTGATTAAAGAGAGATGTAATGAAATAAATTCCTATCTGCCTAAGAACTGACAAAACTTGATTTACATTTGTCATTTTCTCAGTATGACTGAAATATATACTGGTCCACTAATAAACATTTGCAGAATATATTCCACAAATTAAGTAACATTTTTTCTGCATGGTATCCCTATTTTTTATCTTAAATGTGGCAAATTATAGAACATATGATCCTCAACTTTAGGATGGTCTTCAGATTCCTTTGCATGTTATGTCAAAATTTATTTAAAGGGTTTTTAAACCTATTTATATTCTTACTAAGATCTGAAATGCAATTTCTAAGATCTTTCTACTTATTAATTTGAAATAAATAACTGAAGGCTTTGGAAAAAAATCATTATCTAAAAATGTTTTCCCTTTTATTAATGTTAGAGTAAAACAAAGTAAGTGTAGCAGTCTCTTTGTCACCTTTAGATTTTTCATTACTTTCACAGCATTCCACTGTTTGCTACATCCTTAATTGAAGGACTGTTAGAAACACTCATGATCATAGATCTTAGTAAGCTCAAGTAATTAAATGACTTCTGATACTTGATACTCCAGGAAAAGTTGCTCTTTATTGCTCAGTTTGTTTTCATGTTAATGGTCATTTGAGAAGCTGTATCTATTTTTTTTTTGCTGGTAGCTTTTAACTTCTCCACCTTTTGGTATTTATTTTATTATTATTATTATTAAAATAATCTAGATCCTATCCTTAGCTTTTAATAGATTTAGCAATCAGTTCAGTTGAATTCAGTCACACAGTCGTATCCGACTCTTTGCGACCCCATGGACCACAGCATGCCAGGCCTCCCTGTCTATCACCAACTCCCAGAGTTTACCCAAACTCATGTGCATTGAGTCGGTGATGCCATCCAACCATTTCATCCTGTCATCCCCATCTCCTCCCACCTTCAATCTTTCCCAGCATCAGAGTCTTTTCAAATGAGTCAGTTCTTCACATCAGGTAGCCAAAGTATTGGAGTTTCAGCTTCAACAGCAGTCTTTCCAATGAATATTCAGGACTGATCTCCTTTAGGATGGACTGGTTGGATTTCCTTGCAGTCCAAGGGACTCTCAAGCGTCTTCTCCAACACCACAGTTTAAAAGCATTAATTCTTTGACACTCAACTTTCTTTATACTCCAACCCTCACATCCATACATGACTACTGGAAAAATCATAGCCTTGACTAGACAGACCTTTGTTGGCAAAATAATGTCTCTGCTTTTTAATATGCTGTCTAGGTTGGTAATAACTTTCCTTCGAAGGAGCAAGCATCTTTTAATTTCATGGCTGCAGTCACCATCTGCAGTCATTTTGGAGCCCCCAAAAATAAAGTCTCTCACTGTTTCCACTGTTCCCTATCTATTTGCCATGAAGTGATGGGACAGATGCCATGTTCTTAGTTTTCTTAGTGTTGAATTTTAAGCCAGCTTTTTCACTCTCCTCTTTCACTTTCATCAAGACGCTCTTTAGTTCTTCGGTTTCTGCCATAAGGGTGGTGTCATCTGCATATGTGAGGTTATTGATATTTCTCCCAGCAATCTTGACTCCAGCTTGTGCTTCATCCAGCCCAGTGTTTCTCATGATGGTCTCTGCATGTAAGTTAAATAAGCAGGGTGACAAAATATAGCTTTGACGTACTAATTTTCCTATTTGGAACCAGTCTGTTGTTTCATGTCCAGTTCTAACTGTTGCTTCCTGACCTGCATACAGATTTCTCAAGATGCAGGTCAGGTGGACTGGTATTTCCATCTCTTTCAGAATTTTCCACAGTTTATTGTGATCCACACATTCAAAGGCTTTGGCATAGTCAATAAAGCAGAAATAAATGTTTTTCTGGAACTCTCTTGCTTTTTCGATGATCCAGCAGATGTTGGCAATTTGATCTCTGGTTCCTCTGCCTTTACTAAAAGCAGCTTGAACATCTGGAATTGCACGATTCATGTATTGTTGAAGCCTGACTTGGAGAATTTTGAGCATTACTTTACTAGCATGTGAGATGAGTGCAATTGTGTGGTAGTTTGAGCATTCTTTGGCATTGCCTTTCTTTCACATTGGAATGAAAACTGCCCTTTTCCAGTCCTGTGGCTACTGCTGAGTTTTCCAAATTTGCTGGCATATGTCACTGACATCCCCATGGTCACAACATAAACTCAGTCCAAATTTAAAGCCATCATCTTAAAGGCTTCCACTTTGCTGACATACAACTAAGTGATTTTCTTCCTCATTTGCATATACAAAGCCAGCCTTCTTCACTTTCATACTCAGTCCCTATTCCATAAATTTGCTTATTCCACATAGTTTATATGTATAGCGCATAGATCAGTGGTATCAGAAAAGGCAAAGAAATAGGCATTGTATCCTAGGATCAGATATCATTTATGATGAACCTTCCAGACTATTTATACCAGCAATTTTATCTTTTTGGTAAGGAAATTCAAAGGCCTAAGAAGTTAAGAGTCATACTTCAGGATACACAACAAAGTGCAAGTACTGAATTGGAACGTTGGTATCTGAACTGCCTTTTGGTGTTTCTGCTACTGCAGCACAATGATTTCACCTACGTAAGTAGTCATAGTAACAGCATAATGAGACAATATTTTGAACAGGAGAATTAAGATTATGTTGATGATAATTATATTACTAAGCACCTGTTTGGATATGCCATTCTTTCTTTCATCCAAATTGCTAAAATAGAATGCAAAGCACTTAAAAAGATACAACTACTCTATTATAATAACTTATTTGGATGAAATGACCATGGTTATAGTATAATTTCCAGAAATGTACCTAATTATGGAACATTTTCAGAAGGTAAACATTTGCTTTATAAAAATTAAGTGGCGAGGTTTTCTTTGATTTGAAAGATAAGAAATCAAAGGAGGTTTAGGAAAAGTAGAATATTCACTTTTATTTTTGTTTTAAGGAAAGTAAAATTTTTAGATGTATGCTTCTATGTGAATTTTGTAATCTAGAACTTTATAGAAGCATAAGGAGTTCTAAGAGAGAGTCAAAGAAAAAGTTAATTCAACGATGAACCCTGTTTATTACATTCTTACTATGTAACAGATGTTTCCAGGCTCTGGGAAGTAAAAGAAAATAAGACCCAGTTTTGGGCCTTAGGAATCTCAAGACTAATACTGAAATGAATTTATACTATTTAGTAAACTACAGTATAGGTAAAAATACAGGTAGAAAACATGATACAGAAGAAGTACAAAAAAGAAATTGGTTTGCTCTACCCATCAATGAAAAGAAAGGCCCTGCCAAGAAAATGATGACAAGTAGTGGTGTCAAAAGTTAAGAGTTCACCATGCAGATATGAGGAATATTATATCCCAGAGGGGAAGCAGTCTGTTCAATAGTGTGGGGACATCAAACAACATGACATGTTTGAGAGAGGGCCAAAAATTTTCCTTTTGGATTATGCTTAGAATGTTTCAGGAGATGGGGATGTAAAATTACATAGAGAGTAGGCCTTGAGAAGCCTTGTTCTATATACACATCAAACAATTTTTCATGAAAAGAGAAACATACACATGGATGGAGGGGGAAAAAAAACGAGCAAATCTGGCTTTATTTTGGTGAAATCTGTTGAGGCAAAGTTTAGGATCATGATCTTATATATATTGTAGTGAAAGTAATGCTTTATGAAAGACAGAAAGTTATCCATAATTGCATCATCATTTACCTTGACTTCTTGAAAGGCAGTAGCATCATACTCCCCTCTACATATCCCTTCTCACTTGGCATTTCCTTGAACAGCCCCTCACTCCAATTCTTCTTCCTCTAAGCTTTTTGCTGCCATCATGCCCATAACTTTGTTCCTTGAGGATATAATGAGATTGTAAAAAAAATTCCTCAGGAAATAATAGTGCAGCCAAGAAAAGAGGAATGGTCAAATCAGTTAAGTCAGGGGAGAAAACAGTTTGGTTAAAGGCAATGGAAATTGAATAGGAGGCTCATGGCTAAGTTGAGAAAGAATGAGGAGAAAGAAGGCATAGTGATTTGTTTGAAGGAAACTAGAAGACTAGGGCCAAAATTAAAACCCTTAGAGCTATATTTTAGACTAAATGTGCAAAGTAATTTGAAGCAAAGCTAGTGGAGCAAAATATAATAAAGAGTCCAAATTGACTGTGCCTTTTCATAAGCAAAGGTCATGAACCAGTGGCATTTTCTTTGTAATAGGAACCCTATAGGAAACCTAAGATCAATGCTGGATGTAGATTTACTTGCATTAAACATGCTGATTCTACACTATTTTTGAAAGGTTAAGAAAAGATTTGAGGAACCCAATACAATGAAAACTGTTTACATGATTTCTTTTTTTTAATCTTAGTAGGCTGAAGCAAACCCTGGACTGAATCTGTAAGATGATAGTTGTAGCAGACACAGATGCATCCCATCTATATCCTCTCACCTTTACTGTCTTGGTTCATACTTGTGAAGTTCAAATTGCCAGCTCTTAAATTTAATGCATGTGTGTGGTGTTTTTTGTGTTTTTTTTTTGGCTTCTGGGGCTTGTTTTGGGGCTAAGCAGCACACCAACAGTTGCAGGCAATTAATAACTCCTGGCAAAGGCTAACAGAATTTTGCCTAGAGAATGCACTGGTCATAGCAAACACCCTCTTCCAACAACACAAGAGAAGACTCTACACATGGACATCACCAGATGGTCAATACAGAAATCATATTGATTATATTCTTTGCAGCCAAAGATGAAAAAGCTCTATACAGTCAGCCAAAAGGAAAAAAAAAAAAAGACTGTTAGCTGACTGTGGCTCAGATCATGAACACCTTATTGCCAAATTAAGACTTAAATTGAAGAAAGTAGGGAAAATCACTAGACCATTCAGATATTATCTCAGTCAAATCCTTATGATTACACAGTGGAAGTGACAAATAGATTCAAGGGATTAGATCTGATAGACAGAGTGCCTGAAGAACTATGGACAGAGGTTTGTGACATTGTATAAGAGACAGTGATCAAGACCATCCTCAAGAAAAAGAAATGCAAAAAGGCAAAATGGTTGTGTGAGGAGGCCTTACAAATAGCTGAGAAAAGAAGAGAAGTGAAAGGCAAAGGAGAAAAGGAAAGATACACCAATCTGAATGCAGAGTTCCAAAGAATAGCAAGGGGAGATAAGAAAGCCTTCTCAGTGATCAGTGCAAAGAAATAGAAGAAAGCAATAGAATGGGAAGGACTAGAGATCTCTTCAAGAAAATTAGAGATACCAAGGGAACATTTCATGCAAAGATGGGCTCAATAAAGAACAGAAATGGTATGGACCTCACAGAAGCAGAAGATATTAAGAAGAGTTGTCAAGATTACACAGAAGAACTATACAAAAAAGATCTTCATGACCCAGATAACCATGATGGTGTGATCACTCACCTGGAGCCAGACATCCTGGAATGCGAAGTCAAGTGGGCCTTAGGAAGCATCAATATGAACAAAATTAGTGGAGGTGATGGAATTCCAGTTGAGCTACTTCAGGTCCTAAAAGATGATGCTGTGAAAGTACTGCACTCAATATGCCCGCAAATTTGGAAAACTCAGCAATGGCCGCAGGACTGGAAAAGGTCAGTTTTCATTCCAATCCCAAAGAAAGGCCATGCCAAAGAATGTTCAAACTACTGCACAGTTGCACTCATCTCACATGCTAGCAAAGTAAAACTCAAAATTCTCCAAGTCAGGCTTCAACAATATGTGAACTGTGAACTTCCTGATGTTCAAGCTGGTTTTAAAAAATGCAGAGGAACCATAGATCAAATTGCCAACATCCGCCGGATCATGGAAAAAGCAAGAGAGTTCCAGAAAAACTTTCTTTATAGTCCAACCCTCACATCTATACATGACTACTGGAAAAACCATAGCTTTGACTAGACAGATCTTTGTCAGCAAAGTAATGTCTCTGCTTTTTATAATGCTGTCTAGGTTGGTCATAGCTTTTCTTCCAAGGAAAGTTCTGCTTTGTTGACTATGCCAAAGCCTTGGACTGTGTGGATCACAACAAACTGTGGAAAATTCTGAAAGAGATGGAAATACCAGTCCACCTGACCTGCCTCTTGAGAAATCTGTATGCAGGTCAAGATGCAATAGTTAGAACTTGACATGAAACAACAGACTGGTTCCAAATTGGGAAAAGGGGACGTCAAGGCTGTATTTTGTCACCCTGCTTATTTAACTTATATGCAGAGTACATCATGCAAAAGGCTGGGCTGGAAGAAGCACAAGCTGGAATCAAGATTGCCGGGAGAAATATCAATAACCTCAGATATGCAGATGACACCACCCTTACGGCAGAAGTGAAGAAGAACTAAAGATCCTCTTGATTGAAACTAGGAGAGGAGAGTGGAAAAGTTGACTTAAAACTCAACATTCAGAAAACTAAGATCATGGTATCTGGTCCTATCACTTCATAGCAGATATGGGGAAACAGTGGAGACAGTGACAGACTATTTTCTTGGGCTCCAAAATGACTGTAGATGGTGACTGCAGCTATGAAATTAAAAAACGCTTGTTCCTTGGAAGAAAAGCTATGACCAACCTAGACAGCATTATAAAAAGCAGAGACATTAATTTGCTGACAAAGATCTGTCTAGTCAAAGCTATGGTTTTTCCAGTAGTCATGTATAGATGTGAGGGTTGGACTATAAAGAAAGTTGAGTGCCAAAGAATTGATGCTTTTGAACTGTGGTTTTGCAGAAGACTCTTGAGAGTGTCTTGGACTGCAAGGAGATCCAACCAGTCCATCCTAAAGGAGATCAGTCCTGAATATTCATTGGGAGGACTCGTGCTGAAGCTAAAACTCCAGTCCTTTGGCCATCTGATGCAAAGAACTGACTCATTTGAAAAGACCCTGATGCTGGGAAAAATTGAAGGCAGGAGGAGAAGGGGACGACAGAGGATGAGATGGTTGGGGTGGCATCACGGACTCAATGGACATGAGGATGAGTAAGCTCCGGGAGTTGGGATGGACAGGGAAGCCTGGCGTGCTGCAGTCCATGGGGTCGCAAAGAATCGGACAGGACTGAGTGACTGAACTGAACTGACTGAATTGAATAAATCCCAGGAATATCCCGCATCCAATAATTGATAGGAGTCCATGTGTAAATATCCCAGTTTCCATATCTCTCAACTGGGATTAGTCTTAGATGTGTGTCTTCAGGAGCAATAAGCTTCTTTCATCCAAAGTGATAGGTTTCTTGATAATTGCTCTTTATTAGCCGACTTTCTTGTCCTCATTTCTCACTGTTTTACTGCTATAGCCTTAGTCTCCATATTAAATTATTTTCACTCAACTCTTAGATTCAGAGACAGCTTCTGGTAGAACTCAAACTAATAAGATTTCCTTGGAATGAAGCATATCAAAGGAAGAAGGCAGTACTACATTATAGATTTTCTGTAATAAACATGGAGAAATACAGTCAAGTAGTATAAAATACATGACAACTAAGAATATCCTAGGTCTATTAACTTAGTCTTATCCAACTCTTTGCAACCCCATGGACTATACAGTCCATGAAATTCTCTAGGCAGGCCAGAATACTGGTGTGGGTAGCCTTTCCCTTCTCCAGGGAATCTTCCCAACCCAGGGATCGAACCCAGGTCTCCTGCACTGCAGGTGAATTCTTTGTTTGTTTGTTTGGTTGGTTTTTGTTGTTGTGTTTAATTGGAGGCTAATTAGTTTACAATATTGTGGTTGTTTTTGCCATACATTCACATGAATCAGCCATGGGTGTACCTGTGTTCCCTATCCTGACCCTCCCTCCCACCTCGCTCCCCATCCCATCCCTCAGGGTCATCCCAGTGCACAGCCCTGAGCACCCTATATGGTGACCCTATATGCAGGTGAATTCTTTATGAGCTGAGCCACAAGGCAAGTCCATTTGCTATGAATCCACATGCAAATAATAAGGAAACCAAATACAGTAACAGTCATTATAATTATAACAGATTCTAAAAGCTTATTTTTCATCTTTAATTTTCATTTTTGATGAATTAGTATCTAGTCTTTTCTTTGCCTTCTGGATAAGAGAAAAACCAGTGCTGTGAGTTTTATAGATTGCTATAACTTATGTTTATTTAATCCACTGTCAAAATTTTATACACCTTGTTTCGATTATTTATATCTGTATCCATTAGCTTTTGTTGCCTAATAAACCACTCAAACTTCATGGCTGAAAACAAGAACCATTTACTTAGCTCACCATTCTGTATTGCCATCAGTTTAGGCTGGGCTAAGCTGGGAAGTTCTTCTGATTTAAACCCTCATGGTCTTGTGATCAACCGGCAGATTAACTGAGGGCTGGCTGGCCTGGCTAGGATGACATGTCTCTGTTCCACATTCTCCAGAAGACTAGCTCTGATTTGTTCTTGTGACTGGGCAAGGTTCCAAAGAAAAAGAACAGAGGCCCAAAAGGCTTCTCTGAGGCTCAGGGTTGGAAATAACAGTACTTCCACCATATTCCATGAGTCAGGAGTAAGTCAGGAGACCAGCCCAGATTTTAGAGTTGGGATAATAGATTGCATTTTCTAATGTGAGAAACATCAAAGTTCCATTGTAAAGAATATACATTCTTGAATATACATTCAAATAATTGAATTTATAATTTTAATCTGTTTATATAATATTAATACAAAATTGAAACTAGATGATGCTCAAATAAAAAATGAGGAAAATGAAAGCACAACTAGACATATATTTGTCTGTTTTTCCATATTGTATTTTACAATGGCTATATATTAGTTATGAGAAAATACTAAATATTTACCAAAGTGAATCATAAATTTGAGATATTTTTCTGTGAATACTTTTGGAATTACCTAGGGAGGGCACTGTTAGCCACAGTTAAGAAGAAAGAAAAGCTTTTAATGCAGAAGTTGATGTCACTTACCTACACGTTAAAAATGATCAATGTGGCACCAACCAAATTTGTCAAGAAGAAAATGCCATTTAAAATTGCTTTGAATATTTACCATGTGTCTGAAAGATTATTTTCTTTGAATAGCTAAATGTTAACCCCTGAAAAAGAGGAAAACTGAGTGAAAATAGTGACAGGTCCTTAATTCTGGTGGAACTCCTGGGTATTCTCTAATTATAATTCCAGTTTGGCCTATTAAAGTAGGAACAAAGACATTGATTTTATTCATGTTGCTTACTCTATCTCACTTCTCTTTTAATGTGTATGAGGAATGTTTGCAGTTTTTCCACCTTCTTAAAACCGAGTCATATATTCTGGACAAAGAATGAAGGTCAGTTTAGCCTTAGCTTTCCTAAACTAACCATATAAAATCAAATTGGTACCTCAAAAATGGAGAGGTAAGAGTGATGTTTATAATAGTCATTTAAATTATAGAATAATAAAACATTATGAACTCTTCTTTAATTCCTGCTATGCTCCAGATAAATCAGTAGATGTTAGAAAATCGATCTTTGTTTAAGACAGAGAGAGTTCCCAGTAAAAGTGAATCCCCTCCACAAACGTATACCAATTTCACATAGTAATATCTCCTTTTAGGCATTCTGTGGCATGATGATGGCCAGCAAAGCATTTTTCTAGTGTGAAATTAATTTTCTCCTACATAAGTGGGGAGAAATATAGGATCGTTGGGTGGATAGAGAGCCATAATAATAATAGATGCCATTTGCTGTCCACAAAGTTTACAGAGCTTGGAAGTAGAAGAGTAGAATAGAACAGAATTAATATTTTGTTTAATCTGTGTTGTCCACAGTAATCAGATGTCTTAAAGTAATCCTTCAGAATGTAGGAATTATTTATGTTGGAAAAATGGGACTATTTAGTTTGTTCAGAGATTTTGACTTCTTTTTTCACTGGGAAACAATGAATTTTATATACATGAAAATGATTACTTTTCAGCTCTTAAATGTTGTATAAAATACAAATATTCTTTTCTCTTTGCACTTTTGCTTTTCCTATCCTTCAAGCATCTTCATTGCCACCTGTGTTCCCTTCTTTAGAAGACAAACCAACAAACAAAATTTCCAAGATATTCAACATTCTCATTGCTTGACAAAAGCATGACTAAACACTAGTTTTGAAGAGCTATAAGAGCATATAGGACAAAATAGTGGATCAATAGGTATATAATGTCTATATATTTTTTTTACATCTATCCATTATCTGTTTATTTCTGTGTATATGGGCACACTCGCACACATATATTGTGTAGAGAGTGAGAGAGAAGGAAGGGTTTAAAATTTATTTTGCTGTATTTTATTAACTGTGTAATTTATATTATTGGATATTTAATAAAAGAGCACATTAATTCCTGACATCTCTATATTGCTTGAATTTTCTCTTCTTGGGACTGAGGGCAGGAGAGGAAAGCCAAGAAAATGGACTTAGAATGAAGACATGCAATTTGCCTCTGCCAAAGAAAAATACTTTATTGTGATAGATGAAATTTTTTCTTTTTAACTGTATTTACATCAGGCATTGTAAAAATTCAGGAGCATTATATATTAGTACAAAAAGAGTAAAGTAAACATCTTGAACTTGATCCTATCAAATTGCAGACTACCAATTATATATTTATGAGGAAAAAATTGTAAAGTTACAACTCTTTCCCAGATATCTTTGCATCTGTGATTCAGAACTTTTACAACTACAAAATAATTTATTTTCTACTCATCCATAGCAGAAATAGGAAATCTTTCTCTGCATACTTGCAGGTTTACTATTTAAATAACAATTTTTAGCTGTTCTACAGATGACCTCATTTTCAGAACTGACTTGGATATAAAACTGTAGATACTGCAAACATCTGCAAGTACCCTAAATGATACATGCAAGTCACTGCCAAGTGGTTGAGTGAAAAGGGAAATAACACACTGTTTTTGAACATGTCTACACCATTGCACACATTGTGACCTCTATCACTTCAGTGTCTCTGACTGGAAATGTAATCACTTTGGCAGTTTAAAATCAGTAAAGATACAAACATTAACAAACTTGAAGTTGCAGAAGTCATCAGTATCTTTCAGCATTGTGATGACAAGTAATCATTTGCTACTCATTTCTTTCTTACTGTAAAGCACAAGATATGACCATCAGAGGATTTAGTGGTCCTGTTGCATTTCTAGGACAGCAATGGGCTTGATAAAGGAGTAAGAATTAGAACATGGTATTATATAACCATGGAACATCAAATAATTTCTCCAGGAATATGTAGACCTTCGAATGTTGATATGGTCCCTCTCTAAACCTATGTATAAAATGCATTAAGCCCATAGTTTCTTTGTTTCTTAAAACCTGATAGATTCCTCAGTCCTTATGAGGTATATAGATGTTCAAACTCTAGATATGAATGAAAGCAAATCTGAACTTGGTTTGAATCTACACTGTTAGAAATTTTTAAATCTAGACCTGCCTCTTGTCTTTTGCCCTAGTTCAAGCTTCTTTAGCCATTTTTGCTGTTATAGTTATCTCCTACTTACACCTAGTTTTGTTCCCGAAAATTCTTCATAGGAACAGTCAAAACCATGGGTGTGTCTATCCAGGTTTTTATTAGAAATAATAAGTTTAGATTTCCACCCACCTCAGTATATGTGTATGAAAATAACCAAAGCTGTGAAACTCATGAAGCTATATTCAGTTCATATCAAGCAAGAAGCCTTACCACTACCATTCAAACTCTACAATTAATTAACGATTTCTCCTTTTACCCTTTTACCAGTCATAGACATGACCCTGGCTAACTCTACATTGAAATATTTCTTGGGAATTTTCCTTTAGTGAGCTCCAGTACAGTTCCTTTCAGGGAACAATAGATTTCTATCCCTTTTCTCCCTTTAAAAATATTTTTATGGACCACAGTGACCAAGGATACATGACAAAGAATTTCTCTGATGCTGTTACCTCTCATGGAAGGTGAAATTTGATTATGTAATGTTGGGAATTGAAAGTCATCTATTGGTTTGTGGAGATAATTTAATTTGAATTTGTATGGGATGCTCTTTTTTATTTTGTTATTGAAATACAAAATGTTAAAATTTTAAAATTTTACAGCTTTACAATGTTGTGTTAGTTTCTGCTGTACAACGAAGTGAATCAGCTGTATGTGTTCATATATCCCCTCCCTCCTGAGCCTCCATTCCACGCTCCCCATCCCACCCCGCTAGATCATCACGGAGCATCAAGCTGAGCTCCCTGTGCCATACAGCAGCTTCCCACTAGCTCTCTATTTTACACATGGTAGTGTATATATGTCAGTGCTTTTCTCCCAATTCGTCCTACCCTCTCTTTCCCCTGTTGTATCCACAAGTTCATTCTCTATATCTGCATCTCTATTCCTGCCCTGCGAATCGGTTCATCTGTACATACAGACTGAAGTAAGTCAGAATGGGATGCTCTTCTGAATCCAGTTTAATACGGTTCATGATTACCTTTGAATGCCTTTTTACCCTTTGTTCACCAAATATATATATATATATATATATATATATATATATATATATATATATATATTTTTTTTTTTTTTCCCCCCCAGAGCTCTTCAGTTCAGTTCAGTCGCTCAGTCATGTCCGACTCTTTGTGACACCATGGACTGCAGCATACCAGGCTTCCCTGTCCATCTCTTACCTTTTGTCTAAATCCTTACTACTTGAACTGTGGTCCCTACATCAGCATCATTTCCTGGAAGTTGTTAGAAATGTAGAATCTCAGACCTCACCCCAGACTTACTGAACCAGAATCTGTAGTTTTAAAAGACTCTCTCCCCAGGTGATTCACTTGCACATTAAAGTTTGAGAAGTATGGTTCAAAAATATTTTCTGAAAGGAAAAATAACATTCCAGCTGGTTATTCTCCTTTGCATATCATGTATTCACTATTTCTTTCTCAGGACTACTCACTACTTTCTTTCATCTTTCCTTGGATTCTAAGTACTCAAGCTGTCTCAAAAATATGCTAGTTTTCCTACCCAATCAAAAAATGGGCCAAAGAACTAAACAGACATTCTCCAAAGAAGACATACACATGGTTAAAAAACACATGAAAAGATGCTCAACGTCACTCATTATCAGAGAAATGCAAATCAAAACCAATATGAGGTACCACCTCACAACAGTCAGAATGGCTGCCATCAAAAAGTCTACAAGCAATAAGTGTTGGAGAGGGTGTGGAGAAAAGGGAACTCTCTTACACTGTTGGTGGGTGTGGAGATTCCTTAAAAGACTGGAAATAAAACTGCCATAAGACCCAGCAATCTCACTGCTGGGCATACACACCGAGGAAACCAGAATTCAAAGAGACTCGTGTACCCCAATGTTCATCGCAGCACTGTTTACAATAGCCAGGACATGGAAGCAACCTAGATGTCCTTTGGCAGACTGATGGATAAGAAAGTTGTGGTACATATACACAATGCAGTATTACTCAGCTATAAAAAAGAACACATTTGAGTCAGTTCTAATAGGGTGGATGAAACTGGAGCCGATTATACGGAGTGAAGTAAGTCAGAAAACACCAATACAGTATACTAACACATATATATGGAATTTAGAAAGATGATAATGATGACCCTATATACAAGACAGCAAAAGAGACACAGATGTAAAGAACAGACTTTTGGACTCTGTGGGAGAAGGCGAAGGTGAGATGATTTGAGAGAATAGCATTGAAACATGTATATTACCATATGTGAAATAGATGACCAGTTCAAGTTCAGTCATGAAACAGGGCACTCAAAGCCTGGTGCACTGGGAAAATCCAGAGGGATGGGATGGGAAGGGAGGTGGGAGGGGGGTTCAGGATGGGGGTATACAGGTATATCCGTGGTCGATTGATGTCAATGTATGGCAAAAACCAACACAATATTGTAAAGTAATTAGCCTCCAATTAAAATAAATTAATTAATTAAATAAAATTACAGTGGAACTTTTTTCTGAGTTGGGCACATGTAATTAAGTTGAATTGTCATTATTTTAGGCAAGTGGCCCATTTAAAGGGTTTATATGATACTGTGTTCATATTAATTTTGTAATGCTCTGCACACCAACTAAAGATATCATCAATCTGTTAGCCATCTGTATGTCTTCTTTGGGGAAATGTCTGTTTAGGTCTTTTTTCCACTTTGATTGGGTTGTTTGTTTTTCTGGTATTGAGTTGTGTGAGTTGCTTGTATATTTTGGAAATTAATCCTTTGTCAGTTGTTTCATTTGCTATTATTTTCTCTTCATTTTGAGGGCTGTCTTTTCACCTTGCTTATAGTTTCCTTTGCTGTGCAAAAGCTTTTAAGTTTAATCAGGTCCTACTTGTTTACTTTTGTTTTTATTTCTGTTACTCTAGGAGGTAAAGGAATGCATTTGAGTCAGTTCTAATGAGGTGGATGAACCTAGAACCTATTATACAGAATGAAGCAAGTCAGAAAGAGAAAAATAAATACCATATTCTAACACATATATATGGAATCTAGAAAAAAATGGTTCTGAAGAATTAATTTACAGGGCAACAATGGAGAAACAGACATAGAGAATAGACTTATGGACATGGGAAGGGGGAGGAGAGGGTGAGATGTATAGAAAGAGTAACATGGAAACTTACATTACCATATGTAAAATAGATAGCCAATGAGAATTTGCTGTATGGCTCAGGAAACTCAAACAGGGGCTCTGTATCAAGCTAGAGGGGTGGGATGGGGAGGGAGAAAGGAGGGAGGTTCAAAAGCAAGGGGATATATGTGTACCTATGACTGGTTCATGTTGAGATTTGACAGAAAACAGCAAAATTCTGTAAAGCAGTTATCCTTAAATAAAAAATAAATATATTTTTAAAAAGATATCATCAATCTGAAAAATATATACATGCTAGTTTTCTTATGGACACTAGATTGAAAAGATATCATTTCCACAAAAGCACTTTTTCTACATTTACATTTGACATGTTATTTTCTGAATCTAGAGCTGATCCTCCAATAGAGCAGGTATTAGCCACATGTGGTTATTTAGAGTAAAATTAATTAAAATGAAAATTAAGTTAAATATTTGCTTCTTCAGTCATTAAAGTCACATTTCAAGTACATATTGTGCATTGGACAGTGCAGATGTTGAGCATTTACATCATTAGGGAACGTTCTATCAGACAGCAATTGTCTAGGGATGACTATATTCTAAGTTAGGCTTTGAAATTGTCAGTTTCAACAGCTTCCAGATTAGATTGGCAGCTTCAGTGAACCAGGATAACCAGCTGAAAGAGAAAATCTAGTTAAATCAAGGGGTTATTCCCAGTACATTTGATCTATTTCTGAAATATCAAGCTATTTCATGTAGGTTAGATGTGTGAGAGGAATGATGTTAAAAAATGCCTCCTCTTCTCAAATTTCTTTACCAATTATAAGGAGATCATAGTAACAGCATCCTACTGGAATGAGGGGACTTGGAAATGGGAGCATAGACTCTAGTTGGCAATAAATCACTGAATGTGTGATACTGGGTAAATCACTTGACCTGTGTGAGTTTGAGTTTATTTATCTACACAATCTGTTTGGTGGTCTTTAGGCTCTCATCTGTTTCTTTAATTGTCAGTTCCATGAATTAGACACTTGAAATCAACTCAGTGGGTATCAACCTATAGATAGCATTTAAAGAGGAATGTGCATTTGATATCTATCAAACAGAAGTGCTGGGGTTACAGATAATTTTTTAAGCATCTGCTTTCAAGGAAATAATAATCTGGAAGAGTGGCCTATAAAGTGGAGTGCTTTACCTCAGGAGAAACCAAGTTGATTCTCAAAACTGATGTGATGATAGTAAAATTTTCTCTATATATTCATTGTTTATTTAAAATCAGCCTTGGAAGAATTTGATATATGGATTATCAGTAGTAAGAATAGTTATGAGTGAAATTTTGTCAAGGAATATGTTTATCAATAAATTAAGTATATATTCAAACATATAATCATAATGCACACATTTATTGAAAGCGCATGTTCAGATATTTTTAAAGTTTTGGAGAGGGTAATGATAGAAGTTTGGAGAGCACTTGTCTAGAGGAGAGAAAGAAAAAAATAATAATACAGTGTGTGTATGAGAGAGAACTGCTTTAATGGGAATATATAGAGTTCAATAAGTGTACAAAAGAGAGCACATAACCATGAGTGGGAGTCAGGGGTGGGACAGATTTTCAGAAGATGTGCTCCTTGAATTGTCCAAGTGAGAAGCAAAGGTGGCCTGGGCAGAATGAGTGGCACATGCAATGACACATATGCACTAACGAGGGTGAAAAATGTAGGCACCATAACTGGCTCAATGTGGCTGGAAGCTACATTATATGTCAAGGAGGGGTAAGAGACAAGGCTGGAGAGAAGGACATAAGCCGTAAACATATATGTATACACATGGTTTTCCAGAAGCAAAGAACATTTTCATTTTAAAATGTTTTCCAAAGTGTCTCAGCTATGCCACATTTTTCTTTTTGCCAAAATTGTTTTTTAAATATTAATTTTAAAAATTGGGATCATATATTTTTCTTTTTAATCATCTGAATCATTCCCAAATTATTATATAGGGAAAAGGGATCACTTTGATCATTTTGTAGGTTTCTTTTTTGTTTTTGAGTTGCACTAGGTCTTCCTTGCTGCTCACCGGCTTTATCTGGTTGTGAAAAGCAGTGGTTACTCTCTGGTTGTGGTCTGCACGCTTCCCATTGCAGTGGCTTCTCTTGTCGTGGAGCACAAGCTCTAGGAGCGTGGGCTTCAGTACTTGCAGTGTGTGGGCTCCATAGATGTGGCTCTCGGGCTTAGTTGCTCCACAGCATGTGGAATCTTCCCATACCAGGGATCGAACCTATGTCCCTGCATTGGCAGGCTGATTCTTATCCACTGTACCACCAGGGAAGTCTGGTTTTCATGTTTTATTAAGCTAGTTCAAGTTTAGTGCAAACACTGAAGAAAACTTGAGACCTCTGGGAATCTACAAGACTTTTACGAATGCTTCCAAACATTGACCTGTTCTAAGCAGTAGACATCATTGTTGATCTTTCCAATTTCCAGTGTTTAGCATTATTTTAATTTTTGTCTTTTTTATTTATTTTTCAATACTAATATTTAAAGAAAAATAAATAACTTGATATTGTGACCTTAATTTTTCTCAGGATAAAATGGTAAAATTATTATTTTTCTACAACACTTTTTCATTATATTCAAGAAAAATAATTGGTTGTTTATGATACCAACAAGTATTCCAGCATATACCAGTAAAGTATAATTTTGTTAACCTATTAATTTAGTTACTATTAAATTCACTAATTGAACAACTGTCTGATTAAACATAGATGCTATTATGTTTTGCCAGAATTTTTTGATTAAAAGATGTAGTGAAAACCAAAAAAATTTCGATAGAGATGTGTGTTTGAATGATCTCACAGGAAATAAATATTTCCCTGGGAATATATTGCCTACTCATCTGAAATTCTTGAGTTTATTCAAGGCATAAGGGCACTAAACCATTCCCTTTCTTCTGCCAGACCCTCAGTAGTGTAACAAACCCCATTACAGTTCTCCTTTTTTCCCTTTCATTAGTTACAGACCTCTGGGCTTGGAAACTTGACTAGAAAGTACAGAGTAATAATAGGATTAAGACTTAAATTGCCCTAAACTTTTGATTGGCTGGTCAACAACATCGATTATTTCCTGTGTTTGTATTGGAGAGGAATCCTATATACCTAAAGACCCTACTAGGAAAATATCCACTACTGATTATTGCTAATTTCCAGGTATATTGAAAGTAATAATAACCAACTCTAAATAGTTTATATAATAATAAGGTTCCATGAATCTTACTTTAACTTTAAGAAAAACATTTGTATTGTAGGCTACAAGTTAAAAAGCTGTATCAATTATTAATTTGCATCTCAGCAGAAGATTCCTTTAAATAACTGTGAAAATATTTCATTTTGAATTTTATCAACTTTATTGACCATGAAAACAATATTTTGTGCTATCTTCTGTTAATTATATTAATATTTAGATACAGTAAATACAGAAAAATTTCCTTTCAGAAATTAAAGAGAAGTACATTTCTAATACTTCTATTACTGATTCCAGAAATAGCAAAACTCTGAAAATGTTTTAAAGACTGAATTCTTTATAATTTGTTTCTTAAGGCATCTTTTGTCATTTGTTGTCCATTCTACACAATTGTTTTTTAACATCAAAGCATTTTCAGTAATGCTTCCTAAGAGACTTTTCTCTCTCTGTTAACAGTAGATGGATATTTGGGAGTATAAAATTTTATTCACTTCTAAATTGATGACACATGCTTTAGATTACAAGCTAAAGAGAAGATGTGATCAGCTATGATGTACTGAAATTAACAATGTCTAAGTATAAATGAGCAAAAAATATTATTTTAATTCTTGACTCACAATATCTTAGGATGTTAAAAATAAATGTATATTTAATACAAAATACTGGTTACATACCATGTGCCTGTCACTTATTAATAGAAGACCATTACTTAGAATATCTTTTTTTCCCCCACAGACCCTGTGAAAAAATTGTGTTAACTCTTTTTAGCAATTAAACAAACTGAGGTTCAGAGAAAGGAGGGGATCAGTGATCAAATACATGGTAAAACACTATGTGGATAGCTAACCCAGAGTTCCTGAGTTCTAGTATACTCAGAGCTGCCTTTGTTCTTTTCAATGATATTCAATTTTAACTCTTCTGTATTCCCAAAGTTTTAAGTTAGTCATAATTTGTGGATGCCATATATATGCAGATATGTAGAGGAAAGTATTGGGTCAGCCAAAAAGTTCATGTTTTTCTGTAAAATGTTATGAAAAACCTCAACGAACATTTTGGCCAGCCAAATTAAGTTACTCTACCTAGCAAAAATATGTTAGTCAAGGTGATAAGGTACTTGGATTAAATGAACAATAGCTAGGTTTGATCTTGATTGTCTTGTGACTTGCTATATAATCTTGTGAAAGGCTTTTTTCTTCCTGTATGCCTCAGTTTCCTCATTTCTCCTTGTGTCCCTCAGATCTCTGCTCAATGGTGCTGCAAAACAATAAACTCCAAATCTCAGGGGCTTAAAGCAAAGAAAAAAAAATATATATACATATTCTTTTTTTTTTTTTTTTCTGACAGGATTGCTGGTCAGTCAAAGTGGCTTTGTTTCAGGCTATGGATTGGGTTTAGGTCTGCCCCTTTCTTTCTAAGAGGAGCAGTTACTTTTGTGGTGCATGCACAAAAGGACAAGAGGCCAAGCCAGACCACGCTAGCACATTTAAAGCTTTTATTAATGCTTGCTTCACATCTACTAACTATCCATTGTCAGAAGCTAGTCATATGGTGAAGCACAAAAGTTAATGAGGCAGAGATGTAAAGTACACCTAATCTGTTAATAGAAGGCAATGGCAACCCACTTTAGTACTTTTGCCTGGAGAATCCCTTGGACCGAGGAGCCTGGTAGGCTACAGTCCATGGGGTCGCTAAGAGTCAGACACGACTGAGCGACTTCACTTTCACTTTTCACTTTCATGCATTGGAGAAGGAAATGGCAACCCACTCCAGTGTTCTTGCCTGGAGACTGCCAGGGATGGGGAAGCCTGTGGGGCTGCCGTCTATGGGGTCTCACAGAGTCGGACACAACTGACACGACTTAGCAGCAGCAGTAGCAATCTGTTAACAGGCTCTACAGAGTTGCACAGCAAAGGGAATGTGTTCAGAATTCTGTTCGTGGGCGGGGGTGAAGAATTAGGTACAATAATTAAATCTGCTCCATTCCTCTTTAGTTATCACCTGAATAGCTGTACTTTGTTAAACAAAACTGTTCCAACCAACTTTAAGGTGCTACATATTTTCATGTAGCTTAAGAAATGATGTGTGGATGTTAGGATACTTTAGTAGAATTATGGTATGTTGTTTATAGGCTAATGAAAAAATTCGCGTAAAGAAAAATATGTTTGCTTTTAGAAGATTAAAATTTAAATACACGCTGAGGCTCTGATAGCATTAGTTATTCACTTCTTCAACATTGTCATTTTATTGACATTATTTAAAGAAATAGAAATCTTACAGAAGCCAAGGGATTGTATGAGCAGACATATGGTTTTTAATTTAGTTTTACATATGTCCTTCACTAAATAGGACATGCAGTTTACTGGACAGTGCATAAAGCAAAGCTCTCCCTATTGGTACCAACTTGGCAGGCAATTTGGTTTTAATCCTGTTTAGAGATTGCGTGTGCATTCCTGTACATTTCAACTCTGATCCTCTAATGGTCATCTGTTATGCTGTGATTACATGGATGAACTGCAAAAAGATCATCTGAATAAATTGTCAAGTTAAGGGCACAGTATCTGTGTGAAGGAAAAATGCTACAATTAAAAATAAAATAGGCTGCGATTTATAATGAAGTTTGACAATTTAAAAAATAATACAAATACTCCACTTAATAAATTCTGCCTATGAAAATGTTCTAATGAATAATTCTCTGCATTGTTAACAATCTCAACAGAATGGCTAGTTTTAACATGAGTCTGAGGATGGAAATACCTTTCAGTCCTGTAGTTAATAACCTTAAAGCTAGAAAGTGCTGAGAGTTCACATCACACCTTCTATAAGGACCGGTAGACTGGAGTTTAGTGTAGCATTTTTTTTTTTTTTTGTACTCTATTAGCAGAAGAAAAACTGCCTATTATAAGCTTTTCCAAAGTATATTTTATTTTTTGACTCAAAATACCATCACGTCTTTCAATACTTCACTTTATGTAATAATAATCGAAAGCAAATTTTTACAAGACCCACTGGTTCTTCAATGATAGATACAAGAGGCTGAGCCAAAACCCAAGATGGGCAATAATCTCTCTGTTGGTATATAGGACTTCATGCCATATTCCCTTTGGTTAGCTTTAGAGAAGCATAAAGTGTCTTTTTTTTTTTTTTTACTTTATTTTACTTTACAATACTGTATTGGTTTTGCCATACATTGACATGAATCCACCACGGGTGTACATGCGTTCCCAAACATGAACCCCCCTCCCACCTCCCTCCCCATAATATCTCTCTGGGTCATCACCGTGCACCAGCCCCAAGCATGCTGTGTCCTGCATCGGACATAGACTGGCGATTCGATTCTTACATGATAGTATACATGTTTCAGTGCCATTCTCCCAAATCATCCCACCCTCTCCCTCTCCCTCTGAGTCCAAAAGTCCATTATACACATCTGTGTCTTTTTTGCTGTCTTGCATACAGGGTCATCATTGCCATCTTTCTAAATTACTCAGCCGTTAAAAAGAATACATTTGAATCAGTTCTGATGAGATGGATGAAACTGGAGCCGATTATACAGAGTGAAGTAAGCCAGAAAGTGTCTTTTTTAATCATGCTTCATCTAGAATGTAAACAAAAATTGCGTACTTCTAAACATCATCTTGCTTTTGATATCCTAATACTCAGTTCTCATGTATTAGACCTTGTGGACACAACCTAACACCCGAGTTCCTCTTAGAGTTTTAAGGGGAGTTAATTCCACTATGCCTTTTATCCTTTTCTCATTATTAACTAGCATTTAGTGAGAAATTTTTAGATTAGCTAAATTCTTTACATGCACCATGCTGCATGTACTATCTAGCAATTAGCTGACCTCTGCTTAATTGTCTTCATCTGAAAATTGGAAATTATCATAGTACTGATCCCCTGGGGTTGTTTTAGGAATTGAATAAAATGAGGGTGTAAACTACTTTAAAAAAAGTGTATAGCATGTGTGAACAATAAAAAAAATATGAAATATTTCCATTCACACATTCAAAAAACGTAATAAACATCTGCATTTTCACACACTGACCTAGGGACTGGGAATTCAGTTTTGAACAAGACAGACAAGGTTTCTGTTCTTGAGGAGTTCACATTTCAGTGAGAGATGACAAACAATAAATAGCAAACAAGATCGATTCTAGTAATAAAATAATTTTATAAGTGAAGACATTTAATTTGAAAGAAGGCACATAATTTGCTCAAGATCATAAAGCTGAAAGGTAGTAGAACCTGGGTTAGAATCTAAGATTATGGTATTCCAAAACCAATCTTTGGTATTCCAAAGCTTTAAACCTATTATCCTTCCCATGCTGTTATGCTCATTATAGTCTTTGAAACTTTTTCCCACTGCAGCCTTCCTCTCTTGTACTCCCTACACCATTCCCTGAAATCACTATATCATGTCTTTACCTTTACTGAAACTTGATTCTCCTTGAAAGTGAGCATATAAATTATGATGGTGGTTCTCAAACTTCAGGGCCTATTGGAATCACTGGGGATCTTTAATACAATACCAATCTCTGGGTTGCCTCTAGAGATTCTGATCGAATTATTCTGGGTTGTGGATCAAGTGATTCCATTGTGCAGCCTTCCACATGATGACTACTAATAATACTCTGCCTCTATCCCAAAAGGTTATCATCAGGTTGCCTACCTTTAACTTCTTTCTTGGAACAATTTCCTGAATCCTTTGGAAATTTCTATAATTAGGGGTCACTCCCACATTTCCCTTGATCCAAGTTGATCTCTCTTTCTTCCAGATCATCACTTGCAGCTCTTTTCAAAGCCCTAGTATTGAAAGTACATTTTTGTTACTTGATGGTGTCTTCCTCCCTCTAGATGACCCTATTGCATGGTCTCTTGGCCTCTTTATTACATTAAATAAAATCCTTCTTGCATTTTCCTCCAGTGAGTATTCCATTATTCTGCCCGCATCACAGCCAAATTTCTGAGAAATGTCTTTTCGCTTTGTCTCAGCTTAACTGCAGTCATCTCCATTGCTGTATTTCTACTCAGTCTATATCTGCTTTTGATACTAGAATATAGAATATACAACTCAGGGGATGTGAGCATAATACAATTTTATTTTGCCCTCACCTTGCCCATTTGTAATGTAGTGCTACCTCTGAACAGGACTCAATGCAATGTCATATTGGGTCTTATCTAGTCCAATTTTGAACGTGTCATGCTTCCAAAGATTATCTGCCGATCCCAACACAGCTACCCAAATCCTGAGACGATTAGAGCTTTCTCAAGCAGGAATCAAGCACAGATTCTCCATACCTCAGAACTACAAAATTGAATGTCTATAAAGAAGTTCCCGTTACTAGACCCGTGATGAGAGGGAAGATGATGAATCACAAATCGCCGAAGAAATCTATTCCTCTTCTATTATTTGACTCACTTTTGTAATGGAGTGAGATGGAATACATTCCACATTTATAATGGCATACATTCTCACATTATTTCCTTCATTGTTTCATCTGGATCCACTAATATCAATCTTAATATCACTGTAAGTAGTATAACCAGACATCATGTGTTTCATGATGTGATGTAATGAAGTATACTTGGTTAAAAAAATTGAATCTAAATCAAATCAGCCTCTAGATTTAATTTAGAGTTTATAGGAAATACATGGCTTTAAGGAACAAGTTAAATGATACTACTAGAAAGCATGGAACTTAAAAAAAAAATGCAAGTAGCTTTATAAGACAATGACCTAGTTTTCCCAGAAAATCAATTGCAAGGGGGAAAAGGAGTGGGGCTCTGCAGCTCTTACAGAATAAAAGAGATTTAAAGGACAAAAGAGCCAAACATGATCAGCAGATCTTGTTTGAAACCTAATTAAAGGAAAAAAGCTAACTAACCGTAAATACACTCTTAGAATCAGAGCATCTGAATATTGTCTGGTTATTTGAATAGCATTAAGAAATTATTATAAATTCTGATATGTATAAAATAGGATAATAATTATGTTAAAAATAAAAATATCTATAATTTAGGCATTTTAGCAAAGTATTTATTTGTCAAATGACACAATGTCTGGAATTTATAAATGTCTACTTCCTAAAGTTTTAGAGAAGACAGAAAATTGGGCAAGTACTAATTCTGGGACTGGGTTTAGTATTCTAGTTTCTCTAATTTTGTGTATCCTTGAGAATTTCTAAGTAAAATTGTAGTATTGTTTTTGCATTCTTAATTTTAGTTTAGTTGTTCTTGTTCTTACTGTTGGGTTTTGTTCTTTTAAGGATCATGGATCTGTGTATTTAAAAATGTATTTAGCTCCCAGGTTAAGCCTGCCCATTGGCTAGTTGTAATTAATTACTCATTTAGGGGATGATTCCCAGGTGGGTGTTCAACATCATTTCTTTACCAGCTCAGGTCTCATGTATTAATCTGAAGTTAAGTGTAAGTGTTAGTCGCTCAGTCGTGCCCGATTCTTTGCGACCCCGTGGACTACAGCCCATCAGGCTTCTCTGACCATGAGCTTTTCCAGGCAGGGATACTGGAGTGGGTTGCCATTTCCTTCTCCATGGGATCTTCCCAATCCAGGGATAGAACCCGGGTCTCCTGCACTGCAGGCAGATTCTTTACTGACTGAGCTACAAGGGAAGCCCAATCTGAAGTTAGACCCCTTTAAAACTGCAGCACTGAAAGAAGATTTCTGGATGTATGACTATGCAAATCACTGTACTTTTATTTTGAGGAATTAGGAAAAATTGATAATTGTTGGGGTTTCTTGGCACTGTTGTTTTTAACTATTAATTGATACAGACAGTACACAAATTTTAAATATATATATATATATATAAAATTTTCAGTAGTGTTTAAAAATGAAATTAGGTTGGTCTTTCTCTTTAGCATAGGTTCCCTAAAAGAAATCAGTCATATTTATTATCTCAGTTCTGCAAAGACTGCTAAAGCCTAATCAGAATGTGGCATTCCACTTTCCTTATGACTGTATGCCTTAGATACTACCTCAGAAAGTCACCAGACTTTATACACGGTAGACTGTGTCCATATTCTTATGTGATAGAAGGATACTTTATTGCAAAGATAAGAGATATTAAAAGTCCAGGATCCTAATCTATAATAGTGATTCTTCCAAAGCAGTATTTAAGAAATTTGCCTCACCGTAAGATTTACCTAGGATATTTGCTAAAGACATAAGCCCTGGATCTCCTGAAGATCCTTAAAGATCTTGACTCAGTAAGTTGTGGGTGAGCCATTTAATGTATCTTTTAAAAGCTCCTCAAGTGAAAACCCATTTATGAAAACCCATTTGAGAAACATTGCTCCACACTAATACATTTCACTTTAATTAGGCATACCCAAATTCTTCCTGACCACGTGTAAGAAACCACCAACTTAAGGTCTTCCATTAAAAATATGTTTTGTATTCAGTGACAACCAGGAGCCCACCCTGATATCGTGTAGCCTCATGTAGAGACAAAATGAAAAAAAAAAAGCATCTAATACTAAGAAATATAGTTTGCATACATTGTTTTTGCTAATTTGATTTGCTAATCCTGGATGTCCAGTAAAATTTTGATTTCTAGCTTTACCTTCATCATCCACCATGCCTTAGGAGTAAAGATGAAGTTCTTAAGAGAATAAATCCTGAGGAACTAAGGGTTTTCATCACAAGAAGAAAATATTTTTTTCTTTTCCTTTTTGCTCTTTCTTTTTATTGTATATGAGAAGATTGATGTTAAATAACTTACTGTGGTAATTTCACTATGTATGTAGGTCAATCATTATGCTATACATCTTAAACTTATACAGTGATGTGTGTCAGTTATGTCAATAACACTAAAAGGGCGAACATATACTCTTTATGGGCCGTGTAATTAGCTGTTCTTTATGGAGATAGTACCTGGATTGTTCTGTTTAATAAATATTTATTGAATGAATGCATGCATGCATTAATTTAATACATTAAGAGTTTATCTGCTTTCTGAAGCATCCCAAGATCAAGTAATAATTGAATGTGTTTGTTTTTTTTGTACCTTTCTTTATATACTTATAACAGCATGTACCAATCCAGAGACCCATCAGGGAAATGTTATGCTGTAAAATGACAATTTGATGTTTTACTTATACTTTTTTTTCTTAGAAGCAGTTAACACCATCTAGAGTACCTGACTATATTTCATTAGAGTTTTGTAGCCTCCTTCAGGGAATTTACTGAACTAATATTTTAAATGCTGAATTTTGGTTTTCTTTTGTTAAAAGTCATTTATTCATGTCTTGCATGTAATTAGGAATCTCATTTTGAATAAGATTTTTTCCTTCATTTTCTTGTTTGCCTTCTATAGCATTTGTAGTTGCCACCTCAGAGCCTCCTCAGGAATCGTCCATCAAATTGATGATCTCAGTGTTCCTACCCCTGCATAAGCAGTGGGTATCATAGGTCTAATCACAAAGCCAGAGAAGGTGGTGTTGCCATTTTCTGGTGTTAAACATATGTATATTATAAAATAGCTCCAGCACATAGAAAATGTGCAAGAATTTTACAGTGAACATTTGTATGTTTGTGTGTGCTAAGTCGCTTCAGTTGTGTCTGGTTCTTTGCAACCCCATGGACTGTAGTCTACCAGGCTCCTCTGTCCAAGGGATTCTACTGGACTGGGTTTCCATGCCCTCCTCCAGGGGATCTTCCTGATCCACGGATCAAACCTGTGTCTCCTGCATTACAAGAGAAGACTTTACCACTGAGCTACCAGGGAAGCCTGAACATTTGTATATCTAACACCGATATTCAACACAACATTTTGCTCTACTTGTTTTATCACATCTTTGTCTAGCTATTCTTCTATCCCTGATATTTTTTGTAGGCATTTTATCGTAAGTTGCACACATCAGTATACTTCAGTCATACATTTTAGCATGCAACTCGTAAGCAAGAGGTCAGTATTTTTTACAGTTCTTTTTAAAATTTAAAGTAAAAGCTACATACAATAATATGTACAAATCTTAAGCAGGCATTTTGATGAATTTTGACAAGTAACCCAAATTCCCATTACAATATAGGATATTGTCATCACCCCAGAAAAGTTTTCACATTTTCCTTTCCAGTCCATTTTTATTTCATGCCTGCTTTCAGAGGTAACTACTATTCTGACTTTTTTTCAACTAAATGAATTAATTTTCTCTGCTTGTTCCAGCACTTTCTATGATTTGTTCATACACTATGTACTCTTTTGTGTAAGGCTTTTTTCACTCAGCATATTTTTGATATTCATTCATGTCATTCTCTGTGCAAGGAACTTACTACTTTCTGGTACTAAGTAGTATTTCATTATTATACCACACTTTGTTTATTCTCCTCTTGATTGACACTTTAGTTGTGTTTCTAGTTTGGGGTTTTATGAATAAAGCTCTATGCACATTCTTGTACAAGGTTTTGTGTAAACATACATGTTTGCATATAACTTGGGTAAATAACTAGTAGTATATTTCCTGGTTGCAGCATGAGTGTATCCTTACACTCATGCTTTACACTCATACAGTTTTATATATAACTGTTTGACCTTTTTTTCCAAGCTACTTGTATCATTTTACACCCCTCCCCAACAATATGTATGTGAGAGCTCAAGTTGTTCCACATCCTTGACAAATCAGGTGTTATTGGTCTTAATTTATCCATTCTGGTGGATTTAGTGGTATCTCATTGTGATTTCTGGAGAAGGCAATGGCACCCCACTGCAGTACTCTTGCCTGGAGAATCCCAGGGATGGGGGAGCCTGGTGGACTGCCATCTGTGGGGTCACACAGAGTCAGACACGACTGAAGCGACTTAGCAGCAGGAGCAGCAGCAGCAGCATTGTGATTTTAATTTTCATTTCCCAGATGACTAATAATTTTGAGATTTTTTTTAATGTGCATTATGGCCACTCTTGGCATTGATAACATTTGTTTATTAGGTATTCTTTTTGTTTAAGAGTTGATTTCAACTTGCTAATATATTGCTAATCATTCTTATGACAGTATTCATTAGGAACATATGTTTTTTATTCCCTTTGTTAAGTTTTGATCCATGGAGATAGAGCATTAATAACATGATTATTTCACAAGATATGAACACATAATCACCAGTTCTTGCCTCCAGGCTTAATGTATGTGACTTAAGTGTAGTATTTCTATTTTGTCTTTGGTTCATGAAGATATTTATCCTAAGGCTATTATTTTTAGTTTCCTGTTTTCATATTATCTGTTTCTTTACGTATTTAAAGTATTGAGGATGCATAAAATATTTTCTTTCTGTGTCATCTAGACCAAAATTGACATCTTTACAATTTTGTCATGAATTTTTGGTTTGGTTTTGATTTACTTTTCCTTGGTTAGTGTTGATAACATTGATTTAAATGTATAGGACACACACAAAGATACTTGGAGGGTACCAAAAGGCAGAACTTTTTGTTACTTACAACTCCAAATGAGAGAAGGCAGGCAGGGGTACACAGAGGGTCACACCTGGGAACAGGGCAACAGCAAACTGGACCTGTAAGGGGGCAGCTTATGTATGGCAAGTGGGGTTAGGTTATCCAGATTTCTCAAATTCTCTGTTGATTGGCTGTAGTGAATAATTTCAAGGGCTTGGGGGCTTAGGAGCTGCCCCTAGTTGTCTGATGCTTGGACATGGGGTGATTAGAGCTGGTGCATAGTGACCCAATGTGTGACAGCAAAAAAGACAAGTGCTTGATTTGTGAACTTAATCACCTGCTAAAGAAGGGGAACTGATTGGCTTCTAGGCAGGGCCTCAAAACTGAATACAGACAGCATTAAAAAAAAAAAAACTATACTAACAAACAAATAAAATAACCCATTATGTCTAACAAGGTAGACATCCTGTATTAGTACATCATTCTTGGTTGATTTCCTTAACCTTCTCATGACATAGTTTTAGGATCAGTGGTGCAAGTCATTGAGCTTATATTTGAGATATAACATAAAAACTGACAGTACTTAAATTGGACTACATTAAAATTTAAGACTGTGCATCAAAGGACCTAATCAACAAAGTGAAAAGGAAACCTACAGAAGAGGAGAAAATATTTACAAATCATGTCTGATAAGGGGTTAATGTCTGGAATATATATGTGTGTGTATATATATATATAATTGCAACTCGACAACAATCAGTATCCTGATTAAAAACTGGGAAAGGAGTTGAATAGACATTTCTCCAAAGAAGATGTTGGAGAAATGTCTATAATATCTATAAGCACATGAAAAAATGCTAAACATCACTAATCAATAGAGAAATCCAAATTAAAATCATATCAAGATGCCATTTCATACTTATTAGGATAGCTATCATGAAAGATAAAATAAAAAATTGTTGTTGAGAATTTGGGAAAATTAGAATTTAACACTGCTGATGGGAATGCAACATAGTGTATCTGCTGTAGAAAACAGAATGGCAGTTCCTCAAAAAATTAAAAATAGAATTACTGTGTGAGCCAGCAATCCCACTTCTAGGTATATACCCAAAATAATTGAAAGCATGCTCTCAAAGAGATATTTGTATACCCATGTTCATAGCAACATCAATAACTAAAAGGTGGAAGAAACTCAAGTGTCCAACAATGGATAAATGGATCAACAAAGTGGATAAACAAAATATCCATACAATGGAATATTAAAAGTAAGGAAATTCTGAGACATGCTACAACATGGATGAAACTTGAGGACATTATGCTAAGTGAAATAAGCCAGTCCCCAAAGACAAATACTATATGTTTCTACTTAGATGAGATATTAAGTATAGTCAAATTCATAGGGAGAAGAAGTAGAATGGTTGTTTCCAGGGGTTGTGGGGAGAGGGAATTGTCCAATGGCTATAGAGTTTCACTTTTGCAGGATGAAAAGAATTTGGGAGATTGGTTGCACATCAGTGTGAATATACTTAACATCATTACTAAACTGTACTCTTGAACACATGAATTTTCTAAAACATTGATAGTTACACTAAATATTTGTGCTACAATTATTTGGATGTTATTTAAGGAAAAATCTGAGTTAAGCGTTAAGTAGTTTAAAACTCAAACAGCATATTTAAGAGCAGAGACATCACTTTTCCAACAAAGGTCCATATAGTCAAAAGTATGTTTTTTCCCAGTAGTCATGAGAGTTGGTCCATAAAGAAGTCTGAGCGCTAAAGAACTGATGCTTTTGAATTGTGGCGCTGGAGAAGACTCTTGAGAGTCTCTTGGACTGCAAGGAGATAAAACCAGTCAACCCTAAAGGAAATAAACCTTAAATATTCATTGAAAGAACTGAAACTGAAGCTCCAGTACTTTGGCCATCTGATGCATAGAGCCGACTCATTAGAAAAGACCCTGATGCTGGGAAAGACTGAAAGCAAAAGGAGAAGGAAGTGGCAGATGAGGTGGTTAGATAGCATCACAGACTCAATGGACATGAATCTGAGCAAACTCAGGGAGATAGTGGGGGACAGAGGAGCCTGGCGTGCTGCAGTCCATAGGGTCACGAAGGATTAGACACGACTTAGTGACTGAACAACAACGACAACAGCAACAACAATTTTAAGGCATAGTATAAAGATAAAATTATCTGTTCCTTTAAGTAAGCTTTCTCTGCTGCTGCTGCTGCTGCTGCTGCTGCTGCTGCTGCTGCTAAGTCGCTTCAGTCGTGTCCGACTCTGTGCGACCCCATAGACGGCAGCCTGCCAGGCTCCCCCGTTCTCTGATGCTAGAGATTCTGAAAAAATGTTTGTGAAAAATTATCTGATGAAACAGCTCTGAAGACTATTGCCAATTAAATGTTAAGCATCTTACTGAATTTATCTTACTTAGAATTGGGATAATCTTTGTGGGGGGGAAGGAAGATATTTATTATCTTTAGAAAATTCTGATGGCAAAATGGAGGCTGATTATCTTGCAGAAGAAAGCTCTATTCTCTGGTAAAAAGCTTGTTTGTACCCAAAGTCTCTGTCACCATGAAGAAATGACACTACATATATGGGAAATTAAAGGAAAGCTGAAGAAAAATGTTAAGGAGATATTCATAAATTCCAGTCTTAGAAAACCCCAACATTTCTAAAAGACTAAATAAGTTTCAAAATCATGTTGAAATTAGTAAATCTGGAATGGTTTCTGGTCTACAGTACTATAGTGATGATCATGTATATAATAGCACACACTTGTTTACATAATGTCATTGCTCATTGCTGTTACCTGGGTCCTACTGTGTTTGCTCATCCCTTCCTCTCTAGGAATTTTGGTTAAACTTGGTATTCATGGAATTTTTACTTATATTTTTGCTAAATTTGTATAAAGGATTATTATTTAAATAGACAATTGAAAACATTTTTAAAATATCAATATTATAAAATCTATTAAATAACAAAGTTTGACTTGATTTACTGAAACAAAACACAGTCATATGAATATATTTACCAATAAAATTCTAGAACAGTGGTTTCCACCTGTGATCAATTTTGCTGCCAGGGGACATTTGGAAGTATCTGGAGACACTTTCGGTTGTCAGAACTGAGATGTTATTACTGGCATCTACTAGGCAGAGCTCAGAACCTTGCTAAATGTCTTTCAGTGCACCAGACAGTTTCCCAACAGCAAATAATTATTCAGCCCAAAATGTTAGCAGTGCCAAGGTTCAAAAACCTTACTGTAGAGAAACTTCCTATTCCAATGTGTAAAGGCCAACGTATATAGTTCACAGTAAAGCTACTATCACATAGCTTTGAAACCATATCTAGAGACTATCATGTTGCTTGTGGATGAATTCAAACTATAGAATCAAGATATAGTATACAATTTGCTTGACTGGCCCAGTTACAAGGAGGCCTGGTTTGTGATCCTGACTTTGGCCAACACTAATGAATCTGCCAACACAGATCATTATGAACCAATGTCTTGCTGGCTATGTCTTCCAAAGATGTCTTTCCAGTGTTATACTTAACAGCCAGTTACAATATATTTTAGTGTCCTGATTCAAGTATTTAAAAGCATTTGAGGATGGTGCCATCTGCTCGGTCACCAGGAAGGTAGTAGGTCTCTCTGGGGATCTATGATGGCTATCTGGACATTTATAGGCATGCCACGAAGATCTGTGAGTTCTCTCACCAGAAGCCTAGGTCGCCTGACCTAGTCACTGTAGCCAAGTTAATGGAAGTTGTGAATGAGATATTTTCATCTTTATACGTCACTGCCATAAAAAATGTCTTGGTTCTGGAACAGGGCTTTCCTGGAGCTCTCATCACAGTGGTCTGTAGATCAGGACTGGAGGGAGCCACATTTTAACAGATATACAGTCAACATGTGGCTCTGTGCAGAAACGGAGTGACGGCTGTATGCTGCCATGTAAGAGACCAGGGCTATGTGCTCATACCTGGACTTCTGTCACCTCCTCCTTGTGAAGCCCAGCAGGAACAACCTACTTCTTTGCGTGCAGTTCTACATCAGCCAGGATGGTGTGCTCTGTGCACTGAAAGGAGAGTGAGGGTTTTCAACAAGGAAAGACTGTACCTGCTGTTTTTAGCGAGTTTTCTTTCCTTTTATTAAGCACATGGAATTATCATCTCAAGATATATTGAACAGAAGTGAGTGTGTCGTGTAGTTTGAATTTTCAATTAAGCAACATGCATTTTCCAGAAAACACAGTTAAATAGTTACCTCTCTATGATAACATGCACTTTGGAGGGGCATAATTAATCCTGCAGCCATCTCCTAAATATGAAATTTTTAGCCCTCACAACATCCATTTGTTCACAGAAGACCTATATTTTTAAACATCAATGAGTACCGTGATCTTGGGAAAGTCAATCAACTTTCTGGGTTTCAGTTATGACATTTCTAAAATGGGAAAAAGGAAGGAATCTAAAAATACTGGAATCATATTATATTAATTTTTTTCACGTGTGTGTGTGTGTGTGCTCAGTTGTGCCCAACTCTTTACGACCCCATGTACTATAGCCCACCAGGCTCCTCTGTCAATGGAATTTCCCAGGCAAAAATACTGAAATGCGTTGCCATTTCCTACTCCAGGGGATCTTCCCGACCCAGGGATGGAGCCTGCCTCTCTTACCTCACTCTAATTCATACTGCAGATGATAGTGATTTTTAAGCATATCTTTGCAGCCATGAAATTAAAAGACGCTTACTCCTTGGAAGGAAAGTTATGACCAACCTAGATAGCATATTAAAAAGCAGAGATATTATTTTGCCAACAAAGGTCCGTCTAGTCAAGGCTATGGTTTTTCCAGTGGTCATATATGGATGTGAGAGTTGGACTGTGAAGAAAGCTGGGCGCCGAAGAATTGATGCTTTTGAACTGTGGTGTTGGAGAAGACTCTTGAGAGTCCCTTGGACTGCAAGGAGATCCAGCCAGTCCATTCTAAAGGAGATCAGTCCTGGGTGTTCATTGGAAGGAATGATGCTAAAGCTGAAACTCCAATACTTTGGCCACCTCATGCGAAGAGTTGACTCATTGGAAAAGACCCTGATTCTGGGAGGGATTGGGGGCAGGAGGAGAAGGGGACGACAGAGGATGAGATGGCTGGATGGCATCACTGACTCGATGGACACGAGTCTGAGTGAACTCCGGGAGTTGGTGAAGGACAGGGAGGCCTGGCGTGCTGCGATTCATGGGGTTGCAAAGAGTCAGACACGACTGAGCGACTGAACTGAACTGAACTGAATACCTAGATTATAAACCCCCAAAGAACTGGAATTATTAATAACATCTTATTAGTTTTGCCTTGACATCTGTCACACTGTTTGGCACAAATATGGTGAAGGCAAGTAAACAGCAACAATAGCAATAACAAATCACCTTACAATGAGACGACCAGGATATTGGCATAATTTTGAAAAGTGTACGTACATAAGGGAGTATAACAATGAATTAAATTCAAGATGGAAGTGAGAAAGGAAAGAGAAATGAAATGAAAAGTAGACCTTTCGTCTGCGTCAGACAAATTTTGGATTAGAAGTACCCAGAGCACAATGTGGTAGAGCTAGCCTGGACTGACCTACACATTTCCACAAATGTTTTGTTTCCTTATTTCAATGATTTGCTGCCTTGGACCTGTAGTATTTGTTCCCATTCTTCACCCATTATTTTTTCCAATTCTGGATATATCTGTTAAACTTTGAAAATTTGTAATGGTCTGCCCTTCATCCATTGCTCTACATGTGAGATTTCAGTCGTTGTCATTGTTTCATCCTTCCCATTATGCTGTCCAGATCTCTCCTGGAGCTACACGCTAAATCCAGCTGACTGTGTGCACCTTAAGTATAGCTTATAAGAATGCTGCATTGTTCTTCCCTCAACCAAATTTTTGTTTCCTTAATGTCTTATTTAGTTATACTACTATCCACCGAACTATTCCAGCTAGGTACCTGAGGTTCACCTTTAAATCTCTTTTTCTCTCAACGCTGACATCAAATCTGTTATAGTGTTTTGTCAGTTTTACCCTCTAAATATTTTTAATAAGCTCCCTTCTATTCATTCTCATAACAACATTCATATTTCAAGTGTAAATCTAACATCTCATATTACAACTTCCTAAATCTTCTTGTTGGGTGAGTAATCAATATTCAGTGGCCCCCACTAAAACTGTGGAAACCCTCCTGTAAAAAACTACCAGCATTACTTTAAAAGCAGTATTTCAGGGGCTTCCGTGGTGGCTTACTGGTGAAGAATCTGCCTGCCAATGCAGGAGACACGGGTTGGGATCCACGATCCAGGAAGATTTCACATACTGTGGAACAACTAAACCTGTGCGCCACAGCTCTTGAGCCTGTGCCCTAGAGCCCAGGAGCCTCAGCTACTGAAGCCCGTGCATTCTAGAGCCTGTACTCTGCAGCAAGAGGAGCCACCACAACCAGAAGCTCACCCACCACAGCAAAGAGTAGCTCCCACTTGCCACAACTAGAGGAAAGCCTGCGCAGCAACGAAGATGCAGTACAGCAAAAATAAAAAAATAAAATTATTTTAAAAAACAATATTTCAAATAATAGGCTGCTTAAAATGCTTCCATGGATCCTAGTTACTTGTAGAACAAATTCCAAAATTTCTGAAAGATTTATACAAGATTGTCTATGACCTGACCCTGTTTCTTACCACTGACCATTTCCCTGCCTCAAATTTCAGACTTCAATAATCCAGAATGGTACTTGTTTCCTTCATCCACTATGTAGTTTTATTTTTCAAAGACTTTCCTTATAACACACTAATTGCCAAGAACAGCTTCTTCCCAATCTTTACCTCACCTTTTTACTTTCCCTCTTCCCACAGCCAATTCATACTCATACCAATGACTCAATATTTATACACATACCAATGACTCGATATTCAGGTTATTTCTTTCCTAAATTCCTCAGCTTAAAGCTCTTATGTTCTTTCTCTAGGTGTCCAGTAATACCATGTGCACATTTCTATTAATCAGTTTACTATATTGCTTTATTATTTATCATCTTATCTTCAGTGTTTATCAAAATAAGTTCTACTTGCCACTCAGTGCTTGTTGATTGCTTAAAACACTGATAAATGGAAAAAAAGGATGAGACAGAGAAAGAGGAAAAAGAAAGAAAACAAAAGTCAGTTCTTTTATAGGCCATTATTGACATTTCATTCTCTTTTTCTTCATTTGTAAGATCTCTTTTTCATTCTTGAATTCTACCATTTGGAGGAGGATGGAAGATACTCCAACAGTGGATTGATATTTTGCTTTTTGTCCTGCAAATACCTCATGCCCAGATATGCCACATTTCCTCATCCATCAAACCAGATAGTTGATACAAGCATTATGTATGGCAGTTCTCTCTCCAGTGTTAATAATTTTTATTTAAAATGAGGATTTTTAAGATCAGGACTTTCCCATCTATTACTTTTCTCTGATCTCTTCATTGAAAAGCAGTAATGCTTTTTGTGGCAGGTGGATTTGCTTCTTAAATTTATTGTCCAGCTATATTGCACTTTAACTTCCAAATTGGGCACCATGGTTGCAAACAGAGATTTTTCTAGTCCTCACAGCTCCACAGCCAGGTGTTTATTATTCCAGTAGGTAATGCCGCAGTCCCCTGCAGCCAGAGAGAGGGAAAGTTTAACGCTCAGGGCGTCTGTTTCATGTCCCAATCTTCCACTGTTACAAAATATGTAGTCTCATAGCTCATTTATTGCTAACCACATCTTTTATTATGCATTTTTATATATTCATAGACAAGTATAAATATAAATAAAACAGCAGATAAAAGGAATGTAAAGCCTCATGACAGAGATAATTTACATGGAAAAAAAATGAAATAAGGAATTTTGAAAGTAGAAATGAGACATAAATATCACTTCTATATTTGGAAGAATCCAATTATACATTCTATTTTTATACTAAGTATATTATAATACACAATTATAAACCCACTTTAAATCTACAAAAGCAATACAATTTAAAAATCAGCATTTGCCAGTCCCTTTATATATTTGCCTGTCCTCAAGACTGCTTCATAGATGACCAAAAAAATATATTTCTATCAATCTGGTGTTCAGTAACTTCTCTGGAGATTCTATAGTCCAGCATCTGCTTGAGAAATCTAAGAAATCAAGTTTCACTAACTGAAGAAATTATATTCTTTCTCCTTATCTGGATTTCTGCTGTGTAATTTCTATTAAACTTTTTATTTAAGCCAGCTCTCATTTATCCATATTTCAAAGGACTGTAATATAATTCTAATGATTAAAAACCCTAAATATTGTAAGTTCTTCTACATTGAGCATTTTCTTTTTTGAAACAGTTATTTACTTATTTTTATTGAAGTATAGTTGATTTACAATGTTATGTTAATTTCAGGTGTACAACAAAGTGATTCATATATATTTATTTTTTCAGATTATTTTCCCTTATAGGTTATTACAAAATATTGAGTATTGTTCCTGTGCTATACAGTAGGTCCTTGTTGATTATCTGTTTTACATATAGTAGTGTACATATAGTGGTGACCCAAGGACGAAAGAGCAGATAAAACCAAGGTGGGTCTTGGAATGGAGGAAGAGAAAAACCAGACCCTTATCGTCCTTCCCTCCCCCATGTTGTAACTGTTAATGGATTTCAGGTCCTTCTGAGCAGTATAACCTGTCTCCCCTCCTACCCCATAGGGAGAAGGTATTTGCCTTATTCTTCCCCTGCCCCACACCCAGTATGTGTGCCTCATCCAATCAGCAAATGACCCGCAAGACCCCTATCCCACTCCTTGTTCTCTGGGTATAAAAGTGGGCTAAGGATCCCTGTTCAATGTTGGTTCTCCCTTGAGCTGGCCCGCTGTTCTAATAGTGTTCCCCACTGTAATAAACTTTATTTCCCTCTCATTGTCTCATGTCTGGATATTCTTTTCCAACCCGTGCCCAGACCATGACACATATGTTAATTCCAAACTCCTAATTTATAATTTAAGCATTTTATAGCAATCTTTAGAAAGAAATTCATTGACTCTTTATTTTCAGTTTTGAATAGTTAAAAGTTCCACAGTGAAAGAAGAAGTAGCAATAAAATTACCTCAAGATAAATAATATAATGGGTATGAAAATTTCTTAAATTAGGTAATAGTAGACTCTACCACACTTAATATTCTTACTGAGCATCCAGTATCTGAAAATTGGAGGCAATCAGAAATTATTACACTCTTCTTATTTGAAATTATATGTTTTTTACATCTAAGAACTAAATCTTTTCGTGTACTTGACCACCTTGTCCCAATATTTATTGTTTCTATGAAGAGATACATTTTTCTTTCTCTCTAACCATAATAAAACCCACTCATACTCCAGGAATCAGTTTAGATTTGAACAGCCTGAATGTAGTGGTCTCCTCTTACATAAAGCCTGCATCTCCCTGTCATTTGCCATCCATCATCTACTAATGTAATTAAGATATGAGCATATATTCAGCACCTGCTATATAGCAGGCAATGGATAGGAGACAGCAAACTTCTGTTGCAAAGGGCTAGATAGTAAATATTTTAAGCTCTGCAAGCCATATGATCTTTCTTACACCTCTTCAACTTTGTTCTTGTCTTATAAAATCAGCCAAAGGTAACATGCAAATGAATGGATGTGGCTGTGTTCCAATAAAATTTTATTAATGAAAACAGGTGGTGGGTTGGATTTGTCCAATGTGACACAGTTTACTGATCCCTAGAAAACACACTCAACACTTAATGGTATATAGTAAGCAAATATAATCATAAGAATAAAATTATAATAAGGAAATTTTTTAAGATGAGAAAAATACAAAGCTTTTAGAAGTTGGTTGGAAGTCCTAGACATCTGGTTAAGGGAAACATCTGGAAAATAGGGAGGGGGGAGGAGAAATAGTTGATCAGTTTATAAGAATTTCATGGTTTTCTTCAAAATTTAAAATCAATATATCAGTATTATATACTTTATGTTTTAAGAATAAAGTATTAAACATTCATTTTTGTTTTATAAAAAATTAATACCAACATATAATGCAATATGTTCTATATCAGAAATACTAAATGAAAAGTCAGACTTTTCAGAACAAAAATTTATTTATATATATAAAACTTGGAAAAGTAGTTGGCCATCTAAAATAGTTAAAAAATGATATTTCTGTGAAGTGAAGTTTATATCAACTAACTTTATTGTGTTAGCCATTCCACAATATATAAATCTATCAAATCATCTCATTGTGCACCTTAAACTTACACAATGCTATCTGTCAGTTATATCTCAATAAAGCTGGGGCAATATTTTCTGTATGAGAAATAGGTTATTCTTAAATTGCTTTTTTCTACAAGGCATTTCAGGAATAATTTTTAGGTCAAAATTCTCTGATAGTGTACTAGAAAATTAAATACATAAAGTTTAATTGAAAATGTTCTTTCCCAAAAATTCAACTATCTCCAAAACATTTACTAAGACAAATAACCCAGGATTATAAGATTTGATGCAAATTTGAACACTGTGATAATGTAATATTGTTGCAGGGAGGAAGGCAATTCTGACTCCATGTTGGAAACTATTCTTTGACTTGCTTTTTTTATCGTAATCATACTCAATGGCTTGCCTGGAAGATCCTGCCCCTCTGCTTGACTGTAAACTAAAGTGTCTTTGTTCAGCCACTGGAGAGATTGTTTGTCCCTGTCCACCTGTGAATAGAAGAGATTGGCAACCCTTTCTGAAGGCTGGACATTCCCTTGGAGATGTTTTGCAAGCCTGAAGACCCTTTCACTTTACTTCCCCACAGCATCTCCCTCTCTGTTCTGCCTTTTGACTTGAGTTCCGCATTGCTTCTTTCTCTCTAATCTGTAAAAGAACCTGGCAACCAGACACCAAGAAGATGGTTATTTTGAGGCGCTAGCCTGCCATCTTATCAGTCTGCCAGCTCCCTGATTAAAGTCTCTTCCTTGCCTCAACACTTCATCTCTCGGATTCATTGGCCTATTGTGCAGTGAGCAGAGTGAGCTCGAACTCTGTAACGATATGCCCAGTGGGAAGAGAAGAGAGCAAGGGTAAAATATCATTCATTTTTTATATCATCATTTTTACTAAACCCTTCTGAGCAAATGTTGATTGGCAGTGAACTATATAAAAATGTAAAGTGATGTGAAGCGTCACATAGTGTTGAGTTTCCAAAGAGCTGTCTTATGTGTGTTAAAATGAATTATAATCAGTCTGATCAAGCTTATTAAGTACATGAAGAATCTCAGGTGGGAAAATCATCTAATTCAAACTTAAATACTGGAGTTAGATTTTAGGGATAAGAAGCAAAGAATTTATCACACAATGCTAATGCATTGAAAATAATCATTTAATATCTACTCTTGGCCGTGCACTAAACTGGAAGCTAGAGACACAGGAGTGAAGAAGTAAGCAATGAGTATCCGTTCTCTTGTGAAATTCACAAGCCATTAGGACACATAATTTTTAAAATAAGTGATTATGCAAATAATTATTTGCAATTGTGGTAAATGCTTTCTAATGCAACATTATGGACAAATGAGACCGAGAGACTTGCCTTATTCTAGAGATGAAGGGGAAGTTAAAACCTGTACTGTTTGAGGTAAGAGAAGGGTAACATAAATAGACATATGAGGTTAAAATAAAAATATTGCTCAGAAATCAGGAGACTCTGCATGTCTGTCCCATGCAAATTCTCTAATGAATTTGGCCAGGGCTTATCTCTCCTACTAGGTGAACTTATGAAATGGAGACTTTGTCCTCAAATCTGATTCACTATAGTATGCGCTTAGAAGATACTCTTAGAAAATCTGAAAATGAATGACTTTTTTGTTTTAATTCTGTTCAGGTTGTTAACCAAAATTTCAGAAATAGAGAACTGATTGGAATTTTTAAAACGTGTTTATTTGGAGCTTATTAAGACCGCAGCCTGGGAGACACAGATTGAAGATGCACTTGAATTCTGTTCTGCTAGACTATAACATGGGGGAGGCTTATAAAGGCAAAATCCACAAGGTTACAGTTATTTACATAAGTTGCTTATCAAGAATTATAATTAGAGCTGGCAAGAAGTAAGAGTGCTTGTTAAGTAATGGTTGGTTGGGGGTCTGAAGTGGTTGCTTAGTTACAAGCAGAGACCTTGAGACCACAAGGCTACAGCTGCCTGGTGATATCCTTGGTTCTGGTACAGTTCAAAGAAAATTCAAGTTCTCACTGTACAGAGACATGTCTGAAACAAGATCCTTAATGGCTACCCAACTCCAGTTTTGAATGCCTTAGCTGTGATTAACTCCATTATAATTTGTCACCAAGTTGATAATTAGGTACAGTTGCCCTTACTACTTCAGACTCTTCATTAATCACTATTGGTTTTCTTGAAGCTGCTTACCTGAAAACAAAATAAAACTAAATAGCACTATCTTAGGCCTCACTTGAGGTGATAAAATGTGTAATTGGATTGTATGAGGGGGACATGATATTGCTTACTGGAAGATTGCATTTTCTGACCTGAATTCAAATCAGTAATTATTCTTCCAAGCAACTTGGGGTTAAAATGTCACAGTTCACTGTGCACTGACAAAGACAGCCTCTTGACTAAATGTAGAACATTTGCTTAAGAAAACTGGCAATTGTAATTTTTTTCTCTGTCTCTTTGAAATGTAAGTGTTCTACAACCTAGGAATGTCTTTTTCAAAGACCTGGGAGCCTTTGAAATGTAATTATCAGAAATGTTTCCCAAGTTCTGTGATAGCTGAAGACTAGCTAAAATAAGCACCAGTTAGCAAAGGTGCATGCCTGCTTCATTCAGTCCTGTCTGACTCTGTGCGACCCCGTGGACTGTAGCCCACCAGACTCCTCTGTCCATGGGATTTTTCTGGTCAAGAATACTGGAGTGGGTAACCATTTCCTCCTTAAGGGGATCTTCTCAACCCACGGATTGAACCTGAATCTCCTGCGTCTGCTGCACTGGCAGGAGGGTTCTTTACCACTGTGCCACCTGGGAAGCCCCGCACAGATAAACTAATCACACTGACACACCTCCCTCCTACATCCACCAGTATTTTTCCATTAGCTCACCCCAACCTGTAAAATCTTTCTGCTTTTTTCTTCAGTGAAGCTGATTTACATCTCTCTCTGCTATTGCAATTTGTTGCTGTTCAGGCGCTAAGTCGTGTCCGACTCTTTGCGACCCTATTGCAATTGTCTTGAATATATTCTCCTTCAGCTGTTTACTGATCTGGTGCAATTTTTCCTTTACAGCATAGAGAAGGCTGTTTCCTTCCAATTTTATGTGGAATAAGATCAAATATTACAGCTATACTAAGGACCACAATCTGGGTTAAAACAAACATATGAGAGGAATGCAGTAATTTTTTTTTTAGAGAGAAATTACATGGACTTTATGATTACAGTCTATTCTTAGTAAACTCAGTTTTTACACACACACACACACACACACACACACACACACACACACACATATATATCCCAGTGCAAATAGTATGATGTGGGCCCAAGACAGGTTTGACACAGAAGAAGAAAACTATTGCTTAACTATTATCCTAATTCATTGTTTGAGAAAGAAATGGAAATTTATGTTTAAAATTCATGGTAGATCTTTTATGGGCTGTTGAGCACATATGCACAAGCACGCTGGAGCGTGTCTTGTGCAAAGATGATGTTTAGCAGCATCCCTGGCCTTTATTCCCTAGATGACAGAAGCGCCTATACTCTAGTTATGACACCAAAAATGTCTTCAGTCATTGCTAGATGTCCTCTGGGGCTTTAAAGAACATCCACCTAAGCACTACCTTTGTTATCCCTTGTAGAACTCTGTCTCCGAGACCACCTGGCTCAATTAAGGAGGCTCACTGACATATCCCCTGGACTGGATATCTGAATATTTGCCTGTGAAGTAAGAGGAGGAGAGAAAATAGTACAGGGGGAAAAAAGGGAAAAGGAGAACTAATGCCATTACAGATACAAGAATAGATTAATTTTAAAATTGGATACCTTGAGTTCTTGCACTTTTAACTTTCCAAAATGACCTCGTCTATATTTAGTAATGTGTTTGATTGCTTAGAATTGCCACCCATTTAAAGAGTTTCTAACTTCATATTATTTTGGCACATTTAAGAAGTATTTAAATAGCATTCTTAAATCTCACCCCTACAAAACAAGAATAGAAATAAAAATACGCTCTAAATCTGTCAAGGATCAGAGTCACATTTCCTACCTCAAATGGAAGCAAATTAGCTCAGTACAGGTGATGAAGGCATGCATATGACAGCAGCTAGGGATGGGGAGGAAGCCATCATCTCTGGATACAGATATTCTAGAAGTAGCAGTCATAAAGAAACAGTCTTAGAAAGAAATGTCTCTGGACTCAGAAGATATGAATTCTAGTTCCTGATCTGGCATATTCAAACGGTGTGACCTTGGGCAATTACACTCCTTCATCCTGAATGTTCTCATTTAATTGTACAAAGACATACCCTGTTTCTAAGTACTTCATCTTTGATTTGGCACTGAGAATGAAATGAAATGCTGTGAATGTTTCGTTTGTAGCATTTTTGTGAACACAGCTAAATGGGTCTCTCTTTACAAAACTTGCGGATGTAGTCTGGGCTGCAATAACTTATATTCATAATGAAGGCCTACAGCAATATAGTAACTACCTGTACTTTTCCAGAATACATACTGCATACTCATTTTCAGTAAACTATTTCTCATTTTTTCAGAAAATTTCTATCCCAGTATACCAAATCAGAAGTGATTGCACAAACTGCCATTTATCAGTGCACTAGTTTCTTTATTTTTATTTTTCAGCTACAGTATAAAATATCTCTTGTAGCTTTGTTTGTTTGTTTTGGGCCCTGCTGCAAGGCATGTGAGATCATAGTTCCCTGACCACCCTCCTGCATTGGGAGTGCAGTCTTAACCACAGACCACCGGGAAGTCCCTGGTAGTTTTTTTAATAAAACATCTGAAGCCTTTTTGGAAACAAATCAGCATGTGTTTACTAATAACCTGAGCAAACATCTCATTGTGTTTATTCCTGTTGAGTGTACCAAGATGCCTCTATGTTTTACTGATACTCATCTTAGGTATAGATCTACATATGATAATGAGAATATAATTCAGTTTAGCAATTGCCAAATGCCTCTTATTTGTAAGTGATTGTTAATAAAACAATATAAAGCCTGCCAAAATTTTATTTAAAAGATTTTATAATTCTTGATACAGATTTATAAATATGTCTTAGATTTAAAATTAGTCATTCTTCTATTTCCAGAACAAAATATGTGGTAGGAAAATACTCATAACTAAAGCCAAAAGGAGATTTTCACTCTGTGGCAAGTTGAGAAATACCATTTTGAAAATTGTGATGCTTTTAAATAAAAGCGAGAATATTGAATGTGTTAATTAACTTGACTATAGTAATCATTTCACTATGTACATGTATGTCAAACATTGTACACCTTAAATATATGAAATTTCTATTAGAAAACAAGAATTCTGTTTTTGAAGAGAGAGTAGGGGTTATACAAATGTGATAATTTTAAATAAAATCAAGAACTCAGGTTTTGGAGGAGTAGGCAAGTAGATCAAATTGTTACTCACAATAGTAAAACATGCTGTTGAAATAGAGTATATGTCTTGAATCTTCAAAATGTAAGTAACTTTTTTAAAAATGTGGAAAAATAAGTTTTTGTAACTTCCATTTCAAAAATCAGACCATTTTTTCATTGTTAATGTTGTCATCATATATAAGGTGATGCTCTACATGAATGATTATTTGAAAGGAGTGGAGATCGACTAGGCAAAATAGTTGGCCTAATTATTTTCTTCATTTATTTGGATAAAAAAAAGTTTGACTTGATTAAATGTACTACTCTATTGAACACACAAACTGAGATTTTTAATAAACCGTGTTAAAAAATGAAAAATTTCCCATAGTGTCAATATTTATTAGTGTTATAAGAATTTAGAAGTCCTAATATATAAATATTTTGATAATTAGATAATTTAAATTTAATAAACCACATTATAATGAGATTTTTTTTGAGATTTGGGGGATTGACATAATTAAGAATAATTTTATTTCAATGCTATTGGAAGACAATAAATATTTGAATCAATAAATGTTTATCAGCCTCAGGAAGTTCTTTCATATGTTGTGAGGACAGAAAAGAGCCCTAGAATATGAAGTTACTTGATTGTGGCAGTTTTACAGAAGAGCTGTTAATAATAATTGTAAGGGGACTTTCTAGAGATGTAGGAGGGATCAGTTGGGAGTATGTACTTTGCTGTGAATAGAAGTTCAAAAGAAATCTACAGATTTCAACCAAGTAACACAAATTCTATTTCTTCCCCCAGGCATGGGTAAAGGAGGAAATGCGTGATGGTGATTTAGTCACCAAGTCATGTCAGACTCTTTTGTGACCCCATGGGGGAGTTCCTGCCAGGCTGAGGAACTATAACTTAACTGAGTAGCAAGAATACTGAATACTGAATACTGAAGTGGTTTGCCATTCTCTTCTCCAATGGACCATGTTTTGTCAGAACTCTCCACCATGACACATCCAATAGCACTCACTTCACACTGTAGCAAAGTAATGCTCAAAATTCTCCAAGCTAGGCTTCAACAGTATACGAACTGAGAACTTGCAGATGTTCAAGCTGGATTTAGAAAAGGCAGAGGAACCAGAGATCAAATTGCCAACATCCACTGGATCATAGAAAAAGAAAGAGAATTCCAGAAAAACATCGACTTCTGCTTCATCGACTATGCTAAATCCTTGGACTGTGTGGATTACAACAAACTGTGGAAAATTCTTCAAGAAATGGGAATACCAGACCACCTGACCTGCCTCCTGAGAAACCTGTATGCAAGTCAAGAAGCAACAGTGAGAACCAGCCATGGAACAACAGACGGATTCCAAATTTTGAAAGGAGTATGTCAAGGCTGTATATTGTCACCCTGTTTATTTAACTTGTATGCAGAGTACATCATGCAAAATGCTGGGCTGAATGATGCACAAGCTGGAATCAATATTGCTGGGAGAAATGGAGGAACTAAAGAGCCTCTTGATGAAAGTGAAAGAAGAGAGTGAAAAAGCTGGCTTAAAACTCAACATTCAAAAAATGAAGATCATTGCATCTGGTGAATCACTTCATGGCAAATAGATGAGGAAACAGTGGAAACAGTGACAGACTTTATTTTCTTGGGCTCCAAAATCACTGCAGATGGTGATTGCAGCCATGAAATTAAGATGCTTGCTCCTGGGAAGAAAAGCTATGACCAACCTAGACAGTGTATTAAAAAACAGAGACATTACTTTGCCGACAAAGGTCCATCTAGTCAAAGCTTTGGTTTTTCCAATAGCCATGTATGGATGTGAGAGTTGGGCCATAAAGAAACCTGAGCACTGAATAACTGATGCTTTTGAACTGTGGTGTTGGAGAAGACTCTTGGGTGTCCCTTGGACTGCGAGGAGATCCATTCTGTCAATCCTAAAGGAAACCAGTCCTCAATATTCATTGAAAGGACTGATGCTGAAGCTGAAGCACCAGTACTTTGGCCATCTGATGTGAAGAATTGACTCATTGGAGAAGACCCTGATGCTGAGAAAGATTGAAGGTAGGAGGAGAAGGGGACGACAGAGGATGGGATGGTTGGATGGCATCACCAACTCGATGGACCTGAATTTGAGCAAGCTCCAAGAATTGGTGTTGGACAGGGAAGCCTGGCATGCTGCAGTCCATGGAGTTGCAAACAGTCGGACAAGACTGAGCAACTGAACTGATACTGAACTGAATAGCCACTTTCTGTGAAAGGCTTCAGAGGTAATTTACACACATTGACTTATTTAAATTTTAAGTGTTGCTTAAATTGCTTTTTGAACTTGTAATCAAATCAAATGTTTGCATTCTCAAATGATTGTATCAGTGGAAACCCAATTTCTGTTTCTTGAGTTGAATAGCCCTTCTGTTAATAAAGAGTTGAGATCTTCAACTGCTTTGCTCCCTCTTACACAGCACATATGACCTTGTGCTTGGTGGCCTTTCATGTCAGCAGATTTGTCTAGAATCATCACAAAACATCAGTGAGTTTTTAATAAAGTTTGACCTCCGAAGGGATGTTGCAAGAATTTCAGTCCTTTCCTCCTATGTGACTCATTGGCTCTCAGGCACATTTATCCATCTCCTCTCAGGAAACATGATCTGCAACCAAGGGATATTAAGAGGGGCCTTTGATGCTAGGGTAATTATACTACATCTTCCAAGGCTACAGGTGCCTCCTTTCTTCATATTTGCATAATTAAAATGGGACATGAAGAAAAAAAGGACGGTAAAGAATGGGACAACAGAGGTCCATCTAGTCAAGACTATGGTTTTTCCAGTGGTCATGTATGGATGTGAGAGTTGGACTGTGAAGAAGGCTGAGTGCCGAAGAATTGATGCTTTTGAACTGTGATGTTGGAGAAGACTCTTGTGAGTCCCTTGGACTGCAAGGAGATCCAACCAGTCCATTCTAAAGGAGATCAGGGTCCTGGGTATTCTTTGGAAGGACTGATGCTAAAGCTGAAACCCCAATACTTTGGTCACTTCATGCAAAGAGTTGACTCATTGGAAAAGACTCTGATGCTGAGAGGGATTGGGGGCAGGAGGAGAAGGGGATGACAGAGGATAAGATGGCTGGATGGCATCACTGACCTGATGGGCATGAGTTTGGGTGAATTCCGGGATTTGTTGATGGACAGGGAGGCCTGGAGTGCTGCAATTCATGGGGTCACAAAGAGTCAGACACAACTGAGCGACTGAATTGAACTGAACTAAAAGAATGGGAAGGTGAAGGAAAGAGATGAAGAAGAAGGAAAAGAAGGACAAAGAACTCAAAGATGAATTGCTATATAGAAGAATTTTGCAGTTTTTTCTTTAAAAATACTCAGGTACACTTTAAATGTAACACAGCCCAGCAGGGTGGATCAAGTTCTGTCAGTTTCCAATATTCTTAAGGCTACATATAAGGGTATACAGTGAAGAAAAGTATTATGTTCCCTGACATTAGGCACTATGCACTTTTAGTAACAATAAAAGTGATATTTAGTGAATTCTTCTCAGAATCACTCAAATCACTACTCAGAATCACTATTTTCTCTACCTCTAAAAAATATGCTATTTTTTGTTTATATGCTGTTGATTTAGAAATAGATGGCATGTGATGAACAAGAGAAAGATAAAGGAAATGGAAAGTTTTTTTTTTTTTCTGTATCAATGGAAATACACGGAACCTATAAACATTTAAAAGGCAAAGATAAATGCTACAAGGAAACATGTATCAGTAATGATCACAAAACCAAAATACCTTCTATTCAAGTGAAAGTGAAAGTTGCTCAGTCTTGTTCGACTCTTTTTGACACCATGGACTATACAGTCAATGGAATTCTCCAGGCCAGAATACTGGAGTAGGTAGCCTTTCCCTTCTCCAGGGGATCTTCCCAACCCAGGGATCGAACCCACGTCTCCCACATTTCAGGCAGATTCTTTACCAGCTGAGCCACAAGGGAAGGCCTATTCAAAAGATAGAGGCTAATACAACCAATTGGAATGACTGATACAGTAAAGATGAAGAGGCAAAAATTTAGAATTACTACCCCTGGAGTATAAATTGCAGAGAACACAGTCACTTATGCTATGCTCAGTTGATTGATTTCAAGAGAATAGTCAAATGATTTGGGACTATTTGACATGTCTGAGTGAACTCCGGGAGCTGGTGATGGACAGAGAGGCCTGGCATGCTGCGATTCATGGGGTTGCAAAGAGTCAGACACAACTAAGCGACTGAACTGAACTGAACTGACATCTGCAAAATCTCTTCACTCCAACACCTAGATTAGTATTTTACTGAGAAACTTGGAGAAAATGTGAATATGCCAGGGGATGAGAACCATGGAAAGATATCTTAGTATTCTATCACAACGCCTTTAGTCTATAGGTCAATAACTTTTCTCCTGGAGGAACTCTTACAAATATTCCCAAAAACCCATGTAGAAAATGTTCATAAAATGGACAAAATGGAAACAACCTTACTGTATATAATTATGAACAAGGTAATGGGTATAAGGAATGTGTTATTTTCATAAAATGTAAAAGGCAGAATTAAGCCAAATACTGAATCTCAGAAATATATTGAAGAAATTTGCCAGGTATAGCAGAATTTATGAAGTAGGATATCATGTACAACAGATCCTGCATGCAAAACATATATATGTTAGGGGTATCAAAGCAAGTAACTCTTACAAATAGTTAACAAAAACCTAATACAAGTAAGGACACAGGCAGGAATTTCACAGAATAGGAAACTTGAATTTTTTGATATAAAAATATATTCTTACTAGAAATTTGAAAAACACAAATTGATATAATTAGATACCATTTCACTCCCCTCTGAAGGCCCAAGACTATAAAGTGTGGAAGGCCTAGTATTGGTTGAGAACATTAATGGACATGCATATTGATGCAACTACTTTGGTTCAACAGTTGAAAAATGAATGTAATCCATAGTTCAACAGGTTAAAGAATAAATATCATATCATGATATCAGTCGACACCTAAGGCATGTGACAAAATCCAACATCTATTCATGATGAAAAGTTTCAGCAGACTGAGAATAGAGTGGAACTTCTTCAATTAAAGAACATATACAAAAAATCTAAGCTAAAATCACCTTTATTGGTGATAGACAGTATTTCCCCCTAATATGAAGAACCAGACAAGGATGCCCACTCTTACCATTCTTAATTGACATAGACCTGGGTGTTCTGACCACTGAAACAAGGCATCATAATGATGATGATAAGTAAGTAATAAATAAAAGGCATATAGATTGGTTGGAAAGGAAGAAATAAAGTTTTCACTATTTGAAGATGACATTCTTATCCATATGGCAAATACCAATGGATCTACAAGGAAATAAAAACCTAGAGCTAATGAGTGAGATTAGCAATCTTGTAGAATACAAAATTAACGCATGAAAATCGATTGCATATGTATATATTAGCTATCAACATGTAGAAAATTAAAATTTAAAAACAGTATCATTTACAGTTACAAAGTAAATGAAGTATTTAGATATAAATCTAGGAAATCACATACAGAATATGTATGCTGAAAATTTCTGTGAGAAGTCTGCATCTATCCTGATCAACAGCCCCAGAATGCCTGGGCAGATAAAATGCCAGTCTTATTGTTACCACTGTGATTCCTCCTTGTTAGGGTCTCCTTTGCTGAGTGAATGAAAGAGTATTTGTGTGTTTCATAATAGCCATGATCCCCTTGATAGGTGTTTGCATATTTCTTAGTGTAGCACATGTGTGTGTGTGTATGAAGCTTAATGAAACATGTTATCTTTTTGAAGCTTAGCAACAGCCAACTATAGGTGCTGCTTCAGTTTTTATTTAGTGTGGTGATTGCAGAGTGACCAGCATACCAGACATTAAGGTTGTTTAGATGAGACAGAGTGGAGAAATGCTCAATGTCTTCACAAAATAGTTACAATATCTTACTAATAAAATAAACCAAAGAAGACTTAAATAAATGGAGATACATACTGTCTTCAAGGATTAGAGGACTCAAATAGTGAAGATGTCAGTTCTCCCCAAATTGATCTACATGTTTAGTGTATTTTTTGTAGATATAGAAAAGCTTATGTTAAAATTTATGTGGAAAGGCATAAGCCTTTGAATAAGTAGAATAATTAAAAAGAATAAAATGAGATAAATCTTTCTACCCCAAATTAGTGCCTATCATATAACTACAGTAATCAAGACAGTGTTGTATGATCAGAGGGATAGAATAGAGAACCCAGGGGTAGTTCACATAATATACCCAACCAATTTTTTTTTTCAAAGGTGCAAAATCAATTTCATGGAGGAAATATAACCTTTTCAACAAACAGTGCTGTAGTAGATGGACATCCCAGGGCAAAAAAAATAACAACAAAGTATCTTGACGTAAACCTCACATCTTACATAAAATTTAACTTAAACACTGATACTGAAATGTTAAAGGAAAACTATAAAACTTTTTTAAATAGGGGAAAAATCTTCGGAATCTAAGGCTATATAAGTGTTAGTTTAGACCAAAACCATGTTCCATAAAAGAAGACTGATAAATTGGATCTCATCAAAATTAAAAACTTTTGCTCTGTGAAAGATCCTATTCAGAGGATGAAAAGACAAGCTATCCAACAAAGGACTAATATCTAGAATACTATACATACTATATAAAGAGCTCACAAAACTCAAGAGCAAAGAATCAGCAGATCCAATCAGAAAATGGGCAAAAAGATAACAAGTGATGTTTCACTGAGGAGGATATATGGATGGCACATAGTTACATGAAAAAACGTTCACCTCATTAACCATTAGGGGAATGCAAATCAAAACCACAATGAGCTATCACTACACAATTGTCAGAATGGCTAAAATAAAAAATAATGACAATATCAAATGCTGGTAAGGTTGTGGAGAAGCTACTGCTACTGCTAAGTCACTTCAGTCGTGTCTGACTCTGTGCGACCCCATAGACGGCAGCCCAGCAGGCTCCCCCGTCCCTGGGATTCTCCAGGCAAGAACACTGGAGTGGGTTGCCATTTCCTTCTCCAATGCATGAAAGCGAAAAGTGACAGTGAGGTCGCTCAGTCGTGTCTGACTCTTAGCGACCCCATGGACTGCAGCCTACCAGGCTCCTTCGTTCATAGGATTTTCCAGGCAAAAGTACTGGAGTGGGGTGCCATTGCCTTCTCCATGTGGAGAAGCTAGATCACTCATAAATTGTTGGGTGGGGATGTGAAATTGGTACAGCCATTTTGAAAAACAGTTTGATAGTTCCTTACAAAATTAAACATGTGATTACTGTACAACCCAGCAGTATATCTCCCAGAGCAGTTGAAAACATGTTTACATGAAAACCTGTGCACTGATTGACTGTCCATAGCAGCTTTATTTGTGATGGCCAAAAGTAGAAACAACCCAGATGTCCCTCAATGTTAAACAAACTGTGGTAATCCATATCATGGAACACTGCTACTGCTGCTGCTGCTAAGTCACTTCAGTCGTGTCCAACTCTGCGTGACCCCAGAGATGGCAGCCCACCAGGCTCTCCCGTCCCTGGGATTCTCCAGGCAAGAACACTGGAGTGGGTTGCCATTTCCTTCTCCAATGCATGAAAGTGAAGAATGAAAGTGAAAAGTGAAAGTGAAGTCGCTCAGTCGTGTCTGACTCTTAGCGACCCTATGGACTGTGGCCCACCAGGCTCCTCCGTCCATGGGATTTTCCAGGCAAGAGTACTGGAGTGGGGTGCCACTGCCTTCTCTGAGTGAAAAATAATGAAATATTGATATACAAAACAACTCCAGAGAATTATGCTGATTAACAAAAATCAATCCCCTAAAGATTACAAACTGTTTTATTCCATTTATGTAACATTCTGGAAATTGCAAAGTTATAGAAATGAGGATGAGACTAGACAGGCAGGTGGTAGCTATAAAAGTCATCATGAGGGATCCCTATGGTGATAAAATTATTCTTGACTTTATTAATTTCAGTATTTTGTTTGATAGAGCAGCAATGTTTCACAAGTTTTACCATTGAGGAAAACTGGGTAAAAAGTACATAGGATCTCTCTGTATTGTTTCTTATAGCTACAGATGAACCTATAATTATCTCAAAATAAAAATTTTAATGTAAAAAATAAGTGTAATTAATGGTTAAAGTTTCATGCTCTAGATGCAGACTTATCTGGTTCAAATCTGGAAACTACATCCTGTCATCTTGGGTAAGTTCATGTATCCTCTCTGTATCTTAATTTTCTCATGTTTAAAATAGAAATAATGGTGGTGAATTAGTTGAAGGGGATTAAGAAATATGAACTTCCAGTTATAAAATAAGTCATGAGAATGTAATATACAGTATAGGGAATATAGTCAGTAACATGATATTTTGTGTGGTGACAGATAGGAACTAGACTCATAGTAGTGAACAGTTTTTGGGGTGGTGTACATTTTGTAATGCATTAAAATATCAAATCACTATGTTGTACACCTGAAACTAATATAATACTGCAAGTTAATTATACTTCATTAAATAAATAAAATAGGAAAAAAAATTTCTTTTTGATGGAGCAAAGGTGTTTTATTCGACATTGTGTAGGTATTTATATTGTCTTACAAGATAGCTATTTTCAGCAGAGATAAAATCAAAACTTACAATTATCAAGGAAACGTGAGGTCATCCATGTGAAAGAGAGAGGGTTTTAAATAATCACTTTTACCATATGGTTCATAAAAAGGAAGAGGGTACTTATCACAGTATAGATAAACTAACGAAGGAAATGCCTGGATTCTTCAGCCCCCTGGAGAGGCTTGGCTCAGGAATTAATAAGGAACAGAGACTTCCTGACAGATACAAAATAGCACACAGGAAGCCGCCTGTTAAATGCTTCCTGACAATTCCCCCTATTTTATCATATTTGTAAAAAAAGATTCTGACCAAATGAGTCTGGTTAGTATTAACCAACCTTACAGAAAGGCGACGGTATACAACACATATGTATGTATGTTCATGCTTATGAAAAATTTAAAAACTTGCATGGCTATTATAAACAGTGCTGTGATGAACATTGGGGTACATGTGTCTCTTTCTATTCTGGTTTCCTCGATGTGTATGTCCAGCAGTGGGATTGCTGGGTCTTAAGGCAGTTCTATTTGCAATTTTTTAAGGAATCTCCACACTGTTCTCCATAGTGGCTGTACTAGTTGGCACTGTTTATAATAGCCAGGACATGGAAACAACCTAGATGTCCATCAGCAGATGAATGGATAAGAAAGCTGTGGTAAATATGCAAAATGGAGTATTACTCAGCCATTAAAAAGAACACATTTGAATCAGTTCTAATGAGATGGATGAAACTGGAGCCGATTATACAGAGTGAAGTAAGCCAGAAAGAAAAACACCAATACAGTATACTAACACATATATATGGAATTTAGAAAGATGGTAATGATGACCCTGTATGCGAGACAGCAAAAGAGACACAGATGTGTAGAGTGGACTTTTGGACTCTGAGGGAGAGGGAGAGGGAGAGGGTGGGATGATTTGGGAGAATGGCATTGAAACATGTATACTATGATGTAAGAAATGAATCGCCAGTCTAGGTTTAATGCAGGATTCAGGATGCTTGGGGCTGGTGCACAGGGATGATCCAGAGAGATGATATGGGGTGGGAGGTGGGAGGGGGTTCATGTTTGGGAACTCATGTACACCCATGGTGGACTCATGTCATTGTATGGCAAAACCAATACAGTACTGTAAAGTAAAATAAAGTAAAAAAAAAAAAAAAAAAAAAAAAAAACTTGCATGGGATGGATACATACCAACTGCAATATGAGGGCTACTGTTGGAGGTAAAAATGGTAAGGAGATGAAAGGTAAAACTTTAGTTGTGCATATTTTATGTCTTTAGAAAATAAAGCAGGTAAATATATTTTATCTTTGTCATATGTTTTATATCTATTTTAAACTATTCTATATTATACTTGTTTTAGAAGGACATTCTATTGTATAATTTAGAAATAACACATTTGGTGAGTTCATTACATAATTAAATCTGCAACATTTTCTAGAAATAAACTCTTTTCAGTGCATTCTCTTGATTTTAAATTACTTTATAACAGGGTATACTAAACTAATTTTGCTTTTTATTAATGACTGAAGAAAATATTATGAAATTGATTTATTTTATTGTGCTAAAAGTTAATAATATTCCCTGGTATTATTAAATTTTTCAGAGTTTAAATTATTCTCTGAATTCTCCCAATTGTAATGTTTTGACACAGTTGTTGATATTTCTGGTTTCTTTATTCTTGTCAACTGCCACTCTCGATAAGAGTCTTCTCTCATTTCCCTTTCATCTACACATATAATGTTCTCACTATCAGAGCAAGATATTAAAGTTGATGGGAAATGAGCAGATCAACAATCCTACTTAAGATTTTAGACATCATTCTAAGTTAATAACCTCATTACAACTGCATATATCTTTCATTTGCCCACCTTCACACCCCAGCGAAAAGTGTTGCATAGGATGAATTACACTTACTCTCTCACTTCTTAGACACTGATGTCACTAACTACTATGTTTGTGACTCTAATCAATATTATTAAAATTTGTTCCAAGTCTAGCTAAGTTACAGTGTACCATTTATTAAAATATGTTTTAGTCTTTAATGTTTATTTTTTCAGATAATTGGATAAGAACTCAGGCCTTAAATAAATGATAATCTAGTCATATTAGCCCATATATAATGTGCTAATATATTAATGATATTATTGTCCTTTTTGACCCAATTCACTCTTGCATAAATAATATTTATGGAGCTTCTGATATAGGCTAGGCATTATCTAGTTACTGAATGTGCAAAAATGATTGACATAATCCCTGATATTCAGATGTTTCCCATTTTGGACATTAAGTATTACAAACTTTTTATTTTAAACTGATAATTTAAAAATGGAAAATTACAATTATGTTTATTGTTTGACTTAAAATGCTGAAATTGATACAACATATCTCATAAGGACGTAAATCTTAGATGACAAATTCTGATTAACTCAGAATACTGTAAAAGAAAGGACTATGTAAGAAAAATCTATTTAAGATCAAGCTATGCCTAATCTATTGTCTGAGGTACAAGAACCTCTCCTTATGCATAATAAGTAGTAAAAAGAAGAAAGATTTATAAATATAACAGCTTATCCATGCAATCTTGTAAGTCATGTTTGTTACAGGAAATATTATTTACTTATTAAATATTTCTTTGAGAAATGTAAATTCATCCCTTAGGACTGACCTTATATTAATTTGATCTGCCACTGTTTCTATTTAAATCTGTCTATTCTCTCTCTGTCTCTCATATAGCTCCTTCTACAAAACCTCAGTATCCTGAGTCTCTTTGTTCCATTTGCAGACTTGCAAACCATAAGTAAATAAAGCATGCAACCAATAAACTTCTGCTCAAAACCAGTGTGAAGATGTGTTCTTCCACACTGTCTTATTCAGTTTGTTCTGCTGTAACAAAAAATATCTTAAATTGGGTGTCTTAAACAACACACATTTCTTTCTTAAACTCTTGGAGGATGGAAGTCTGAGATCATGGTACCAGTATGGTTGGGTTCTGGGGAGCCTGACTTCTTTTTTTCCCTCACATAGTGGAAAGAGAGCTTAAAGAGTTCACTGGGGTCTCCATTATAAGTACACTAATCTCACTCATGAGAGATCCACTCTCAAAACCTAATTACCTCCCAGAGGTCCCACAACGTAATACCATTACCTTGGGGGTTAGGACTTCAGCATATGAATTTTAGGAAGACACAGACATTCAGTTCACTGCACATGTATACTAGTAGAAGAAACAGAAGAGGCTTGAAAAATTTTATTATAATGTGGTAAGTGCTATGCTAGAGGGAGTTTTGTGTTTGAAGTAGTGCTACGGTGGCTCAGATGGCAAAGAATCTGCCTGCAGTGCAAGAGACATGGGTTCAATCGCTGAGTTGGGAAGATCCCCTGGAGAAGAGAATGGCTACCCTCTCCAGAATTCTTGCATGGAGAATTCCATGGACAGAGGAGCCTGGTGGGCTACAGTCCATGGGGTCACAAAGAGTTAGACACGACTGAGCAATAAAAAAGTTAGGGTAACAAAAGGAGTGTATTTAATCAGACCTCCAGGAGTCTTAGAAGTTTATCTGGAAGAAATGATTTTTGAGTTGGGTCTCAAAAGTTGATATAATGAATTAGTCAGGAAAAAGATTACAGAAAGTTTTGTAAGAAGAGGAAACATAGGAGAAATGACAGAGAGTTATGTAGCTGCTACATATCAAGATCTAAAGCAGTCCAGTATTTATTTCTGTTGTACAAACTGAGTTCTGAGAAATAGTGAGAAATAAAGCTGGAGAGGTTACCTAAGACTTTTAGGTTACCTAAGACTTTTAGGTTACCTAAGACTTTTTAACATCTTGGCAAATGCTTTAGTATCAATGAAGAAGAACCACTGGAGATTTTTAAGCATAAAAGTAGATTGGCTAAGTTGAATTCTCTGTAAGTCACTTAGAACGTGGAATGGGAAATGGATTTGAAAAGTATCAAGCTAGAAGAAGAGATCATTTTGTGAGCTAAATCCAATCTAGAGTTAATGAAGGTCTGACTAAGACAATAGCATTTGAAGATGAGAGGGTGGATTCAAAATATTTTTGTAATGATATTGACAGAATTTGGCAATTAGTAAGAAATAAGAGGGTACTTTCTAGGTGGTACAAGTGGTAAAGAACCTGCCAGCCTTTGCAAGAGAGATGCAAGAGATCCGGTTCGATCCCTGGGTCAGGAAGATCCCCTGGAGAAAGGCATGGCAACCCACTCCAGTATGCTTGCCTGAATCCCATGGACAGAGGATCCTGGTGGGCTATGGTTCATAGGATTGCCAAGGGTCAGACACAACTGAAGTGAGCTAGCATGCATGCACTCACTCATGGAGTAAGAGAGACAGAATAGTTGTATTGGTTATTCAGTGCTGCACAACAAATTACACCCAAACCTAGCAGCTAGAAAGAATAATAACATTTATTATTTCACATAGTTCCTGTGGGTGAGGATTCTAGAGCTGCTTTACCTACATGGTTCTGGCTTGGGTCTTCTCATGTGGTTACAGTCATGATGTCAGCTAGTGCTGCGAATCAGCTGGCCTGTCCAAGATATCTCACTCAGATGTTGATGGCAGGAAGCCTGTGTCTTGCTGGCTCCTGGCAGGGGGACTAATTTCTTTGCCAGTGAACATCTCCATAGGGTTACCTGAGTATCCTCATGAAATGGCAGTTGGCTTTCCCTAACAGCCAGTTATCCAAGAAAAGGGAAAATATATAAGCTGAAAACCTTTTGTGTTTGAAGTCAAACACAGTCATTTGTGCAATATCCTTTTGGTTGCATAGGTGCAAAATGACTACATATGGGCATGAATAACATGAGGCAAGACTCATTGTAGACACAGCGGTCAGTTATAGACCCCACATTTTTGTCTTCCATGTTTAGTTGGATTATAGTGACATCTACAAGAAAAGCAATAGAAGAGGACAGAGTTATTGTGGTTGGTTGTTTTGTTTGGTGTGTGTGTGTATGTGTGTGTTTCCAGAGAGTTAAAAGATAACAGGTTCATTTTTGGAAATTATCAGTAATGCTAGATAATATGCTTCTGAAGTACATTAATATGCTACTGATGGAGAAATAGATTTGAGAACCATCATCATTTATTTTTTTAAACTTTTTTTTTATATTGGAGCATACCCAATTAACAATGTTTTGGTAGTTTCAGGTGGACAGCAAAAGGACTCAGCCATAAATATACATGTATCCATTCTCCTGCAAACTACCCTCCCATCCAAGCTGCCACATAACATTGAACAAAGTTCCCTGTGCTATACAAGAGGTTCTTGTTGGTTATCGATTTTAAATATAGCAATGTGTACATGTCCATCCCAAACTCCCTAACTATCTCTTCCCTCCATTCTGTCCTCCCTGCACCCATAAGTTCAGAGAACAATCAGCATTTAAATGGCACTTCATATTTTGAGATTAGGAAAGTTCGTCCAAGCAGAGGATAAAAATGAGATGAAAGGAAATAACTTCATTTTTAAATGAGCAAAGGAGTAGAAGGTCATGAAAGGGATTAAACAAGGTGATCAGAGAGGTAGAAATAATAAAGATTCGCACTGTAGAAATAAAGGAAACAAATAGTTTAAGAAAGTGAATAGTCAGAAATGTCAAACAAAGCAGAAATATCCAGTGAACTAAAATATGCCCATTGTATTTAACAACATTTTTGCCACTCATTATGTTGCCAGAGCAATTTCCTGTGGGAGCATGGAAGCAGAAAACATGTAACAGAGGGTTGTGCTGTGCTTAGTCACTCAGTAGTGTGTGACTCTTTGCAACCCCATAGACTGTAGCCCGCCAGACTCCTCTGTCCATGGGGATTCTCCAGGCAAGAATATTGGAGTGGGTTGCCATGCCCTTCTCCAGGAGATTTTCCCAACCTTGGGACTGAACCCAGATCTCCCGCATTCCAGGTGGATTCTTTACCGCTGAGCCACTGGGGAAGCTCATAACAGTGGGTTAAGCACAGGTAAATTAAATTCTCTTTAATTATGTACAAGTTATATTCCATTCTGGTGGCTCAGAGGTTAAAGCGTCTGCCTGCAATGCGGGAGACCTGGGTTCGATCCCTGGGTCGGGAAGATACCCTGGAGAAGGAAATGGCAACCCACTCCAGTATTCTTGCCTGGAGAATCCCATGGACGGAGGAGCTTGGTGGGCTACAGTCTTTGGGGTCGCAAAGAGTCGGACACGACTGAGCGACTTCACTTTCATTTTCACTTATATTCCATTCTAGAAACAGAAACCCTTCAAAATATTTAAGACAGAGGGAATTTAATATTGGAAGAGATTATGTAAGTGATGGAATCGCTGAAAAATCTAACAAGAGATGATGAGGCAACTCAGAGATTAGCAGTCTCAAAAGTTGTGGCAACGCCTTTGCTGAAGGAACAAAGGGAGGAGAAGCCTGAAACCAGGGGCTCCTGGTGAAAGTTGTAAACAATTCTTGTAAGAATGGGAGTCACAGAGAAGGAGCAGCTGAGGCCAAAAATGCCCCATTGGCAGGCAGAGAGAGTGAGAAATATCCTTTTTTCTCCCTCCTTCTGATAATGCCTCCCATTGGCAGAGTACAGGTGACGTTAGCCAACCCAGGAAACTAGAAGAAATATTTTTCCCGGGGTTAGTTCAAATGATATAAAATGCAAAAAGGGAGAGGAATGTATTTAAGAACAAACAGAGGAAAAACTGACATTAAGAAAAACCTGCCAGCCTCATAAAGACAAATCAAATTTAAAGCTCCACCTAAGAAACTTTGTAGAACTTTAATGCGTGCTTAAAAATCAACTTCACTTAAAATGTTTCAAAGACTGAGACCCATGCTATAAGTAAAATAGCCATGAATTGAAGAACTTTTGTCTCAGCACTTTTAATGTAGAAAGATTTAACCTGATCTGAAATAATTGAGCTTGATATTATCTCTCATAATTCAGGAAATCATCAAGAACTCCCTGCACAGAATACAATCTTGAAAGATTCAGAATACATTTTATTTCTATTTAAATATTTCCTTTTTTGAGGCAGAGAGCTTTTCAGTTCTTAAAAATGTGAAATAGTAATAGAATGAGATATGTTTAGAAACACCACTGCCATAAGACAAAATAACAAGTAAAACAATCTGATCATGCTATAGATACTCATCCATTAAAATGTTAAATATGATTGATCTGGTAAAAATGCAGTAGTATACAGTTGTAGTGGGCATTGCTGAAACCTCCGCAACACACTTTACCTTCTTTTATGAATCCTAACAGTATCTTGATGTAGGTCAAACATTTAGTACTATCATTTCGTGTACCTCAGAGGAATCTGACCCCACAAATCTCGTTGGTATGAGAGTCTGTTTGGCTTAAGCTAATTAGCACATCCTACCTCCTAGAAACTGGAAAGAAGTGGGCAAATTACATAAATGGGTAGTGAGGGAGTGATAAAAACATCTCTTGGAGTGCTGAAACACCAGAATTCTTTCTTCTTAAATTTTATTTGTGTTTAGCTGCACTGGCTGTTCATTGCTACGCACAGGCTTTCTCTAGTTGCAGTGAGCAGGAGCTCCTCTTCACTACGGTGCAGGCTTCTCATTGCTGTGGCTTCTCTGGTTGCAGAGCGTGGGCTCTAGGGTGCACAGGCTTCAGTAGTTGTGGCACACAGGCTTGGTTGCCCTGCAGCACGTAGGATCTTCCTGGACCAGGGATCAAACCCATTTCCACTGCATTGGCATGTGGATTCTTAACCACTCGACCACTAGGGAAGTCCCCAGAGTTCTTTCTTATCCTCTGCAAATTGTTATATGCTGTTGTGGAGCCCAGAACTGCTATAGCTATCTTGTTAACAGACTAAAGAGGGAGAAGGGGGTTGGCTAGTGTCAAGATTATTTCAAGAAAATGAAGCAAAAGGTATTGGCATAAGCCAAACCTAAGCCTGACTTACAGTTTCACTGCCAGTTATATGGGCAAATAAAAGTCTTTATTATTTAGGTCAGTTTAAATTGTGTTTTCTTTCAGTGGCTGCCAGAAACATCTTAAATCAATGTACAAAGCACTGAGTGTATGTAAATATGCATATATACATATATAGAGAGAAAGTTCCTAACTTTACTATATTTATACTTCATTCTTATATATATATTCTGTTCACTTATACATAATTTTTAACTTTTGAAATACTAATAAAAAATCCTCACATAATCTGTATGCTATGTCTATTTATCAGCTCAAGTAAAAATAATATCTGATGTTATTATTTTTTGAAATTAATAATTTTAACTCAATAAGAGTATTTGCCTTCTTTCACTTAATATTTTAATATCAAAAATCAAATGTTTCTTTACGCTTAACCCTTTCTGCCTCTTTATCAATTGTCCTAACTATATACAAATGTCAACTTCTGCTTACAGAGCCATTAACAAAGTAAAATTAATACATTTTAGAGTTTAACTTAAAATTCCAGTAGTATGAAAGCTACTAGAAAAGACGTTCTCAACTATCTTGGAATCACTGACTCTTTTTAAAAAATAATGAAAGGCACTGAATTCCTCCCATGGAGGAACACTGTATAGTACATCAATATCTACAAAAACTTGCATACACTCTACTGGATTCTCCAACTGAATGATATCCATTCCTGCAATAGGGTATCGTTTATTTAATAGCAAGATACAGTTTAAGGGAAAAAACCCACTAGTGTTAATAAGGAAAACAATACTAGTGTTAATGCACATGATTTACAAAATTTTAAATAGGTCTAACAGATATCCTTACTTCAGTGAGGGAGAATCTCTTTTCAGGTTCATGGTTTGAAAAATGTGATATACACATAAAATGTTATATTATTCAGGGTTTTTCAAATATTTCTTTATTTATTTTCCTTTTTGTCTCTGGTGTCTCCTTGTTGCTATGCATGGGCTTCCTCTAGTTGCGGCAAGTGGGGGCTACTCTTTGCGGTGGTGTTCGGGCTTCTCATTGTGGTTTTCTCTTGTTGCAGAGCACGGGCTCTATGTGCGCAAGCTTCAGTAATGCACTGTGTGGGCTCAGTATTTGTGGCTCCTGGGCTCTAGAGCAGAGGCTTAATTGTCATGGCACACAGGCTTAGTTGCTCTGCAGCATGTGGGATCTTCCCAGGCCAGGGATCAAACGTATGTCCACTGCATTGGCAGGTGGATTCTTTACCACTGAGCCACCAGGGAAGCCCCTATTCGGGTTTTCAAAAGAAGGAAATTCTACCATTTGTGACAACATGGATGGATCTGGGGGACATTATGCTAAGTTAAATAAGCCGGATATAGAAGACAAATACTACATGATACTGCTTATAAGAGGAATCTAATATAGTCAAACTCACTGCTGCTGCTGCTGCTAAGTCACTTCAGTCGTGTCCGACTCTGTGCGACCCCATAGACGGCGGCCCACCAGGCTCCCCGGTCCCTGGGATTCTCCAGGCAAGAACACTGGAGTGGGTTGCCATTTCCTTCTCCAGTGCATGAAAGTGAAAAGTGAAAGTGAAGTCGCTCAGTCGTGTCTGACTCTTAGCGACCGCATGGACTGCAGCCTACCAGGCTCCTCTGTCCATGGGATTTTTCAGGCGAGAGTACTGGAATGGGGTGCCATTGTCTTCTCTGAGTCAAACTCACAGAAGCAGAGAAAAGAATGATGGCTGCCAGGGCCTGGAGGGAGAAGGAAACTGGGAGCTATTAGTCAGAGGGCACAAAGTTTTCTTTATATAAGATGAAAAGGACCTAGAGATCTGCTGTAAAGCATAGTTAAAAATATTGTATACTTGTAAATTTGCTAAAGGGTAAATCTTACGTTAACTGTTTTATCACAATAATTATTATAAATAAAAGGGCAGTAGGAAACTTTTGGAGGTGATGGATAGCTTTATGGCATAAATTGTGGTAATGGTTTCATGGATATATACTTATCTCTACACTTATTAAGCTTCCCTGGTAGCTCAGATGGTAAAGAATCCACCTGCAACGTGGGAGACCTGGGGTCAATCCCTGGGTTGGGAAGATCCCCTGGAGAAAGGAACAGCTACCCACTCCAGTATTCTGGCCTGGAGAATTATACCCTTATTAAGTTGTATATATGAAGCATACACAGGTTTTTGTATGTCAGCCATACCACAATAAAATGCTTTAAAAAAATTCCAGTTCTTGGTTTGAAACATAGGCTTGGAGAAATGAAATATTGGATCAGAGCTGAATATAAGTTCATTTATTCTACTTATCTTTGATAATGTGACTTGAATGTGTTTTGTTACTGGTCTTAATAACCATGAGTTGGACTATAAAGAAAGCTGAGTGCCAAAGAATTGATGCTTTTGAACTGTGGTGTTGGAGAAGATTCTTGAGAGTCTCTTGGACTGCAAGGAGATCCAACAAGTCCATCCTAAAGGAAATCAGTCCTAAATATTCATCAGACAGGACTGATGCTGAAGCTGAAACTCCAATACTTTGGCCACCTGATGTGAAGAACTGATTCATTGGAAAAGACTCTGATGCTGGGAAAGATTGAAGGCAGGAGGAGAAGGGATGAGATGGTTGGATGGCATCACCAGCATGATAGACATGAGTTTGAGTAAACAACAGGAGTTGGTGATGGACAGGGAAGCCTGGTGTGCTGCAGTCCATGGGGTCGCAAAGAGTCAGACATGACTGAGCAACTGAACTGAACTCAACTGAACTGGTCTTAATGCTGGATTTATTTGGGGGATTTTCTTGGCAGGCCAGTGGTTAAGATTCTGTACTCCCACTGCAGGGGGCATGAATTTGGCATCTGGTCAGGAAATTAAGATCCCACATGCTACATGTGGTATGGCCAAAAAAAAATATTTTGCTTTTGTTTATTTGAGGTTAGAACTTTTTAAGACTTTTGTCTGTATATTTTAATATGTAATTTATATAAAAGAATATGCATTTAGATACTGAGAGGGAGGGGAGAATGAATTTCTATTCATATACCTACAATAAGTAGTTTGGGTTACTTTTGGAAATACGATATCATATATTTGTTTGTTTGATAATAAACCAACACATGGTATTCAACTGCCTCTTCAGAGGGAATGGAAAAGGGAGGATTTAACTCTTCCTGGGAAAGGCTGTATGAATAAAGATGTCAGTATTTTTTAGCACATGGAAACATTTAAAGGTGAATATGTACTTTAAAGAAGAACACATCAATTTTGCTATACATATTAAAATTCCTTATAGTTTTGCTGTTTATAATATAGTTAAACATATGCATCATATTGTCTCTTGACGGATAGAGCAAGATTAATCTCTAACTTTTAATAAATCTAAGTCATGAAGATAAATCTAAAAGCATGAATTTTCTACATTTCCATGTTATATGAAAAAATTAATTCTTATTTATATAAAGGGATTAAATGTCAGATGAGAGTTTAAGTCTGTAATTTTTTTTGGAAAGAATCACTGTGGAGTATTAAGAAGATATGTTTTGAAAGAGCTTAGTAACTGTGCTTCCGTGGGCCTCCATTTTTAAAGGCTATTTTTCACAGATACTGTTTCACCTTCTGATACTTTTTTGACATTCATGTAGCAAATATTTCAAATGGGAAATTAAATCTTGAGAGGATAGATAGCTTAAAAAAGAGTATGCAATCCTCTTCTCTTCTTTTCACAATAATCACAACTTGGCCTTTGATCTGACTTGAGACTCTTTATCCTTCTCTACAACACAGTGGGTGGAGGCTTATTCTGCTGGAATTAAGTAGGGCAAGATGCTGTGTGATAGTAATAACTACTTCTATCTCTCCTAATGTGAAGTTTTAAGATACCAACTATTTGGTATAGACAGATGTGTAGTACATTTTCTGGATTTTATCTCCATTTCTTTTTCCTGCCAGTTAACATACTATTTTTTTCTTTAAAAGCTCTAAAAGTTTCATGTTAGTGAACAGAAACAGAATATTTTACAGAAAATTTTCAAAGAGGTTTTATTTTATTTTTTTTTCGGTAAAGATGCTCCCCTAGTGATGAAGTGTTTGCGCTGGGAATGATAAGGGTAGTTTCCCTATTGTTCACACAGCAGGCTGTCATCTTTTTCTTCTTAATAGGGAAAGGTCTTATCCTCAGCAATGCTGCCTGAGTTTTTCAGTTACTTGGCAACAGTAATAAAAAAAGACACAAGCGATAAAGGACCCGTTATCAATATCATGACAAGTAGTAGTTCCTCAGTTGGTTTTAATGGCCATATAGAGACATTAAATTTCTTGCTTTTAAGAATTAAGCCCAGTGCAGAAGATCAGGTTGAGTCCTGATATGTGCAGCAGCGTAAAATATTTTAACTGTTGTATGTGAATTAGTATGTGGAAAAAAATGAATAAATATGAGGCATTTACCTGAATAAACCAAGTATCCCTGGAATGCACAAGACAAAGAGGTTTTACTAATTTAAATATTGGAATGAATATTTTTGGCACATCCTTATGATCATGGCCAGCTGATATGGATATTATGAAGCCATTGACTGTATGTGTGATTATATATTTTGGTAAAGAATTAATAAATAGCAATAAATGCTTGGTTAAGAAATGCTGCCATTAATAAATGGATATTTAAAACCAATCAGGATGTGGGGGAAACCCAACATGAGATACAAACACTAACAAATAAAACTACCTATGATAAAAATCAAAAACACAACTATACAGAAGGTAAGGGGAAAAGAACGAACCCAGGTATCTTTAGAAAACAGTAACTTGACTGAATGCTAAAAGGATAAAAACAAAAAGAACTGTGCACAAATGTTATATAGTCAGTAAATGTGTTTATCATAGAGGCATTGATAAGACATTCTGCAACTAATTTGTGTGAATAATAGACTTGAACAGATAAATAAGTTTTTAAAGATAAAACCAAGATTTATTACAATTGGAGAAAGAAATTATAGTTAAACTGGGGAGATTAAAATGATTCCTATGGTATTAAATTGGAATTTAAAGTATTAGTATAAACATTAAATAGACACAGGTATAGAGATAGATATGTATATATACATGAGTTAATGCACAAATATTCCCCAGTCCTGGCTGCTGAGAAGACCTACAGACAATGGCATTCCAGTAGTAATTAGCATACTTAGTGACAAGATTTTTTTTTTTTAAGCATCATTTTTCTATAAAAGGAACTAAGGATCCTTGGAGAGGTAGTTCTTTCAGGGCTGAGATGGAAAAAATCAAAATTAGCTTGGAATACCTTGTGGAAACAGGAAAACAAAGAAAATGTTCTCAAAAGATATGAGGAAAGAATGAACTATTAGGAAAAGGACCTCTTAATGCCCAAATCTTTGAGCAACAAAATAAATAATTATAGTACTGGATTATAACCCAAAGAATAGAAAAAAATCCTGAGTCCATAACGATATAAATAATTAAACAGATAAGTGGAAGAAACATGACTGCTCCTCCTCATAGTAGAGTTGCAATTAATAAGCATTTAAAAAAGGGAATGGAAGACACTATTAGCCATATATCACAGTTTTGATTATTTCATACTTAATCCCATGAACAGAGGTGTGGGCTACAGTCTATGGGGTCACAAGAGTCAGATAGGACTTAGTGACTAAACAACAACAATAAATCTACTAACGGGTGCTAGAATCAGTCCGTTTGAGAAGAGAACGTATTTGCACTGTCTCAAAGCATCTCCCTCTAACATATTTGTTGACTACAAGAGATATCATAGTAACTTTACAGTGGAAATGCCCAGCAAAGACCACCTTGACCAAGTGATCAAGGTCAGTGTCACCAGCAATAATATGTATTGAAATCAGGAACCCTGTGATACGGTGTATTGTTGAAAGTAATGGCAGCATTTCTGTGGTTCTCTTTCCAAGGAATTATGACCTCAGCCTAGTAATGAGAAGATATCAAATAGGCCTAAAGTGATGGACATTCCATAAAATACTCTTCAGGGCTGACAGTGTCATGAAAAACTAGGAAAGACTGAAGAACTATTGTAGATTGTAGCAGTCTAGGGAGAAATAACAACTAAATGCAATATGGAACACTGATTAGGATTTTTAAAAGGATAATAGTGGAAAAATTATGAAGTTTAAACAGGGTAGTTAATTTGGTTAATGCTGTTAACACAATGTTAATTTTCTTGTTCTAGCACATGTATGATGTTCAGTTCAGTTCAGTTCAGTTCAGTCGCTCAGTCGTGTCTGACTCTTTGCGACCCCATGAATCGCAGCACGCCAGGCCTCCCTGTCCATCACCAACTCCCGGAGTTCACTCAGACTCACAACCATCGAGTCAGTGATGCCATCCAGCCATCTCATCCTCGGTCGTCCCCTTCTTCTCCTGCCCCCAATCCCTCCCAGCGTCAAAGTCTTTCCAATGAGTCAACTCTTCGCATGAGGTGGCCAAAGTACTGGAGCTTCAGCTTTAGCATCATTCCTTCCAAAGAAATCCCAGGGTTGATCTCCTTCAGAATGGACTGGTCGGATCTCCTTGCAGTCCAAGGGACTCTCAAGAGTCTTCTCCAACAGCACAGTTCAAAAGCACCAATTCTTCGGCGCTCAGCCTTCTTCACAGTCCAACTCTCACATCCATACATGACCACTGGAAAAACCATAGCCTTGACTAGACGGACCTTAGATGGCAAAGTAATGTCTCTGCTTTTGAATATACTATCTAGGTTGGTCATAACTTTTCTTCCAAGGAGTAAGCGTCTTTTAATTTCATGGCTGCAGTCACCATCTGCAGTGATTTTGGAGCCCCAGAAAATGAAGTCTGACACTGTTTCCACTGTTTCCCCATCTATTTCCCATGAAGTGATGGGACCGGATGCCATGATCTTTGTTTTCTGAATGTTGAGCTTTAAGCCCACTTTTTCACTCTCCTCTTTCACTTTCATCAAGAGGCTTTTTAGCTCCTCTTCACTTTCTGCCATAAGGGTGGTGTCATCTGCATATCTGAGGTTATTGATATTTCTCCCAGCAATCTTGATTCCAGCTTGTGTTTCTTCCAGTCCAGCGTTTCTCATGCTACCTAAGATGTTAACATTGGATGAGCCTGGGTGAGGGATATAATGAAACTCTCTGTACTATTTTGGCAACTTTTCTATAAGTCTCAAAGTTCAGTTCAGTCGCTCAATCATGTCCAACTCTTTGTGATCCCATGGGCTGCAGCACACCAGGCTTCCCTGTCCATCACCAACTCCTGGAGCTTACTCAAACTCATTTCCATCACGTAGGTGATGCCATCCAACCATCTCATCCTCTGTTGTCCCCTTCTCCTCCTGCCTTCAATCTTTCCCAGCATCAGGGTCTTTTCCAATGAGTCAGTTCTTTGCATCAGGTGGCCAAAGTATTGGAGTTTCAGCTTCAGCATCAGTCCTGTCTGATGAATATTCAGGACTGATTTCCTTTAGGATGGACTTGTTGGATATCCTTGCAGTCCAAGGGACTCTCAAGAGTCTTCTCCAATACCACAGTTCAAAAGCATCAATTCTTTGGCGCTCCACTTTCTTTATAGTTCAACTCTCACATCCATACATGACTACTGGAAAAACCATAGCTTTGACAAGACGGACCTTTGTTGGCAAAGTAATATCTCTGCTTTTTAATATGCTGTCTAGGTTGTTCATAGCTTTTCTCCAAGGAGCAAGTGTCACTTAAAGCCGTGGTGACATGGCTGCAGTCACCATCTGCAGTGATTTTGGAGCCGAAGAAAGTAAAATCTCTCACTGTTTCCATTGTTTCCCCATCTATTTGCTGTGAAGTGATGGGACTGGATGCCATGATCTTAGTTTTCTGAATGTTGAGGGGTTTTTTTTTTAATTTCAATTTATTTATTTTAATTGGAGGCTAATTACTTTACAATACTGTATTGGTTTAAGCCAACTTTTTCACTCTTCTCTTTCACTTTCATCAAGAGGCTCTTTTAAAACATTTTTCAAAGTTGCCATTATAAAAACATTCAGGAGGACTTCCACATTAGTTGCTATAAACAGCTTTTAAAATAGGCAGAATATATGAGGTAACTGTAAAACAGCACAGGATTATGATCCCCAAAAGTAGGAAAAGAGATGAGAAAGGCTCTCCAAATGACCTTGTATTTCTACCTAGAGGCAGTGTCTAGACTGTAATACGAAGAGGATAAGCCACAACAGAGCACAGTGGACTGAACTTAGGACAGAGTGAGCAGAGTTTGGAAATAGGAAAACCGCTGAAATTTGCAGGGCAAGTTGTTGGAGAGAGAGAGTTGGGTGGAGTTAATGCTCCAGAAATCTGTAGAAGGTCCCCTTGGGTCTTTCACTGAACATTAATCTGCTCATGAAAAGGGAAGTACTCCATGTGGCTGGTCAAAGTGCAACTACCAGGGGAGTTAAAAAAAAAAAAATCCTGGAAAGCAGTGAGCTGAACAACTACTGGAAGGCAAACATGGCTGGGAGACTCTTAAATCTTGAATAGCCAGAAGGGACAGTCCTCTCTGAACACACAAAGTGATTCAGTAGGGTTTCGGACAGGTCTAAGCTGTAGGAAGTGCATGAATGTAGTCCCATAATAATGGCTACCATATAACATTTTAACTGCCATCAAATCACGGACTGGATTTCTGAGGAAAGCTTAAGTTGGAACAAGAGGCCCCTTGTCTAAAATATTTACAGGCACTGTAGACAAGTTAAATACAGTTTGTGTCATGAAATCCTGGCCTCTCTGAACTTCATATTCCCTCTCATGGACTCTGATCACTGTTCTTTCTCTGGTTCTTTCTAATGTTACTTACTAGCTGGAAGTGTTCTGTCCGAACTCATTCCCTGACACCTGGTCATCCCAATCCAATCCTTCTTTCTCAAAGTGAAGAGAAAAACTATATTGACATTTCAGAATTCTAAAGCATGCCCAGAGGAATTCTGGTAGTCAAGGCATCACTGAAGAAATCCCAGTTTCTATGGATGAGAGATTAAGTTAATTTTCTGCTCAACCTACTTAGAAAACAGGGAAATTAAAATAACTGTGAGACAATATATTTTCACCCAAAAGTTTGACCAAAATTTAAAGGTTGATAAAATAAAATTCCCATGAGAGTGCACACTGCATATATTAATATGTGAGAATATGAATCAGTATAGCTCTATTTGAACAGAGTATCAGGAATATTAATAAAAATTTACAATCATCATCTTCCTTCCAATTCAGTCTAGCTTGCACTTGGCTATGTATTTTCTATAAGAGAACATACATATTTGCCCAAGAATTCATGCAAGTTTTTTTAATCATAGCAACAAATGGGAAATGATTTTTGTGTCCGTCAGGAGGAGAATGTCTAATGGCACATACAGACTTAAGAATAGTTGTGAGGAGTTAATAGGGTGAGATGGATCTGTATGTGCTCTCAGGGAAAGATCCCACATTCATTTTAGTAAGTGACAAGGGCAAGAGGCAGAACAATATGTATACTATTATCCATGTACATCAAATAACTCACAGTGTATTTTTATAACACATATGTAAGAAAAAGTCCAGTCAATTTTGAAATAACACAAAATGTTTATTGTAGTTGCTTCTGAGGATAGGGGTGAATTTTAGAGGCATGTGATAAGGAAGGGGAATTGTGACTTATCCATACTTTTAGAATTTGGGGGCAATAAGAGCATTTGCACTATTACTTAAAACCAGAGTTTTCCTCTGGGCCAAGCAGAGACAAGAGGCAGTGCAAGAATATTTTCTTATCGAAGATGGCACCTCTGCCACAGAAGAATTTTCTACCTCCTAGAAGGACACCTGAGTTTTTAAAAATTCTATGTAAATATTGATTTACACCGTGATTATTGTCATCTTTTCTCATCTGCTTCTTATGGAGGAAGGTTTGGTTTTGACCACCAAGGTAAACTTACTTATTGGTGTGTGTGGTCAGCGGCCAATTTCAAATAATTCAGCCCATTAAAATTCTCCTGAAAATTCCAGGGTGGTTTCGAAAATCTCTCTAACCTCAGGGTTATTACGCTAACGACCAGTAGCCTGCCTGACTGTTCAGTTGCTACAGTACTGTCCGACTCTTTGCGACCCAGTGGACCGTAGCCCACCAGGCTCCTCTGTCCATGGGATTCTCCAGGCAAGAATACTGGAGTGGGTTGCAATGCCCTCCTCCAGGGGATCTTCTGGACCCGGGGATAGAACCTCGTGTTTCCCACATTGCAGGCGGATTCTTTACTGCTGAGCCACCGAGGAAGCCCAACGACCAATAGTTTCTGTGCCAAATCAGACTCTAGTCACCAGCAGATTTGAAAACACTGAGAACGTGGTGGGGGCAGCCAGTGGGGATGAGGAGGTGTCCGAACCTCCCTGCCGGAAGTGACCCCTCATGGAGAAAGGGCAGCTGCGGTTCTGGTGTCTCGGGTGAGGCACCTGCAGAAAGTCGGGATGCTCTGAGTCAGGCAGGGCGGGGTATCTGACTGGTCCGTTCCTCTGCAAGCAGAGCCCAGCATTCAGGGGAGGATGCAGAGAACAGCTGGCCGGAAGTCATGTTCCAGTCTGGAGACAAGGGCACAGGGCTCGCCGGAGAAGACCCAGGGAAGGGCGCTGTCACTGGGAAAGTTCTGGGACCGGACACCCATTCTGGGACCCAGGCAGTCAGCTCTTTAGGAACTCTGGGGCGAGGGGTGGGAGGATTCCAGGGAAACAAGCCCCCAGACAACCCCTAAATTGGGTTTCATTCTCATTTTCACCTTCTTTCTTCAGACTGCTTTTAGTACTTTGGCCATAGGGTCATTCTTTTCACTACCAGAAAGATATTATGGAGAAATGTGAAAAGAAATGAGTTAATAGACACAAGGTCAGCCTCAGACTGGGAGGAGTGGAACAATGTGAGCTCTGGAGGAATTCAGACCAGAGCTCCAGTTTCGCCCTGTCACTAGCAATGTGAACTAAATACATTACCAAATTCTGTGAGCCTCAGATTCTTCAGTGAAGTGCGTTTGATAAGCTCTGTCTTTTAGGACTGTTGGAATGACTATAATGTATATAAAACACCTGGCATAGTGACTAGTGTGCATTGGAACTGTAAAGAGTGACAATTTTTGCCATGATTTTTTTTGAGCCCAGATAATACCAACCCTCCTGATGAGATTTTCGTTTTGTTTTGCTGTTGTTTTAATCCAGGAGATGTCTGAAAATATGCAGTACTATGGGATGCTTATCACGTCAGTCAATAATTCTGCTCAATAAGAAAACATACCTTAGTAGATCATGCCCCATAGAGGTTCTATTATTTAATTTGGCTATTGGGGACTCTTCCCTATCTGGATGGAACTCAAAGCTCCTAAAATGTGTGTCAAGAACTAACTCTTTCTCTCCCTCCCATTGCCTTAGATCCAGATCACCCCATTTTCATTCATCTGCTGCTGCTGCTAAGTCGCTTCAGTCATGTCCAACTCTGTGGGACCCCATAGACGGCAGCCCACCAGGCTCCCCCGTCCCTGGGATTCTCCAGGCAAGAACACTGGAGTGGGTTGCCATTTCCTTCTCCAATGCATGAAAGTGAAAAGTGAAAAGTGAAAGTGAAGTCGCTCGTCATGCCCAACTCATAGAGACCCCATGGACTACAGCCCACCAGGCTCCTCCGTCCATGGGATTTTCCAGGCAAGAGTACTGGAGTGGGTTGCCATTGCCTTCTCCATTCATTCATCTAACCCCTACCAAAATCAAGCCTTGCTATGTACTAAATCGTGTCCTACTCTGCGACCCTATGGTCGCACCACCAGGCTCCTCTGTCCATGGGGATTCTCCAGGCAAGAATACTGGAATGGGTTGCCATTTCCTACTCCAGGGGATCTTTCTGACTCAGAGATTGAACCCGAATTTCTTACATCTCCTGCATTGGCAGGTGGGTTCTTTACCAGTAGTGCTACCTGGGAAACCCTCCCTTAGGGCTTGCCAAATTTTACTCAAATTAACCCAGTCAAAATACCTTATTAATGAGGCAGGCTCTGTTTCTTCCAGTCCAGGGCAGGGAGTGTGACATGGGCAGAGTGACTTCTTGGCATCCTACCTCAAGGAAGAATCACCCTGATTTATCAGAAACTCCTTGGTCATGATGTGGCTAAAACACCTAGTCTGTGCACTGTATTCTCCAGCACTGGAACAGGAGCACAGGATACCTTCCATTCCCTCCCTAGGTGGAGATTTCTCTCTAGTTAATCCACGATCCCAAAGTAACTGCTGAAAGCAGTTATAGTGAAAATGAGTGTACTACCCAAAGCAATTTACAAATTCAATGCAATCCCTATCAAGCTACCAGCCACATTTTTCACAGAACTAGAACAAATAATTTCAAGATTTGTATGGAAATACAAAAAACCTCGAATAGCCAAAGCAATCTTGAGAAAGGAGAATGGAACTGGAGGAATCAACTTGCCTGACTTCAGGCTCTACTACAAAGCCACAGTCATCAAGACAGTATGGTACTGGCACAAAGACAGACATATAGATCAATGGAACAAAATAGAAAGCCCAGAGATAAATCCACACACATATGGACACCTTATCTTTGACAAAGGAGGCAAGAATATACAATGGAGTAAAGACAATCTCTTTAACAAGTGGTGCTGGGAAAACTGGTCAACCACTTGTAAAAGAATGAAACTAGATCACTTTCTAACACCGCACACAAAAATAAACTCAAAATGGATGAACGATCTAAATGTAAGATCAGAAACTATAAAACTCCTAGAGGAGAACATAGGCAAAACACTCTCAGACATAAATCACAGCAGGATCCTCTATGATCCACCTCCCAGAATTCTGGAAATAAAAGCAAAAATAAACAAATGGGATCTAATTAAAATTAAAAGCTTCTGCACAACAAAGGAAAATATAAGCAAGGTGAAAAGACAGCCTTCTGAATGGGAGAAAATAATAGCAAATGAAGCAACTGACAAACAACTAATCTCAAAAATATACAAGCAACTTATGCAGCTCAATTCCAGAAAAATAAACGACCCAATCAAAAAATGGGCCAAAGAACTAAATAGACATTTCTCCAAAGAAGACATACGGATGGCTAACAAACACATGAAAAGATGCTCAACATCACTCATTATTAGAGAAATGCAAATCAAAACCACAATGAGGTACCACTTCACACCAGTCAGAATGGCTGCGATCCAAAAATCTGCAAGCAATAAATGCTGGAGAGGGTGTGGAGAAAAGGGAACCCTCCTACACTGTTGGTGGGAATGCAAACTAGTACAGCCACTATGGAGAACAGTGTGGAGATTCCTTAAAAAATTGCAAATAGAACTACCTTATGACCCAGCAATCCCACTGCTGGGCATACACACCAAGGAAACCAGAATTGAAAGAGACACATGTACCCCAATGTTCATCGCAGCACTGTTTATAATAGCCAGGACATGGAAACAACCTAGATGTCCATCAGCAGATGAATGGGTAAGAAAGCTGTGGTACATATACACAATGGAGTATTACTCAGCTGTTAAAAAGAATTCATTTGAATCAGTTCTGATGAGATGGATGAAACTGGAGCCGATTATACAGAGTGAAGTAAACCAGAAAGAAAAACACCAATACAGTATACTAACACATATATATGGAATTTAGGAAGATGGCAATGACGACCCTGTATGCAAGGCAGGAAAAAAGACACAGCTGTGTATAACAGACTTTTGGACTCAGAGGGAGAGGGAGAGGGTGGGATGATTTGGGAGAATGGCATTCTGACATGTATACTATCATGTAAGAATTGAATCGCCAGTCTATGTCTGACGCAGGATACAGCATGCTTGGGGCTGGTGCATGGGGATGACCCAGAGAGATGTTATGGGGAGGGAAGTGGGAGGGGGGTTCATGTTTGGGAACGCATGTAAGAATTAAAGATTTTAAAATTTTAAAAATAAAAAACTAAAAAAAAAAAAAAAGCAGTTCCTCTTTGGAGGCTTAACTGCTCAACTCTGAGACACATGACCCAAGGGTCTGGTCTTTGCTCACCACCCTCACACACCCCCTCTGGCCCACCTCCACTTAAAATCACCTCCCATTGAAGAACTTGAGGTTTTTCCAAGGCTCCAGGTTGTATTGTCTCAGGACATTTACCCTTGAGTGCTCTCATCTGGCCCTCCCCTCAAACCTTCTTTTCACTTGTTTTTTTTTGTCTTAGAGGCATCCCACCTCACGGTCTTTCTTATATGATAGTGGCTGCTAGACTCTAATCAAATGGGAAAAGGCTCAGCCTTCTTTTTCTTAACCCCCTCCCTCCATACATACTAACATAGAGCCTTCCAAAGAGCAACTGCTCAATTAATGTTTAAAGGGAAAAAACAGTGAACAATTTAGTATGATTTTATTTCTCTTACATTACTGAATAAACAAAGCAAGTTCAGGTATATAACTTTTATTTTACAGAACAAGAAAATATAAGGAATAAGGGAAAACAAGAATTCACCATCTTTTACTTGTTTCTCTCTTTTTTTTTTTTTTGATCCCAACTATTTTACCTCTAATTTCTTTTACATTTCTAAGGAAATGCCTATTCCAATGCTATCTTTTCTTATTCCAGATCACTAAAAAAGATGGAAGGTTGTTTGTTTAATTTGTTTAACAAAATAGCAAAACTATTACTCTTAAATTTTATAAATAACATTAAGTATGTAATCAATATCATTCATACATTTAGATTCTGAACTAAAGTTTTTTTTTTTTAAACAACATTTGAAACATTTTTTAAGCAACATTTAAAAACTTTCAACAACAAAACATAAACCTGTAAGTTATTCAAATATGCTATGCAGTGTGATCCCTTTAAGTGCCCTACTTAAGGACAATGCTTCAGATTTCACTACAGGTGAGGGAAGCTGCCTTGGCCACTGGCCCCAGAATGCACACTGGCCAGGGCACTGGTGCGAAGCATGGCTGCAAATCTGGCTCGGGCTCTCTCTTCTTCATCCCTCAAAGCCTCTTCATACCAGGATGGGAAGGCACTGGGGACCGTATCATGAATGTTGGCCAAGAACTCAAGAACTTTCATTTTGCTGGTTTCAGCATGGGCTCTCGGGCCCCACAGGAACTCATAGCGTGGAGGATCACTGTTGGGCACCTGGCGGTATTCCAGATACCTTTCCTGCACCAGATCTTTGGTGATGAGCTTCTTGGGCTCCCCATGGATGAAGTGCTTCCTTCCAGCATATATCCCCATCACATTGAGCACCTCCCAGACATCCTCCTCGGTGGCGCAGTTGCCCTTCATGAAGATCACACAGAGGATGGTCATAAGGAGGCCGGTCTTGGGCATGATCTCCTCACCCCGCAGTCTGCCATCACTGGTGCACTGAAATTTGCTGACAAGGGCATAGCAATGAGTGGTGGGGTTAACTTCCTTCACCTCAATGCCAAAGGCCAGCACCATCAGCTCAGAAGCTTTCTTGAGGATCGCAGTGAAGTGCTTCTTGTACTTTTTGATGACATGCTTAATCATATCTTCTTTGGTAATGGACTCTCTCAGATTATACTTGTGCAGCAGAAATTGCACCAACAGAATTGCCTTCTCGTCTAGAGGCGTTCTACAGGAAAACTCAGCGCTGGGTAATGCCTGGGAGGTGCTTGGTTTTTCATCTTGGCTCTTAGCACCATCATCAGATCTGGTACATGAAGCACCTGCAGAAGTAGTGGAAGGGGCTCTCCCAGACCCCTGGGATTTTCTATCTGACTCAGAAGCAGGGGAGCTCTGGACATTACCACCAAGCAGAGGGGTAGGGGAAAAGGGGAACTCTTCTTCCTCTACTGCAGAGGCCTGAGCATCTTGGAGATGCTGAGCCTCACTCCGGGCCTGTTGGCGTTTCTCACGGGCACGGAGCTTACTCTTTTGCCCCCGAGGCATGATGACACAGATCAGGGACAGCAGGCAGGAGTGTGGGCAGGAAGACAGACAATGAGGGCACCTGGAGGAGGGAGGAGATGCTGTGAGCGCCTTCAACAGGGAGATTCCTCCCTGGCTTTAACCAAGATCACCTTTGCAAGTTTGTGTGAGGTTACTGCTCTAGAACCCACAAGGCTCCCTGATCAGCTTGCCCCCGAGACTCCTAAAGATAAGTCATTGTGGCAGGCTGGCAGGTCTAGGCTCTGTGAGGTACGGTCTAAAATCTTCTCAGTTCACATTTAGAATCATCCTGTCAACTGTTGCAGGGCCCGGCCATCCTCCCCTCTGCTGCTCTGAAGCTAAACTGCTTTCAAAAATGCCCTTCCGTCCCTGAGACCCTCCCGTCCCTGAGGAGGAAATGTAGGAAAGCCTTAGTTGGCGACCCCTGCTGGGGCCTGCCAGAACTGACAACAGGAGCAGGGTTTGATGGGACCCCCTTTGTCTTGGACTATTAGGGTCTTCAGTTGTCACTCATGTCTCCTCCCCCCGCCCCCCAACACACACACAGCACCCCCGCCCCGCCCCTCCCCTCCACCAGACCGAGACCCGTCCCTCCCGTAGTTTGACAGCCCGACCCGGGGCCTCCCAGGGGAGACCGCAGGGACAGTCAGTGAGTGTGTGTGCCCGGTTTAGCGTACCCTTGCTCAGGCTGCTCTCCTTAACTCCAAATAAAGGCTGGGATGTTTTCCGCTTTTGATCTGAGACCATTAGCCTCAGATCAAAGGCTTCGTTTCCTGAGACCTCAACGTAGAATTGAGGGGCTGTTGGGCCTAACGGCTATGCCATGGGCCTCTTAGCGCGCGGCAGATCAGAGCGGAGTTCTGTGATGTCACCTCTGTTCTAGGGAAGCGTATTCCCACAATTCTAAGCCTCGCCTCTCCCCTCCAGAGACCTAAGACCCTGGAGGTGGAAGTCAGCCCATACCTCCTGCTGACAGCTCTGCCCTGGGCTTCCCAGGAGTGAAAGCAGGGACGAGGCTGTGTGCGGGTCCCTCTATATGTGGGGGGAGATTGTTGCGTCATTCCTCAAGGTGGAGACAGGGAGTGGAGTGTCCTCTTAGCTGCTTCTTCAAAGGCTTCCTGGGTAATACTCTCTGAAAACTCTGAGCTGTTTCCCTACTGCAAACTTTACAGAAAATAAACAAGTCCTAAACTAGATACCCTGGTGGTTCAGATGGTAAGGCGTCTGCCCGCAATGCGGGAGACCCGGGTTTGATCCCTGGGTTGGGAAGATCTCCTGGAGAAGAAAATGGCAACCCACTCCAGTACTCTTGCCTGGAGAATCCCACGGACAGAGGAGCCTGGTAGGCTACAGTCCATGGGGGCGCAAAGAGTCGGACTGAGCGACTTCACTTTCACTTTCACTTTCAGGCTAGCTACCAGACAGGAAAGTTGCAGTGCAAGGCAGGTTCCCAGGACGAACGGCAGGCTGTAAGAGAAAAAGCACATTGGCCCATAGCCATTTGTTCGCCAGCCATACGTAGACTTTGGGGAAACTTCTACTTTAAAAGTTCTACTTTCTAAGGAGAAAAGGCTAAGTTACAGAATTTTGTGAGACTCAGATCTTTTGTATTACTAACATTGCACAGTCCAGTGTGGCCACTTTATTTTTTGACTTTCATTCATACTAAGAAATATATTTACATCGCTAACAAGTGGGTGTGTGTATGCATTTTTTTCATGAAAGAATACCTATCCTTGTTAAGTGTGATTCATTCTTTCCATTCTTTATATTTGATCGTAATAGTAACTTTAAAAAAAATATCAGTCCTCATCCTCTAAAGAGGTTTCAGGTGGTTACTGCGCAGCCTCTGGACTCATACCGTTAAAAACAATACCAAACTTTGGTTGCCATCCAGTCAGGTGGGCTCTGAGGAGATGCCTCAGGTTCCTTCAGTGAAGCAGTAGAAATCCATGGTCCCAAGTCACAATGAAAGAAACCACAGGCTGAACCTTAAAATCTTTCCTCCAACCAATCCTGTTGTCTGCCTCTCTTGCAGGCTACAGACCTGTCTCAACTTCAGGGCATGCCCCCGCCAGCCCACACTCAGGTTCTAGTTCAACACAGACTTAGTCTCTCCCAGGGGGTTCTCATTTATGTTGTTTTGTTGCTGGTATTGTTCTTTTCATTCTGGTTTTTATAGTTTCTCCAGGATTGAGTTTAGGAAACAGCAGCCCAAGTCTGCTTGCCATCTTGGCAGCTACATATGAGGCAGTGTATTAACATGCATAGGCTGCTGTAACAAAATACCACTGACTGAGTGTCTTAACAACATAAATTTATTTTCTCACAGTTCTGGAGGCTAGTAATTCCAGTAAGAGGTGCTGGCAGACTCAGTTTCTGTTAAGAGCTCTCCTCTTGACTTTTTGCTGTTCTCACAGGTTGAATGGCATCACCGACTCAATGGACATGAGTTTGTGTAAACTCCAGGAGTTGGTGATGGATAGGGAGGTCCATGGGGTCACAAGAGTCGGACACGACTGAGTGACTGAACTGAACTGAACTGGAACTGAACACAGGGACTCTTCTCTGTAAATACACAAAGGAAGAGTGATATCTAGTATCACTTCCTCTTCCTTTAAGAACAGCAGCCTAATTGGATTATTGCCCCATTGTTATGACCTCATTTAACTTTAATAATCTCCTTAAAGACCCTGTTTTCAAATACAATCACAAGGGTGGGTTAGGGCTTCAGCATATGAATTAGGGGTAGGGATGGGGGTGGGTCACAATTCAGTTCAGTGCAAGTAGTAAATCTGTAGTTTAAGGGGAATTGGCATATTTACAGTATTCTTTCCCCTATGAATAAACCTAGTGTTCTTCTTTATTTATTTGGGATTTCTTTCTCTATTAGTACATTTTTATAGTTACCTCCAAAAAGACTGTGTACATTTTTGTTAAATTTTTTTTTAGGTAAGTTTTGGATATTGCTGCTGTTATGGATAATGCTGCTGTTAAATTTTCTATTTAATTATTCTAATTAGCTATTGATTTTGTGTGGCCAGGCTCCTGATTTTGGGATAGTAATCTTATATACAACAGCTTTTGGAGTCTCTTACTCACTTGAGTATTTTGTGCACTGGTTCCTTTGGATTTTCTAATTAAAGGCTCATATTGTTGCCGTTTATTATCTCTGTCTTTTCAACACTGAGTGGCCGGTTAGCTCCCCATATGGTCCACAGAACGAACTCTGTTTTGGGGGATTTCCTGGTGGCTCAGACGGTAGAGTCTGCCTGCAATGTGGGACACCTGAGTTCGATCCATGGGTCAGGAAGATCCAGTGGAGAAGTAAATGGCAACCCACTTCAGTGTTCTTACCTGGAAAACCCCATGGATGGAGGAGCCTGGCAAGCTAAATACTGTGGGGTTGCAAAGAATAGACACAACTGAGTGACTTCATTTTTTTCAATATTCCTTCCTCTTATTTATTTTGATATTCTTATTCCTCTAGTTATATATTCCAGGCCACTTTTAAGCAGTAGAAATAGTACCATAACATCTGTGTCTTTGTTCTGACTTTGATGCTTCTAACATTTCACATTTATCTAAGTTTGCTGTAGATTTTAGGAAATGAAAATTCTCTTCAAATGTTATTTTACTAAAGGCTTTTTTTTTACTGTAGTGTTAAGTATTTTTCAAAGCTTTTTCTACAACCCTGGACATGATCCAATGCATTTTATCCTCTAATCTGTTAATGTCAAGAAATTCCAGTTGACAATTTTTTGTGATGTTATAATAGCTTTGCATTTCTTGAACTCAGCCTCTCTATTCACTTCTATATTAGATATGCCATGAATTTATTTACTGTAGTCGATGCCTCTATGTAACTGAGATTAGCTCAAGCGAATTTTTTTCCCTTGGGATGTCATTATCTGGTCTCTGTATCAAGGTTAGCACATCTGTTAAAATGAGTTTAGTAATTTCTCATCAACAGATTACTGGAGAAAGAAAATGTGGTATAAAGATATGATATTTAGAATGAACATTTTTGCCAGAGAAATTATTAATGGTATATAACCACACAGAGAAGAGTAAAATGGACCCAATATACCTGACACTCATAATCAACAATCATCAGTAGTTAGAAGGTAAACACAATAGTTTAGTGGTAACTGTTGATCCAGTTAACATTTGTTAGGTTTTTACTTTACAGAATTTGAAATTTCCGGATAAGGAATTTAAATAACTTTGAATACTATTCTATTTAAAATAAAATCACATAAAATGCTCAGTTAATACCAGAGAAAACACACACACACACACACACACAAAGGATATAGAAAATAACAAATGCAACAAATAGAAAACAGTTACACAAATAGTAGGTTTTAGTAAAAGTATATAAATAATCACTTTAAATGTGAATACTCTAAATACACCAGTTAAAAGGCAGAAATTGTCAGATCAGATAAAAAAGACTCAATTGTATGCTGTCTCCAAGAAACCCATTTGTATATCAAGACTCTGATAGGAAAAAGCAAAGAATGAGAGATGTTAGGATAGTGAAACTCTTCTGTATGATACTGTAATGGTGGATACATATCATTGGTATCTGTCAAAATCTTTAAGGCCTATACAATACAGAGAGTGAATCCTAATGTAAACTATTGACTTTAGTTAATAATATTATATTAATATTAGTTTATTAATTATAATATAGATACAGATGGACAGATATATAAATAATTATAGCTATATGTGCATACATGGGCTAGTATTGCAGACATTTTCTAAGCTGTATCTTCTGAGAGGGCTTAGAAGCAAAAAGACTAATAGCAATGGAACAACATGAGCAGGAAAACAAACCTAATATTGGATTATAACCCAAAATATAAAATAAATATCCATGAGTTTATATTGCCATAAATAAGTGACTGAATAAATAGAGAGAATAGAAACATCTTATGTAGAGAATAATACCAAACAATTTATATGGCTATTCCACTCTCAAGGAGAGGGGCATAATTCCCCACCCCTTAAGTGTCAGCTGAACATAGTCATTTCTTTTCAGAGTGCTGTATGGAAAGGAGAGTGAAACAATAATTATACAGCAGAGAAATTTGACAAACACTACCTTAGGTAGGTGAACAAGGTGAGATCATCAGTTGTTAAGTCATGTTGATAATGTACCCTTGATATGATGAAAATGACAGTTTATTCCTGAGGCCTTCCTCATCAGGACCCATAATGCCAGTCTAATCATGAGAAAAATATCAAAGACATACCAAAAGTAGGACCTTCTTAAAAATACTTGACAAATACTCCTCCAAACTGTCACGGTCATCAAAAATAAGGAAAATATGATAAACTGTCACATCTAGAGGAGCCTAGGAGAAGTGATGTCTAAATGCAATGTACTATTGTTGATGGGATGTTGGGCCAGAAAAAGGACATTAGGGGAAAAAATGAAGGAAAACGGAATGGTATGGACTTTTGCTACTAATAAAGTATCAGTAGGCTCAGTGGGCTTCCCAGGTGTGTGTGTGTGCATGCCCCCGTCCATGTGCTCAGTTGTCTTCGACTCTTCGCAACCCCATGGACTGCAGTCCACCGGCTCCTCTGTCCATGGAATTTTCCAGGCAAGAATACTGGAGTAAGTTGCCATTTCCTACTCTAGGGGATCTTCCCGACCCAGGGATCAAACTTGTGTCTCTTCCTACTCCTGTACTGGCAGGCCAGTTCTTTACCACTGAGCCACCTGGGAATCTGTCTGCCAATGCAGGAGATGCAGGTTCAATACCTGGGTTAGGAAGACCCCCTGGAGAAGGAAATGGCTACTTACTCTAGTATTTTTGCCTGCAAAATCCCATGGACAGAAGAGCCTGGTGGGCTACTGTGCATAGGGTCTCAAAGAATCAAACACGACTGAGCATGCACAGACATGTAAATCCCAAAGTCTCAATCTGCATTATTTGCAGTGATTCTCTCTACCCAATCTGTAAAATGTTTACACACCAAGGGCCATATGTCTACCCCAGAGAGTATCTGGTGGCAACAGACCACCAGATATCTGCCTTATGGCTGCAAAGAACTCAGGAACTCAGGGAAGCAGTCTAAGGTAGGGATAAGTAAGTAGGTAAGTGTTAGTCATTGAAATGTGTCCGACTCTTTGTGACCCTCCATGGACTGCAGCCTGCCAGGTTTCTCTCTCAATGGAATTCTCCAAGTAAGAATACTGGAGTGGGTAGCCATTCCCTTCTCCAGGGGATGTTCCAAACCCAGCGATCGAACTTGAGTCTCCTACATTGCAGGCAGCTTTTTTACTGTCTGAACCACCAGGGAAGCCCAAGGTGGGGATAGCATCTAGATTATTTTTTAATGTTCTAGCTCTAGCTTCAGTGCTGGAAGTGCTCTGTACACAGAGAAAATGGCTTTTGTCCTCAGGCATGAAGACAGCTATCAGTTCTGGTACACTGGTCAGGATGCACAGGACCACCAGAGGAGTGATAAGGGGTAGGTCTCTAAGTATCTCTCAATATTCATTAATGTTATCACTGAATGACACAGGGGAGCTAGCTGTACTCTGCCTGACAGTGAGCAAGGAGGATTCTAAGGTAGGGAGGGGTATCAGGCATATCTCTGGTCATTTCAACCAGTAGATCTACCCACTCAGATTGCTCTGCAACTTTAAGCTGATAATGATTCATAGATTTTCCAAGCCTTTTCGCGGAAGTTGTCCACGACCCTCCAAGGTTCCCCATATTCTCTCCTTTTGTTCCCTTTACCACTATGTGCTGAAGTCCAAATTTAGAACTCTGACTGCCAGCCTGCCCTGGGCTATCAGGACTTGTTTTAGTATGTCGCCCTCCTCATGGACTCTGGAAATTTCTTTACCCACCATGCCTCCTTGTCATTACTAGTTGAAGATATCCTGTCTAGACTCTTCTCAGGGATCTAGTCATTCTAATCAAATCCTTGCTTCTTAAAGTAATTGGAAAGAATCTTACTGACAGAGAATTTAAAAACACGCACCCAGAGATATCTCAGTACTCAATATACTTTGCAAAAATCCTGCTTTGTATGGATGAGGAATTTATTAATGAGTGATAGTTTTCAATAATTAGAAAATGGAAATACAAAATAACATTGAGGATATATATATATATATATGTTCACATAAAAGATTGATCTATGTTTAAAATTGATTGAATAAAATGCCTGAGTTTATGATACTCACATACATTAATATGTGAGAGTATAAATTGGTGCATATTATTTAAACAGAATAGCAGTGATATTCATAAAAACTTACAATCAACACAGTATTTCTGCTTCAATCCAATGTTTATTTCTAAGTCTTTCCTATAAGAAAATAGCCACATTTGCCCAATAACATGTTTAATGATTTTGGTATCAGTTCTATTAGTTATAGCAATAAATGGAAAACAACATATGTGCCCATCAGAAGGAGAATGGTTAATTGTGGCACATACACACTTTAGAATTTTTGGAAGTAGAAGAGTGAGATAGATCTATACCTGCTTTCATGGAAAGATCCTGCACTCATTTCATTAAGTGACAAGGACAAGTAGCAAAATAATACATACATTATTATCCATGCATGTTAAAACCTCACATTGAATATTCCTACTTTATATTATGTAAGAAAAAAGCCCAGAATATATTTTAATGTAAATACAACATTTAAAAATTAGGGTTACTTCTGCATAAGACTGAATTTTAGAGATTGAAATAAGGAATGAGATTCGGATTTATCCATATTTTTCAAAAATTTTAACATCAAGAACATATGCACTATTTCTATTGTAATCAGTATATTTAAATAAGACGGGCAACACAAATAGTAGTGTATGTTATTTATGTGGTATCTGCTAGCAGAAATGTAGGAAGTAGCCTGAAACCTGAATGACACTACAAAAGTTTCTCTGTCTTATACATAAAGCTTGCCTTGAGTTAGCCAGTGTCTGCTGTCAGGTAACCCAAGGATCTAGGCTGCTTCCACCATGAGGATCCATATCTCAACACAGACTTTGCACATTTGCTGCTGAATTGAACAGAAAGCATCGAGGTAGCACACTGCCAAATGCCTTGATCTGAAAAGAACAAACATCTTTCTGTTCATATTTCAGTGGCAAGGGTAATCACAAAATCCTTTCTAACACAAGTGGACTGGACAATTCAGTGTCCCCAATGTGTCCAGGGAGCAGAGCAAGACAAATGTGATGAGCACGTGTAGTCTCTCCACAAACAGAGTAGGAGATTATCAGTAAAGTACACTTACAATGTGTATATAAAAGCCCTCTCCATTCTTGGAGAAGTTTCTGAGAAAGCAAAAATTACCTTGAAACACTCCAACTTTTTCTAGTGCCCACTATGTGACAGGTGTTTTCAGATACAGTTCAGTTCAGTTCAGTCTCTCAGTCATGTCTGACTCTTTATGACCCCATGGACTGCAGCACTCCAGGCTTCCCTGTCCATCACCACTTCCCGGAGTTTATGCAAACTCATGTCCATCGAGTCGATGATGCCGTCCAACCATCTCATCCTCTGTCATCCCCTTCTCCCAGTTTTCTAAATGACACTGTAAATCTTAGCAGGGAAGGGTCATCTTTGGTCACTAAATAGTACCGTTCTGCACTTACCTTTAGAGTAGTCTCAATCCACCGAGACTTTTCTTCTTCCTTTGGTACATGGTCAAAAATCACAACTAGTGAGCCTCTGCTGCCCATCACTTGATGAACATGCCTGAACGCTTGTACAGGTGTCTTTAGGCACAGTGGAAAACCAGGGTTTTCCTCTGAGGCAGATACAGACAAAGGCAGGAAAATGATGGTATTTTTTTTTTCTGTTTTCTTCTGAAAGGTGGCATGTCTCCCGGGGAGACATTTTCGGTAGACTGAATAATTGCTCCATGAAGATGCCCATACCCTTATCCCTGAAACCTGTGAATATGTTATGTTACATGGCCAAAGGCACTTTGCAGATTTGGTAAGGTTATGCAACCAACTTTCAAATAAAGATACTGGATTACCTGGATAGACCAAATCTAATAACATGACACCTAACAAGCAGAGAAATTTCTCTGGCTTGCTGCAGAAGAGAGATGCAGCAGACAGGAAAGTTAGAGAAATGCCAAGCATGAGAAGGATTCAGTTTAACTGCTGACTCAAAATATATGGGCCCACATGTGAGGACTGGGGAGAGGCCTGGAGAAACTATGGCAGGTCCAGCTAACAGTCAGCAAGGAAATAGGGCCTTGGTATTATTATCACAAAGAACTAGATTCTGCCAAAACTTGAATAGTTTTGGAAGGAAATTCTTCCCAGAACACTTAAGGAGAGGTCTGGCAGCTGAAAGCTTAACTTGGGCCTTGTGAAACCCAGAACAGAGAAACCAGCAGAAGCAACTTGGATTTCTCACTCACAGACATGTGAGATCATAAATGTGTCTTGTTGTTGACTGCTAAATCTGTGGCGATTTGTGGAATACTAGCATAACCTCCTGGAAGGGCTACAGGGTCTGTTAGAATCCAGTCTCTGCAGATGGTTGTGACACAGTGACTTCCTTGGTCCTTCATTCACCACTTATAAAGGAGGCTTAGGTTCTTGGTCACTTAAACTTACTCATCAGTGTGCAGATTCAGTGGCCAGTCTCAAATGAGCCAGTTGATTAAATTGTTTTTTTTTTTCTAACCTCATCTGCCTTCTAAAACCTTATTTTTGTTGTTTAGTCTAAGTTGTGTCTGACTCTTTGCAACCCCATGGACTGCAGTGCACCAGGCTTTTGTCCTTCACTGTCTCTGGAAGAACCAGTAGATTCTGTGCCTAATCTACTAGTAAGCCAATTTAGAGAAAAAACTTTTGAGTACGGTGGAAGCACCCAGAGCAGATGAGCAGACTTCTAAACTTCACCTCCACGCTTAACAATAGTGCTTGGGGCTGCTGCTTTTGGAGAGATTCCATGCTGAGGATGGGACAGATAGGGGATGTCTGCAGGGAGTTGGAATGCTCTAAATCAGGGGAAAGGTGGGTGATTCTGGGCTTTCTGTTCTACTGGGAGCAGAGTACAGCCTTACAAAAGGAAGCAGGGGAGAGCTAGACAGTAGGTCAGGATCTAGATATGGACATATGGGTACGCTGAGGAAAACTCAGGGGAAGCGCCATGTCATTTGGAAAGGGCTGGATCTGGTACCATGTACCAGCACTGGGTAGAGTCAGCTCTAAAAGAACCCTGTGGATAGGGGCAGGAGAACCTTAGGCAAATATAGGCCATAGAGAGTCCCCACTCAGTGTTTAGTTCTCATTTTCACCTTGTTAATAAACCTGGGTTTAGTCCACTGGCTGCAGATGCCTTCTTTTTGTATTTCCCAGGAGATACCATACAGTAATGAGGAGACATGAATTAAAAGATAGAAAGTTGGCCTCAAGTTGTGAGTGGTGGAACAGTGTAGGCTGTAGAGGAATTCAGATCAGGGTGCTAGTCCCAGTTCTGTCACTTACATGCCAGGTGAACTGAAGAAAATAGCAGAATTCTGTGAGCCTCAGATTCTTCATCTGTGAAATGGATTTGATAAGTAGTCGTCTTGCTCTTGGTTCACATATATTCACGTAAATAGGAATATTGGAATGTGACTTATATAAGACACTGCCACAGTATCTGGCATGCATTGATTGGATATTGCTAAATTTTAGTTATTATTATAATTATTTTCCCCCTAAAACCTACAGACCTCCCCTGTTTTTTTTTCTTAAATCCAGGAAATAGCATAGAATTTGTAGCTCTCCAGGATATGGCACAAGAAATCAGCCAATATGTTGTCTAGCATGTTAAACTAAGTTACTTGCTATATAATTTTTTTTTTAGGATATTTATTTCTGGTGTGGGTGATTCTACCCAGTTTGATGCAACTCAAAACTCCTGGAATTTGTGTCAAGAGTTTATTTCCATCCCTCCCTTTTATCTTCCCTTCCATCCCAGATGCTTGTGTTTGCAATTATTTTACCTCCCTCACAAATCTAGTTCTTAAAGAGTTTACCAAATTACATTCCAGAGAACCTAATTAAAATGTCCATTTATTGGATGGACTGTGTCTCTCCCAGCCCAGGGCAACGACTGCCAGCACAGTGGCTTCAGAGCATCCCACCTCATATAAAACCACTAAACCCACAATGCATGCCTGCTCAGTCACTAAGTCATGTCTGACTCTTTGTGACCCCAGGGACTATAGCCCACCAGGCTCCTCTGTCCATGGGATTCTCCAAGCAAGGATACTGGAGCAGGTAGCCATGCCCTTCTCCAGGGAATCTTCCTCACCCAGGGATCAAACCCCAGTCTCCTGCATTGCAGGCGGATTCTTTACCATCTGAGTCAACAGGGAAGCCCCACCTCATATAAGGAACACCCTTATTTCTCAGACACTCCCTTGTTATAATAAACACAAATCACCTATTTTGCAGACTGTGTTCTCCTACATTGGAAAAAGAGCACAGGACCTCTTCCATTCCTGCCCCAGGTGAAGATTGCTCTGCTTTGTACATGATCTTGAAGTAAGTGCTAAAAGCAGCTTTCTATTCCAGGCTTTAGTCTCTTAATCTGAGACAGAGCATCTGAGATTTTAGTCTCTGCCTACCACTTGAACTCACGTGACCTACCACCCAGCTTAATTAAAATTACCTCCCACTGAAGGACTTGCAATTTCCCAAGGTCTCAAACCCCTTTGCCACAGGGTATTTAGACTACTCATGATTAAATACCCCAAGTTCTCACACCATCTTTTGACTTGTCCTTTTAGTTGTAGGGGATATCTTATAATATTCCTTACATCATAGCTGCTCCAACACTTTAAAATTCTATAAGAAGGAATGGTTCTTGTTCACCTTAGTATTCCCCATACTAACAGGCAGCTTTGCAAAGATTAGATGTCTAATTATTGTTGGAGAAAAAAATGGGCCACTGAAAAAGAAGTCTAATTTATGACAATATTATTTCTCCTACATTCTTGAATAAGCTAAATATATCCAGATTTATTTCTCTATGTGTGTGTGTATATATATATATAATCTTATGAAACAACAGACTAAAAGTAATAAATGAAACCAAGAATTTTTATCTTTAATTTATCCATTTCTTGAGCACAACTATTACAACGCTGAGTTTTTCACATTTCCAAAGTAATGCCTCATCCATTGCCATGTTATCTTATTCCAAATTACTAAGTAAGGTGGAACTTTTCCAGTTATACAAAATAATAAAACTCTCACTCTTAGATCTCACCCATAGCATCAGTGTTTGAACAATATCACTCAGAAATCTGGATTACAAAGCTACTTAAATCTTCTATTAAAAGGAACAATATTTTTAAAATTTTCCAAGATATTGCATAGAACACAAAAACACAAATATGTTATGCACAGTATTGTCTGCAGCCCCGCCCCAACCTTCTACTACTTAGAACGTGAACTTCTTTTTAACAACAAAGTAAGGAATCTGCCTCAGACTCTTTTGGAGTGGGAGGAACTGCTGGCTATGGCACTGGAGCGGGCCTTGGCCAGGGCTGCAGTACGAGCCCTGGCTGAAGCTCTAGCTTGGGCTCTCTCTTCCTCATCTCTCAAAGCCTCCTCATACAAGGATGGGAAGGCAGTGGGGACCATATTATGGATCTTAGCCATAAACTCTAGCACTTTCATCTTGGTGGTTTCGGCGTGGGCTCTTAAGCCCCACAGGAACTCATAGCACGGAGGATCACTATTGGCCACCTGGCGGTACTCTAGGTACTTCTGCTGCACTAAATCTTTGGTAATGAGCTTCTTAGGCTCCCCAAAAATGAAGTGCTTCCTCCCGTTAAATAACCCCATCACATTCAGGGTTTGCCAGACTCGCTCCTCACTAGCACAATTGCCCTGCATGAAGATTACACCCAGAATAGCCATCAGCAGGCCTGTCTTGGGAATCTCGATCCGATTTATCAGCCTTGCATCGCAGCTTACTTCCATTTTGTTGACAAGGATGTAGATGTGCCGGTAGGGATCCACTTCCTTTAGGTCAAGGCCAAAGATCATCTCCATGTGCTCAGCAGCTCTCCGGAGTATCTCAAGGTAGTGACTCCTATACATCTGGATTACTTCTCTCAGCATTTCCGCCTTTCTAATAGGCTCTTTCAAGTTATACTTATACAGCAGGTAATACACCATTATAACCACCTTCTCATCTATATGGCCTCTTTGGATGGACTCAGTATTTGTGGCTCTCTGAAGACCCTGTGGATTGCAATATGACCAAGCAATAAGTGAGCTTTAGGAAATAGCTTTCCAAGAGGAGAAAGAGGAAGGGAACTCTTCTCCCACTCCCACAATGGCCTGAGCACCTACCGGATTCTGGGGCTCAACTTGGGCCTGGTGGCGTCTCTCACGGGCACGAAGCTTACTCTTCTGACCCCGAGGCATGATGACTTCCAACAAAGGCAGCAGGCAAGTGGGCAGGTGACTGAGTGACCTAAAGGAAAGAAGATGAGATTGTTGGGCCATGTCAACAGGTAGATAAATACCACCTAGGCCTCTACTGAAGGCCGGGTCTACAGGTTTCCTTGAGGGCAATGTCCTGCGAGCCCTTATTCTCTGATTTGCCTCTGCCCTGAGGACTCTGTGGAAATAACCAGGGTGTGCTTTAGCTCCTACTTCCCAGATCTGCCTGGGGCTCACTAGGGCTTAGTACAGTGGCTCTGTTCTGAGTTAGGGAACAGAAGGTCATCACTTCACTTTTGGCAAGACCTGGTGTTCCTGTGCTCTACTGGTGTGATGTTGTCCCCTTATTTCAAAGTCCTTACCACTCTGAGACCCCAGAAGTGGAAATGAGCAGAACTTCATCAGACTACACTTGCCTGGGGATGCACAAGGAAGAAAGCGCCTGCAGAGCTCTGTGGGACCCTCTCCATCTTTGGGTGATTAGGGGTCTCAGTCACAGCTCAGTGCCCTCACTTTGGATTCTGGCAGGGCCTGAGACTCCTCCCTCTGCTGACATGAGACCAATACTCTCAGAGGCAAACCCTCAAATCCCTGAAAGGCCTGAGGAGGAGGTTAGGGATGCCCCAGTCTAACCCATCTGCCCCAGGTACTGTTGGGGACAATGGCCTGGATAGGATTCTCTGTGACCCCCACTGTTAAGAGGCAGGTGGTTCCTTCAGTCCTAACTCGGGGCCCTCACAGAGACTGTTGGAAAAGCTTGGATTGCCTCCCTTGAAAGGACCACATGGCTGCCATCTTAGACCAGGCTCTGCCTTGCAGAGACCGCCCGAGGAGCACGTGAGGGTATGCCTCGGCCTCACCCCCTTACCCGAGGTGGCCCTGGGGCTGACAGCAGTGGAGGGGCTTGGTGAGGCCCCCTTCGTCGCGGGGCAGCTGTTCCAGAGACCTCACCCGGCACCTGCACTGTAAAATGCCGAAGGGCCTGGAAGTTCCTCCCTTTCCTGCCCCGGGTACCTTCGGGGATAATGGCCTGGATAGGATTCTCCGTGACCCCCACTGTTCAGAGGCAGGTGGTTCCTTCAGTCCTAACTCGGGGCCCTCACAGAGACTGCTGGAAAAGCTTGGATTGCCTCCCTTGAAAGGACCACATGGCTGCCATCTTAGACCAGGCTCTGCCTTGCAGAGACCGCCCGAGGAGCACGTGAGGGTATGCCTCGGCCTCACCCCCTTACCCGAGGTGGCCCTGGGGCTGACAGCAGTGGAGGGGCTTGGTGAGGCCCCCTTCGTCGCGGGGCAGGTGTTCCGGAGACCTCACCCGGCACCTGCACTGTAAAATGCCGAAGGGCCTGGAAGTTTCTCCCTTTCCTGCCCCAGGTACCGTCGGGGATAATGGCCTGGATAGGATTCTCCGTGACCCCCACTGTTCAGAGGCAGGTGGTTCCTTCAGTCCTAACTCGGGGCCCTCACAGAGACTGTTGGAACAGTTTGGATTGCCTCCCTTGAAAGGACCACATGGCTGCCATCTTAGACCAGGCTCTGCCTTGTAGAGACCGCCCGAGGAGCACGTGAGGGTATGCCTCGGCCTCACCCTCCTTACCCGAGGTGGCCCCTGGCTGACAGCAGTAGAGGGGCTTGGTGAGGCCCGCTTCGTCGTGGGGCAGGTGTTCCGGAGACCTCACCCGGCACCTGCACTGTAAAATGCCGAAGGGTCTGGAAGCCCCTCCCTTTCCTGCCTTGCGGCTGCCTTCCTTCCTTTCTTACGCATTCACTTCCTCCGGACACCGGAAACACGCAGCCCGGCACCTCATAACCGGAAGCCGCAGCCTCTCAGGCCTAAAGTGCCAGAGAGGCGCAGGCTCTAGTAGGACGCCTTCTGTGGTCTGGCGGGTAGTTCCCTCAGACCTCGCTCAATTTTGGCGCCATTACCCCCTGACCCTCCCACCTCCCCGCCCACCTCCTCCATCCCCACCTTCCCTTACCCCCACCTCCCCGCCCGCCCACTTCCCCCCACCCCCACCCCCCACCCCACCTCCTTAGTTAGGGCCTGGGACTGGTCCGGCTGTTGTTTCTGAACCAAAGCCAAAACCCTGCTCAGTGCCTTCGTCCCCCACTGCCCCCTTGGGAAATTTCAAAGCTATTCAGAGGTCCCTCTGCCAGATGATTCCTGTCCCATGTTCTCCCAGGGTGGGCCGAGAACAGGGGAGAACTCTTTGAAAACACGTTTAACTTAGACTGATCGGTCCCCTCACTCCCAACGGCTTTACCGTAATCCCCGGCAGAGCCTGGAGCGTCTCCCTGGACTCTTAACGAATAGGCCCCTCAGACGACAGGGGCGGAAGTGGTCCTGGGTCAAATCGTTGCCCCACCTGGGCTCCCACCAGCCACCGACAGAAGGGGCCGGGCTCTGTGAGGTCCCCTAAGTTCTGGACTGGTGGTTCCCTCCGACCTTGCCCAGGGTCCTCGCCTTTACTTTCCCGTCCCTCTGCTGGTTTGAGTAGATACCCTGGTCCCACCGCCCTCACCCACCTCAGTCCCCTCAGAGGGAATTTTAAGGTTCTTGGAGGTTGCTACATTAGATGATTCCTGCTTGAATCCTTTCAGGGCTGATGGCAGGAGTGGGGCTCTCCAGGAGCCTCTCCAGTCTGTGATGGGTGATACCCTCACATCTAACTCAGGATCTTTGCTGTAATTCCAGGCAGAGCTCAGGGTGCCTCCTTCAGCGTTCAAGAGACTGCTCCCCTCAGATCAATGCCTTCATTTCGCTGAAACCCCCAGGGAAGATATAGGAGTGTACCACTTCCGGCCAGATTTGCCTGGGGTCTCCCAGGACTGATGGGGGGAAGGGGTAGGAGGAGGGGAGTTCTATGAGGTGGATCCATAGAGGCTTCTTCATTTTTTTTTTTTAACTACTGTCTGATACTGTGTATCCTTCCTCTGGTTCAGTTCAGTTCAGTCACTCAGTCGTGTCCGACTCTCTGCGACCCCAAGAATCGCAGCACGCCAGGCCTCCCTGTGCATCACCAACTCCCGGAGTTCACTCACACTCACGTCCACCGAGTCGGTGATGCCATCCAGCCATCTCATCCTCTGTCGTCCCCTTCTCCTCCTGCCCCCAATCCCTCCCAGCATCAGAGTCTTTTCCAATGAGTCGAGTCTTTTCCAATGAGTCAACTCTTCGCATGAGGTGGCCAAAGTACTGGAGTTTCAGCTTTAGCATCATTCCTTCCAAAGAAATCCCAGGGCTGATCTCCTTCAGAATGGACTGCTTGGATCTCCTTGCAGGCCAAGGGACTCTCAAGAGTCTTCTCCAACACCACAGTTCAAATGCATCGATTCTTCAGCGCTCAGCCTTCTTCACAGTCCAACTTTCACATCCATACATGAGCACTGGAAAAACCATAGCCTTGACTAGACCGACCTTAGTTGGCAAAGTAATGTCTCTGCTTTTGAATATACTATCTAGGTTGGTCATAACTTTTCTTCCAAGGAGTAAGCGTCTTTTAATTTCATGGCTGCAGTCACCATCTGCAGTGATTTTGGAGCCCCAGAAAATGAAGTCTGACACTGTTTCCACTGTTTCCCCATCTATTTCCCATGAAGTGATAGGACCAGATGCCATAATCTTCATTGTTACTTAGCCTTAAACCAAGACCACCCACACATGGCTCTTTAGATTTCAAAGGGTGAAATGAAGGGACTTCTGAGCCTCATAGCCATACTGGAGCCTTCCAGAGCTGACAGCAGGAGCAGACCACTGTGCTGCCCACATGTTCTGGGGTCTCCCCAGAAATCAAACAAAATTATCATCTTTACTTATGTTGGTGCCTGGGACCTGCTCTCCCTTTCCCTGAGCTGCCCAGGTGCAATTCCCTCAACCTTCTGAGTCCCCAGAGAGGAAACTCAGAAGGGACTACTTTAGGAAATCCCTGCACAGAAGTTGACAGGAAAGAAAGCAGGGGTGAGGCTCTGGGGTCCACTCTCTTCTGGGATTTGGGGTCCCCTCAGACTCTATCAGAGGCCTTTCCTAAACTCCAAGCAGATGCAGGAACTCTTCCCTTTGCTGACCTGATGCTGCCCACTTCAGATCAAAATGTTCACATCCCTTAAACACCAGAGACAGAATGCAAGGGAAGCCATTTCCAGTCACCCTTTCTGGAGATCCCCAAATCTGACAACAGAGATGGGCCTCTGAATGGTGGCACCTCCTGTTCTGAAATGGCTGGTCCTTTTGACCTCATTCAGAGCCCTCACCTTTAACTTTGTTAGAACCTGGGATTCCTCCATCTACCAGCATGAAACTGACAGGCTGGTCACTGTTCTCACTGCAAAGTTTGATTTTACTATATTTACTGCAGATCATGTGATGATTTCAGGAATGGCTGGCTTAGAATCTTTTTATTATTATTTTAATTCTGTTAGATTGGGATTATTACCATGAGAGAGATATAGCTTTGGACTCCCCATATATCTGTCATCCCCAGTGCATTTAACAAGAAACTACATCAACTACAATGGTTATCCATCTGTCTTCTAAATGTTTGCACTGTGGACCAGGCCCCCACTCCAGTCAGTAGCTGGTAGCTACACAGACCACCAAACACAGCCAGAGTGCTTCTGCCCTCTGGTGTGCAAAGAAATCAGGAACCGTGGAGGCAGATTGAGCTGGAAATAACACCAGAGTTGTTTTTCAAGGCATGTCTACACTCAGTCTTAATTCCCAGTCACTGAGGTAATTATCTTTAAGGAATTCCTTCTCCATTTTCCCCCTTCCTTGTAGCTGCATACCCTTTTTCACTATGCATTGGTAATACTTGCCCTATTTAAACTGATCTGGATCACCAGCAAATCCCATCCACTGCACAGCCTCAGCCTCAGCAGCAGGAGGGCCACGTACACAGGGAAGAAATAGCTGTCTGTGTCAGGCATCAAGACAGCTCTCAGCCTGGGACACTGGCAAGACTGCACAGAACCACCAGGGTAGTGAAGAGATGTACTTTCCCACACTCTGTCAATAACATCACTTGGTGAGTGATACAGGAGAGCTAGCTATACTCTGCTTAATAGTGGGTAGGGGCATTCTAAGGGAGGGTGAGGTATCAGGCATGCCTGCCTGCTGAGAAACCTGTATGCAGGTCAAGAAGCAACAGTTAAAACTGGACATGGAACAATGGACAGGTTCCAAATTGGGAAAGGAGTACCTCAAGGCTGTATATTGTCACCCTGCTTATTTAACTTATAAGCAGAGTACATCATGTGAAATGCCAGGCTGAATGAAGCACAAGCTGGAATCAAGATTATCAGGAGAAATATCAATAACCTCAGGCAGGCAGATGACACCACCCTTATGGCAGAAAGAAAAGAGAAACTAAAGAGCCTCTTGATGAAAGTTAAAGAGGAGAGTGAAAAAGCTGGCTTAAAACTCAACATTCAAAAAACCAAAGATCTTGGCATCCAGTCCCATCACTTCATGGCAAATAGAAGGGGAAACAATGGAAACCATGACAGACTTTATTTTCTTGGGCTCCAAAATCACGGCAGATGGTGAGTGTAGCCATGAAATTAAAAGATGCTTGCTCCTTGGAAGAAAAGTTATAACCAACCTAGACAGTATATTAAAAAACAGAGACATTACTTTGCTAACAAAGGTCAGTCTAGTCAAACTATGGTTTTTCCAGTGGTCATGTATGGATGTGAGAGTTGGACCATAAAGAAAACTGAGTGTCAAAGAATTGATGGTTTTGAACTGTGGTGTTGGAGGAGACTCTTGAGAGTCCCTTGGACTGTAAGGAGATCCAACCACTCAATTCTAAAGGAAATCAGTCCTGAATATTCATTGGAAGGACTGATGCTGAAGCTGAAGCTCCAATACTTTGGCCACCTAATGGGAAGAACTGACTGAATTGAAAAGACCCTGATGCTGGGAAAGATTGAAGGCAGGAGGAGAAGGGGACAACAGAGGATGAGATGGTTGGATGGCATCACTGACTCAAAGGACATGAATTTGAGCAAGCTCTGGGAGATGGTGAAGGGCAGGGAAGCCTGGTGTGCAGCAGTCCATAGGGTCACAAAGAGGCGGACGTGACTGAGCAACTGAACAACTGGTCCTTTAATCCAGTAGATCTACCCACTCAGAACACTCTACAACTTCAAGGTGACAATGATGATGGAGAGATTCCCTAGCCTTTCCATGTAAACTGTCCAGTACCTTCCACCAGATTCTCTACCTTCTCTCCTTCTTATATGTTTTCTACCTTTTGATGACAGCTCCCTGACTGTATACAGCTCTCTAACTTTCAGCTGCCCTAGGCTCTCTGGACTTGTTTCAATACTTGATCTCTCTCAGACTCTGGAAATTACTCCTCTGATCCCACCATCACCTGTCCCAGCATCCTCCTGATGTCCTTCACTAATTTAGTGATGTTTTTTTCTGTCCACGCTCATTTCCTGGTACATGGTCATTCTGATAAATCCTTGCTTCTCAAAGTAAAGGGAACATTTACTTGGTATATCAGAGTTTGTAAAGCATGCACCTAGGGGAATCCTGGTACTTAAGATATCACTGAAGAAATCTTGCTTTATATGGGTGTGTGAAGGAAAAAAAAATAATTTCTGCTCAACCTATTTAGAAAAAAACTATTTAGAAAAATATACAAATTACAGTAATGTGAGATGATGTATTTTCAACCAAAAGTTTGCCCCAAGTTTAAAAGCTTGACGAAATAAAATTCCATTGAGTGCTTAATTTATTCACATACATAAATATGTGAGAAGATAATTTGGTATAGCATTATTGGAACAGAATATCAGCAATATTCATAAAAATTTACTATCATCACACTCGAAGGAAGCACTTTGATCTAATTGTACTTTTGTACATCTTTCATATGGCAAATCATGCACATTTACCCAAGAATTGATGTTCAATGATGTTGATATCAGTTCTATTAATCAAAACAGCAAATGAGAGACAACTTGTGTGTATATCAGGAAGAAGATGATTAGATTAATCATGACACATGCATACTTTGTAATTCCAGGGAGTAAGTAAAGAGTAACGTGATCTATATATACTCTCACAGAAAGATCCCACCTTCATTTTATTCAGTGACAAGGACAAGTCAGAACCATAGTGAGATATTTATGATAATACTATCTATGATAGTGTTACATATGTGTTTTTAAAACCCACAGTGTGTATTTCTAGCACAGGTATGTAAGACTGGCCTGGAATAAATGTTAAAATACTACACAGAATTTTTATTGCAATTACCTCTGGCCAGGGATGAATCTTTGAGGAATGTGGTAAGGAAGAGTAATTGTGATTTCTTCCTATTGTTAGAATGTTTTGGAAGCAAGAATATATGCCCTATTTCCTTTGTAGTTAAGATATTTAAATAAACATAACAGAAATAGTAGGTGTGTATTACTCAGATCAAGTTTTTATGAGATATGATAAGAGAAGTGATTTCTGAATGGCTTAACATAAAATTTTTATTTCTTGTGCACATAAAATCTGCTGGGTACTGGCAGTGGAGGAGAGGGTCTATGTTGTCAGGTAATTCAGGGATCCGGGCTACTTCCATCATGAGCTACCACATCTCAACACAGGCTCTCCACATTTGTGGCTGAATGAAGTAAGAAGCATGGAGTTGTCCTGTGTGTGTGTGTGTGTGTGTGTGTGTGTGTATTAATTGCTCAGTCATGTCTGACTCTTTGTGACCCCATGGACTGTAGCCTGCCAGGCTCCTCTCCTCTGTCCATGGAATTCTCCAAGCAAGAATACTGGAGTGGGTTGCCATGCCCTTCTCCAGGGGATCTTCCCAACCCAGGGATCGGACCCAGGTCTCCTGCATTGCAGGCAGATTCTTTACCATCTGAGCCACCAAGTCCTGGAGTTGGCCTCCTGGTTCTCAAATACCTGGGTCTGGAGGTGACAAGTATGTTTCCACTCATGTGTGTCAAGGATAGTCACATGACCATTCTTAACTATAAGTGATTGAGCATGTAGTCTTCATATGAACCAAGGATGGAGAGCAGGACACAAAGTGAATGAGCACTTGCAGATGTTCCCATTAACTGTTATACAGTAGCTGCTCAAAAAAGAGCCACTATTAAAATTTGTTATGACCATAGCCCTCGTCATTCCTGGAGGATTTTCTGAGATCAAATTCCCTTGCAATTCAATAACTTTTTCTAGTGCCAGTATGTGACTGATATTCTCAAATATAGGTTCACAGCTGCTTTCAAAAGGATCTTGTAAATCTCAGCAGGGAGGTGCACCCTTCTTCATTCTTAGCACCTTTCTGCACTGACCTTTTCAGTAATCTCTGTAATCTCAATACACTATTTTTCTTCTTCCTTCTGCTGCATGAAAAAAATAATACTTGAGTCCCTGCTATTCACCACCTGTTGAACATGCCTGGATCATGTACAGGTGTCTTTGACACACTGGAAAATCAGAGTTTCCCTCTGGGGCAGCTACGGACAAGAGGTAGAAGAATGATGGTCATTTTTTTTTCTTATTAAAGCTGGTATCTCCACCAAGAAGACATTTTTTACCTCTGTGTTAGACTCAATAGTTGTTCCACATAATGCCCATAACCTTACCCTGAGATTTGTGAATGTCATGTTACGTAGCCAAAGGTAGCTAGTGTGTGTAATAAAAATTATGTAATGAACCTTAAAAATGGGAGGTTATATTGAATTATCTGGGTGGGCCCAATTCAACTACATGAGCCACAAGAGACAGATTCAATGTGCTGTTTCAGAAGCAGGGGCCCATTTGCAAGGACTGAAGAAAGGCCTAGAGGAACTATGGCATCTCCAACTGATAGTCTGCAAGGAGACAGCCTCGTTCTTATAACTACAAATAAGTGAATTCTTCTTAGAACTGGATTCTGAGAGCAACCTGAGTCAGTGTGGAATGTGATTCTTCTCAGCACCTCCCAGTGAGAACCCATACTCTGACAGCTTGATTTGGGCTTGCATAACCCTGAACAGTGACAACAGCACAGCCAACCCATATTTCTCATCTATAGAAATGTGAGATAAATGTGTGTTGTTGTAAGTTCCTTAACTTATGGCAATCTGTTGGCAATAGAAACATACTAAATGTTCCTAAAAATCTGAGTTTGGGGTAATGCAGTTCCTACAGGTGGTTGCTACGCAGTGATTTCCTTGGTCCTTCCTCATCTTGCCACTTAGGAAAGAAGCTTTGGTTCTTGGCCACTTAGTTAAGCTCACTCTTCAGTGTAAGGATTCAATGGTCAGTCTCAAATAAATCCAAGGTTAAATTCTCCTTTCTTACTAACCTCATCCACTCTCTAAAATCTCTTCCCTAACTTTAGGGTTATCTTTCAGTAACCTGTAGATCCTGTGTCAAACCAGACTCTACTCACAAGTCAATCTGGAAAGAAAAAAAAAACTTTTAGTGGAAGTGCCTAAAGCAGATGTGTGTGTGTGTGTGTGTTAGTCGCTCAGTCGCGTCCGACTCTTTGTGAGTCCATGGATTCTAGCCCACTGGATTCTTCTGTGCATGTGATTCTCCAGGCAAGAATACTGGAGTGGGCAGCCAGTTCCTTCTCCAGCGGATCTTCCTGACCCAGGGAGTGAACCTGGGTCTCACACATTGTAGGCAGATTCTTTACCATCTGAGCCACCAGGGAAACCCACGTCTAAACCTCACTGGCGAAGTAGCCACATGAACGGGGCTATTGTTATCAGAGAGGTTCATAGTCAGGGATGGGACAGACAGGGGACATCTAAATCAGGGAAAAGGCAAGTGATTCTGGGCTTTTTGTTCCACTGGGAGCAGAGACCAGCCTTATGAAAGGATACTAGACAGCAGGTCAGGATCCAGACTGTGACAGGAGAAAGATGCAGGGCAAGAGTGATGTTATTTCTGAAAGTGCTTGATTAGGGCAGAGTCAGCTTCCAAGGAATTCTGGGGGAAGGGGCAGGAGAAGCTTAGGTGAGTTAAGTTCACAGCCTAGACTGTATTAATTCTCATTTTCATTTATTATACGTGGGGTAGTACATTGGCAATAGGGTTCTTCATTTCATCGCCTGAGAGACACTGTGGAGTGTTGAGACTAGAAATGAACTAAGAGACAGAACAACTGCTTCATTCAAGGAGTGGAACAGTGAGGGCCCTAAATGAATTCAGACCAGAGATGTAGTCCCAGTTCTGACACTCATGAGCCATGTGAAGTCAGGAAAATAGCGAAGTTCTGTGAGGCTTTTCTATGAAGTGAGTTTGATAGGCCTTGCTGTGTGGGATTCCTGGGATATATGTAATACATGAAAGCACCAGGCATGGTGTCTGGCAAGTATTGGGTCTTTTGCAGTTATTGCTATTATTATTTTGATCCCAGATCCTACCAAAATCTGCTCTATGGTCTATTTAATCCACGAAATGACCGAGAATATGCAGCATCCTATGATATGGCACAATAAATCAGCTAATATGAGGCTTAACAAGTAAAACTTAATATATAAGTTGTTGAGGTTATTTATTGTGTGTGTAAGGGAGTTTTCCAGGCTTCCCAGGCAGTGCAGTGGTAGCCTGCCAATGCAGGAGGCACAAGAGATGTGGGTTTGATGCCTGGGTGGGGAAGATGCCCTGAAACAGGAAATGGCAACCTGCTCCAGCATTCTTGCCTGGAGAATTCCATGGACAGAGGAGCCCAGTGGGCTACAGTTCATGAGGTCTCAGAGTTGGAAATGACTGAGCATACACACTCGCGCCCACATGTGCATGTGTGTGCACACACACACACACGGGAGTCTTCCCCAGTTAGATGAAACTTAAGGATTCCAGAATTTGTGTCAAGTACCAATTCCTTCCATCCCTTCCAACCCTCTTTCCATTCAAACCACCTCTATTTTCATTTATTTCAATCCCATTAAAAATCTAGCCCTAACCTGGAGTTTGCCAAATTGCATACAAGACAACCTAATGAAATGAACTTCAAATGTAGTGGACTCTATCTCCCAAGCCAGAGCAAAGATGGCTAGCACAGTGGCTTCTGACCACACACATGTCATATAGAGTATCACCCCTGTTTCTCAGAAATTCCCTGGGTATGATGGGCATAAAACACATAGTTCATGTGCTGTGCTCAACTGCTCTGACAAAAGGACACTGGAAAGCATGCAGGTCACCTTCCACTCTTATTCCAGGTGGAGAATTCTCTCCGGTTTATCCATGACTCAAATGTAACTGCAAGGAGTTTTCCATTTCAGGCTTTAGTCTCTCAACTCTGGACACACTTTCTGAAGGTCTGACCCTTGCCCAACACTCTCACACCCTCACTTGATCCACCTCCTAGCTTACCACAGCCTGACTCCCATTGAAAGATTTGCCATTTCTCAAACTCACTTGCCTCAGAGCGTTTACACTTGACTGCTCAATTCTGGATCCTCCAATGTTCTCTCTTCCTTTTGATCTGTCCTTAGGTCTGAGTCTCTCACCATCTTTAATTTACAGCTGTTGCTAGACTCAAAAATTCTATGGGCATGCTTGTTTATCCTGATGTTCCCAGTAGTAGCCTAGAGCCTGTCAAAGAGCAAGCTCATGGAATGTTTGAGAAATAGATGAGACAGTGTGAAAGAGATCTTATTTATTATGATGTAATTAAAGTAAACACATTCAAGTATATATCTCTTAATTTTACAGAACAGACTAAATGTGATAAGGCACGTAAAACTTTATCACCTTTTACTTTTTTTTCCTATTTTTTGATCTGAGCCATTTTACTGCTGATTTCTTTTCACATTTCCTTGGAAATGCCTAATCCAGTCACATGTTATCTTGTTGTCAATAAGTAAATAGGACTTAAAGTTTCCCAATTTATTCTATAAAATAGTAAAACTCTTACTTTTAAACCTCATAAACATCAATACATGTCTGATTTATATTATTCATAAACACAGATTCTGAAGCTAGTTAAACTTTCTACTAAAAGGAGCAATATTCATGCAAATTAATCTACATAGAACAGGAACACAACCATGTTATATACTCTGTTTTCTCCAGCCCTGCCCCAACCTTCCACTAGTGAGAACATTAGCTGTTCTCTTCAAATTTTCCTCAGCCTTCATTTGGTGCAGGAAAAGCCGCGGGCTGTGGCCCAGGAGCGGGCACTGGCCAAAGCAGCAGTATGAGCCCTGGCTGAAGCTCTAGCTTGGGCTCTCTCTTCCTCATCTCTCAAAGCCTCCTTATACAAGGATGGGAAGGCAGCGGGGACCGTATCATGGATCTTAGCTACAAACTCCAGCACTTTCATCTTGGTGGTTTCAGTGTAGGCTCTCGGGCCCCACAGAAACTCATAGCGTGGAGGATCACTATTGGCCACCTGGCGGTACTCCAGATACTTTTCCTGCACTAAATCTTTGGTGATGAGCTGCTTCACATCCCCATAGATGGCGTCCTTCTTCTCCTCATATAACTCCATCATATTCAGCACTTCCCACACTTGCTCCTCAGTGGCGCAGTTGCCTTTCGTGAGGATCACACCCAGGACAATCATCAGCAGACCAGTCTTGGGAATCTCTTTGTCATCACCCAGCTTTTCGTCAGAGCCCAGTTCCATTTTATTGACAAGGACATAAGTACCCTTGTTGGGATCCGTTTCTTTCACGTCGAGGCCAAACAGCAGCTCCAGATGCTCAGAGGCTTTCCTGAGGATCTCACTGAAGTGATTCTTGTACTTGTGGATTACATTTCTCAGCATATCTCTCTTGGTCACAGGCTCTTTCATTTGATACTTGATCAGAAGGTAATTCACCAACAAAGCAACCTTCTTGTCTACAGGATCTTTGGGACAGCGCTTAGTGGTATCTTGACTCTGAGAGACTTTTGGCTTTTCCTCTCCTTGATCAGTGGCACCTTCACTAAATTTTGCATCTGAAACAGAGGCAGCAACAGTGGTGGAGCAGATTTTGCCAGGCACTTGAAGACTGCTGGATGTTCCAGTGGCAGCTGAGCTCTGGGGAACATCTTCAAAAGAAGGAGATGGGGAAGAAGGGAATTCTTCTTCCTCTGGTTCAGTGGGCTGAGCTTCCACCCGATCACTGGACTCTTGTCGAGCCTGGCGGCGTTTTTCACGGGCGCGAAGCTTACTCTTCTGACCCCGAGGCATGATGACTGACAGTACGTGATAAAGAAGGTAAATGACTCTATCACCTGGAGGAAAGAGGACGAAATGGTGTGAGTCTTCAGTGGGGATGACAGCTTCCTCTGCAGGTTTCCTTGCAGGCACTGCTCTAGAAACCCATAAGGCTCCTCTTCCCTCATCAGCCTTTCCCCTGAAGACTCTGTAGAAGTAACTAGAGTTCTTCCAGAAGAATCTAGAAGTAAACTTTAGGCTGCAGCTCTCCAGCCCTATCTGGGTCCTACTGGAGCGGATATAGAGTCTGGCCAGACTGGGCCCTCTGGAGCCTCCCCTGTTATGGAGTAGCAGGTGTTTCTGTCAGTTCACACTCAGGGCCATTACCTTGACTTCTGGCAGGACCCGAGGTCCTGTGCTTAACTGCTCTCACGCTGACTCATTACTCCAAAGCCCTCACATCCCTGACATCATGGAGGAGGAACTGAAAGGGGACATCACTCGGATGGCAGCAGTGACAGAGCTCTCTGGGACCATCTCCACCCTAGGAGAATCAGGATTCTCACCCTTCACTCAGAGGCCTTACCTTGGTTTCTTGCAGGACCTAAGACTTCTCCCTTGGCTGACCTTAGACCTACCCCTTTGGAGCAAGGCCTTCACATCTCTGAAAGTCCTAGGAGGAGTTTAGGGAGGTCTCACTTTAACATACCTTCACCAGGAACCCTTGCCAGGGATGACATCACATGTAGGGCTCTGTGAAACACCCTCTGTTCTGTGATGAGCTGTCCCCTCAACCCTCAGGTTCCTGATAGTAATTCCTCCCCTTGACTAACTGGTGTCTTTCCTTCTTCAGATCTGAGGCCTATAATAATCAAACCAAGGCCCTCATCTCCTGGTATCTTGGAATATGCAGTGGGGGTGGGGGGCAGACTCAGTATGACAGATCTCTGAAGGGCTTCCCAGGGCTGGTCACAGAGGAAGGGCCTGACTTGGTGCACTACCCTTCAGTCCTCACTATGACTTCTAGAAGGGCCTGGCTGGATCAATTCCTTGTAATAGGACCCTCTTCTCTCTGTGACCACTGAGGATAAAGTGAGAGATGTCTTAGCTTGACAGCCTTGCTTAGCTTGACACCAGGGCTTATAACAGGGTGGTGCTCTGTGGGGCCCCTCTTTGTCTTAAAGGAGGAGTTCCTACAGTCCTTGCTCAAGGTTCTGAACTTAAAGCCACCCCAAGGACTCCTCCCTCTGCTAACCTGAATTATCTAGCATTAGACCAAGGCTCTTATACATCTCCCTTCCTCCTCCCTCTGCTCCCCACTTCTTCACCCCCGCCCACTCCCCAAACACCCCACCCCCGCCTCTTCACACCCCCGCCCCTCTTGAAACACCCCCTTCACCCAACCCCCCTTGTCCCCTCCCCCAACACCCCCATTCCTACCCCCCCCCACATATCCCCACTAACTACCCCCCCACACTCCCCTCCCCATGGGAAGGTGAGGCGAGGGGACATGTGGACCTTATGGCCCTGCCAGGAACCCCAGAGCTGACCACATGAGTGGGGCTCTGTAGGCTCGGCTCTGGGGAGGCCATTTCCCCTAGAATGCAAACAGGGGCATTTACTGACTCCGGCCAGGCCTGGTATTCCATCCTTTATTGGCTTGAGACAGACATCCCCCTGGTCAAGTAGCTCAACCTCCTGGAGGGGCCAGACGGGATATTAGGTGTGCCCAGTCCAGTCACCCATGCGTGGGGTCTGACGGGGCCAACTGCCGTGACAGGGAGCCCAGGGGACGCCTCTATTATGGGAAAGGGGACGTTCCGCCGAACTCACAAAGGGCTCTTCGTTGATCCTGAGAGGCCCTGCATTCCGCTGCTGGCTTGACGCCAACACCCTGGTCCAATGTTACTATTTTCCTAAGTTCCTAGAATATGTCGGCAATATGTCGGACAATCCCTAACCAGAATCTTCCAGGACCCAAGATGGGGCAGAACTATAGTGCATACTGCCTTTTGAGTTAGACAGTCCCTCAAACTTTACCTTACCCCTGGTAAAACTCGGATGCCTCTCTCGGCCAACTGGACGCCATGCTTCTTCAACCACACAGTCTCACCACCTAACCTCTGGAGACGGAAGTCAGAGTGCCGCACATCCGGGGACCTCTACCCATGCACCCTGTGCTCTCCACGCCCACCGCCCTGCCTCGCAGGCTAGACAGCAGAGATGGGGCTTGAGTTTGCAGTGCCTGCTCTCTTCCGTTATGCTGCTGCTGTTGCTAAGTCACTTCAATCGTGTCCGACTCTGTGCGACCGCATAGACGGCAGCCCACCAGGCTCCTCCATCTCCGGGATTCTCCAGGCAAGAACACTGGAGTGGGTTGCCATTTCCTTCTCCAATGCATGAAAGTGAAAAGTGAAAGGGAAGTCGCTCAGTCATGTCTGACTCTTAGCGACCCCATGGACTGCAGCCTACCGGGCTCCTCCGTCCATGGGATTTTCCAGGCAAGAGTACTGGAGTGGGGTGCCATTGCCTTCCATTATGGGTGGTACCCAAAGCCCTCTCTGCGAAGTTAGGGCCTCATTTTGGCTCCTGATGGATTGATTAAAGGCTCCTTGGGAAATGCCACCTCCGTGTAAGCTCCGGAAAGTTTCTCAAACTCTTGCAGACAGTGGGTACAAGTGCCAAGGTGATGTGAGATGAAGATGCTGCCACGCGCATGAGGTAGGGGGACTAGAACGGGTTCTGGGCTGTTAAGAGAAAATGCATAGCAATGATGGATCTCGTCACTTGTAAATATGCTCTCGTGAGTTTTTCTGTTAGAAAAATTCTACTTTCTACAGGGAAGAGTCAGATCTGCATAATTTTAGGAAGCCAGATCTTTTTATCTTACCTAACTAACATTTCACAGGATAGTGAAATTGATTGCAATTTTAACTCATTTATGACGAATATATTATATATCTATTCTAATAATTGCTGCTTTGTACGCAAGGCTCTTGGTTTTGCTACAATTGTCTGTACACCAGGTTTTTGAAGTCACTTATTCATTTGAATTATCCATGGCCTTTTCCTTTCTTTTTCTGTAAACTGATAATCAGATTTACAGTGAATAATTTCTGTAAACTGATAATCAGATTTACAGTGAATAATTTGTTTCTTTTTAATAGTTTTAACATTTATTTATTTTTGTATTCTTATTCTTTGGTTATGCATTCCAGTCCAATTTTAAACAGTAGAGTTGGTAGCATGCTGCTTGCTGTGTCTTGTTCCTTACCTTAACAGTAATGCTGACATTTCACATTTAACATTTCCTTTACTGTAGATTTTAGGAAATGCAAATTCCCTTCTAATGTTAGTTTGCTACATAGTATTATTATGAATTCATGTTTAATTCTTTTCAAAAGCTTTTTCTGCATTTCAGTACATGGTCAAATTAATTTTAAAATTTTATCTGTTAATGTGGTAATGTTTTAGGCAGTTTTTTCCTAATGTTATATCATCATTACATTTATTGGATTCAGCTTCATTTTTTTTTCCATTTAATTCGCTGCTGTATTGAAACTTCTATGCATTTATTTAGGATCGCTTCCTGAGTGGGGGTGAGTTTGGCTCAAATATTCTGTTTTCAGGGTGTCCTCAGCTGGTTTTCTTATCAAGGGGAGCTAGCCAGGGAAAATGAGTTAAAAGATCCCCCCCCCTTTTTTTAATGCTTTTGATGTGTTTAAATAAGATGGTGGTTAATTTTTTGCTTATTATATAATTTGATAGACCTCCCTTGTCCTGAAACATTTGAAAGTGTTGAGGAGAGTTTCAGTTTGTATTTCTCAACTAGAGTTTTCTATTTCTGTTTGGACCACTTGGATAAGCAATATTTTTTCTAAATACTGGTCTGTTTTCACTGGGGTTTCAAATTTAATGGCAACATGTATGTTCTGTTTATTGGAGAAATTCTCAAACATACACAACGGTAAAGAAACTAGTGTAGTAAAATTAATACACCCGATGTCAGAATCAACAATCATCAATACATACTCAATCTCATTCCCATTTATACCCATACGTACCACAATCTCTGCCGTTGAAATAATGAGAAACAAATCCTAGATATTATAATATCATTGCATCTTTAAATATGTCAATACCTGTTTCCAAAAGATAGATATTCTTTATGAAGCACAAACCAATTACACATATCCTACCTTAAAAACTATAATATCAACAAATGTCCAATTATTTTTCACATTTACCTGATATTTTTTAAGTGTTTTGCCCTTGAATTAGGGTCAAATGAAGTCTATGCAATGCCAATGCTTTTTATGTCATTATGCTTTCTTTTATGCTTTATATTTTTATGCTTTTAACTTACAGATCTTATCCTCCCCTCCCCCCATAGATATATTACTTCTTTTTCTTTGTCATTTATTTGGTTGTTGTTGCAGAGGGGGGCGGGAAACTCATCATATGTTCAGTCCAGTTTCCTATGGCTTGGATTTTGCTAATTCCAACATTGATGTCCTTCTCCCCCTGTATTTCTCTAAATCAGTTGAAGTTGGATCAGATTAAGGTTTAAGTTTTTTATCTCTATTTTTTTTTCCTATGGAAAGACCACTGCATGGGTGGTACTGTGAACTTTCATTACTAGGAACCGAATGTATGTCTCTGTTTGTATTGATGTTTGCAGTCTTTGAAGAGTAGCAGTTTGTTCATTTGATAAGTCCTGCCTGACTCTTTGCAATCCCGTGGACTGCAGCACACCAAGCTTCCCTATCCTTCACTATCTCCCAGAGTTTGCTCAAATTCATGTCCATTGAGTCAGTGATGCTATCTAATCATCTCATCCTCTGCCTCCCTCTTCTTTTGCCTTCAATCTTTTCCAGCATCAGGGTCTTTTCCAATGCTGTGGCTCTTTGCATCAGGTGGCCAAAGTATTGGAGTTTCAGCTTCAGCATCAGTCCTTCCAATGAATATTCAGGGTTGATTTCCTTTAGGATTCACTGATTTGATCTCCTTGCAGTCCAATGGACTCTCAAGAGTCTTCTCCAGCACCACAATTCAAACGCATCAGTCCTTTGTTGCTCAGCCTTCTTTATGGTCCAAATTTCACAGACACGTATATGACTACTGGAAAAACCATAGCTTTGACTATATGGACCTTTGTCAATAAAGTAATATCTCTGCTTTTTAATATGCTGTCTAGGTTTGTCTGGGCTTCCACTGGGGCTTTCCTGGTGGCTCAGTGGTAAAGAATCTACCTGCCAATGCAGGAGACAAGAGACATGGGTTCGATCCTGAGTCAGGAAGATTCCCTGAAGGAGGGCATGGCAACTCACTCCAGCTTTCTTTCCTGGAGAATCCCATGGACAAAGGAGCCTGGAGGGCTACGGTTCATAGAGTTGCAGAGTCAGACATGACTGAAGCGACTGAACACTAGGTATGTCATAGCTTACCTTCCAAGGAGCAAGCGTCTTTTAATTTCATGCTGCACTCACCATCTGCAGTGATTTTGGAGCCCAAGAAAATAAAATCTGTCACTGCTTCTACTTTTTTCCCTTCTATTTGCCATGAGGTGATGGGACTGGATGCCATGATATTAGATTTCTGACTGTTGATTTTTAAGCCAGCCTTTTCACTCTCCTCTTTCACTCTCATCAAGAGGTTCTTAGTTCCTCTTCATTTTATGCCATTAGAGTGGTATCTGCATGTCTGAGGTTGTGATATTTCTCCCGGTAATCTTTATTCCAGGTTGTGATACATCCATCCTGGCATTTTGCATGATGTTCTCTGCATTTACGTTAAATAAACAGGGTGACAATATACAGTGTTGTCGTACTCCTTTCTCAGTTTTGAACCAGTCTGTTGCCCCATGTCTGGTTCTAACTGTTGCTTCTTGAACTGCATACAGGTTTTTCAGCAGTCAGGGAAGATGATCTGTTATTCCCATCTCTTTAAGAATTTTCCACAGTTTGTTGTGATCCACACAATCAAAGGCTTTAGCATAGTCAATGAAACAGAAGCAGACGTTTTTCTGAAATTCCCTTGTTTTTCTATGATCCAACAGATGTTGGCAATTTGATCTCTGGCTCCTCTGCCTTTTCTAAACCCAGCTTGAATGTCTGGAAGTTCTCCGTTCACATACTGTTAAAGCCTAGCTTGAAGGACTTTGAGCATTACCTTGCTAGCATGTAAAAAGAGCACAATTGTACAGTAGTTTGAACATTCTTTGACACTGCCCTTCTTTGGGGTTGAAATGAAAACTGACCTTTTCCAGTCCTTGTGGCTACTGCTGAGTTTTCCACATTTGCTGACATATTGAGTGCAGCACTTTCACAGCATCATCTTTTAGGATTTGAAATGGCTCAGCTGGAATTCCATCACCTCCACTAGCTTTGTTCGTAGTGATGCTTCCTAAGGCCCACTTGACTTCACATTGCAGGATGTCTGGCTCTAGGTGAGTGATCACACCATCATAGTTATCTGGGTCACGAAGATTGTTTTTGTATAGTTTTGTGTATTCTTGCCAGCTCTTCGTAATCTCTTCTGCCTTCATTTCTGTCCTTTATCATGCCCATCCTTGCATGAAATATTCCCTTAATACCTTCAATTTTCTTGAACAGGTCTCTAGTCATTCCCATTCTATTGTTTTCCTTTATTTCTTTGCATTGTTTGTTTCAAAAGGCCGCCTCTCTCCTTGCTATTCTTTGGAACTCTGCCTTCAAATGGGTATATCTTTCCTTTTCTCCCTTGCTTTTCATTTCTCTTCTTTCCTCAGCGATTTGTAAAGCCTCCTCAGACAACTACTTTGGTTCTTGCATTTCTTTTTCATTGGGATGATTTTGGTCACTACCTCCTGTACAGTGTTACGAACCTCTGTCATAGTTCTTCAGGCACTTTGACTACCACATCTAATACCTTGAATCTATTCATCACCTCCACTGTATAATCGTCAGGGCTTTGATTTACATCATACCTGAATTGCCTAGTGATTTTCCCTGTTGTCTTCAACTTAAGCCTGAATTTTGCAATAAGGAGCTCATGATCTGAGCCACAGTCAGCTCTGAGTGAGTGAAGTCGCTCAGTTGTGTCCGACTCTTTGCGACCCCATGGACTGTAGTCTATCAGGCTCCTCCGTCCACAGGATTTTCCAGGCAATAGTACTGGAATCGGTTGCCATCTCCTTCTCCAGGGTATCTTCCTGACCCAGGGATTGAACCTGGATCTCCCTTATTGTAGACAAACGCTTTACCGTCTAAGCCACCAGGGAAGTCCTACAGTCAGCTCTAGGTCTTGTTTTTGCTGACTGTAGAGCTTCTCCATCTTAGGATGTGGAGAATATAATAATTTTGATTTCAGTATTTACCATCTGGTGATGTCCATGTGTAGAGTTGTCTCTTGTGTTGTTGGAAAAGGGTGTTTGGTATCACCAGTGTGTTCTCTTGGCAACACTCTATTAACTTTTGCCCTCCTTCATTTTGTACTCCAAGGCCAGACTTGCCTGTTACTCCAGTTATCTCCTGACTTACTACTTTTGTTTTCCAATCCCCTATGATGAAAAGGACATATTGTTTTTTTGTTAATTTTAGAAGGTCTTGTATGTCTTCATAGAACCAGTCAACTTCAGCTTCTTTAGCACCAGTGGTTGGGGCATAGACTTGGATTATGGTTATGTTGAGTGGTTTGCCTTGGAAACGAACCAAGATCATTCTGTTGTTTTGGAGGTTGCACCCAAGTACTGCATTTGACTATGAGGGCTACTCCATTTCTTCTAAGGCATTCTTGCCCACAGTGGTAGATAAAATGGTCATCTGAATTAAATTTGCCATTTCCATGCATTCTTGTTCACTGATTCCTAAGATGTCGACGGTCATTCTTGCCATCTCCTTCTTGACCATGTCCAATTTGCCTTGATTCATGGACCTAACAGTCCAGGTTCCTATGCAATATTGAGCTATTAGTAATTGCCCTCTGCTCTTCCCCAGTAGCATTTTGGACACCTTCCGACCTGGGAGGGCTCATCTTCTGGTGTCATATCTTTTTGCTTTCACATACTGTTCATGGGATTTTCATGGCAGTAATACTGGAGTGGTTTGCCATTCCCTCCTCCAGTGGATCATGTTTTGTTAGAACTGTCCATTATGACCCATCTGTCTTGGGTAGCCCTGCACAACATGGCTCATAGCTTCATTGAGTTATGCAAGCTCCTTTGCCATGACAAAGCTGTGATCCATGAAGGGGGAAGATTAGCATATTTATCCATAAATTAATTGAGAGTTGCATAATATTAATTTTCTCTATTATTTCTTCTAAGTTTGCTAGATGACATATCTATCTATGTAGAAACCTATCCTTGTCCTCCATTAGGTAATGATATTTATACTATTCTCTTAGAATATTTAAGTTCTTTTTGCATCTATGTTTTGTACAGTATTATTTAATTAATATAACTTCTGTTTCTTTCCTTTTTAATTGATGATAACTATAAAACTGTCAGTTGTATCAATCTTTTCAAATAATAGGCTTTTGTTAGTTGACTTCATTACCTTTTAATTAATCATTGCTGCATTTTTCTTCATTATTTCCTGCATTTTATTTTGAGAGGTTGAATATGATGCTCTTTCTCTAGTTTCTTGAATTTTTTTGCATGTTTTAAATATTTCTAATTTTTTACCATTATGATTTTAGTTTCAAATAACTGTATTTTTATTTCCAGATATTGTTTTACTTCTTTTTCAAATTAGCCTGTTCTCTTCCCTAATTTCTTATTCTTATGGTCTCTATGCTTTCTATTGTCTTTAATGGATTTTATTTTTATATATTAGTTTCAGGTGTACAACATAATTCAATTTTTATATATTGTGAAACAATCACCACATTAATTCTAGCTTATACCCATCACCACATATAATTACATTTTTTCCCATGTGGTGAGAACTTTTAAGTTCTACTCTCTTAGAATCTTTTAGATATACACATACAGTATTATCAACCATGTTGCCATGCTGTACATTATATTCCCAGGACTTATTTATTTTATAACTGCTAGTTTATACCTTTGGACCACCTTTACCCATTTCATCTTCTCTCCACCCTCCAGTAATGGCAACAGCTAGTAGGTTCTCTGTATCATTGTTTCTCTGTCAGACTTATTTCATTTAGCATAATTCTTTCAAGATCTATCCTTGTTGTTGAAAATGGCAAGATTTCCTTCTTTTTTATGACTGAAAACATTACATTATATATATATATGCATCTGTGTATGTATATATATATATACACACACGTATATAGATATGTGATATTTGCTTTATCCATTCATCAGTTGGTAGACACCTAGGTGGTTTCTATATCTTGGCTATGTGAAAATGGGGTTGCATATCTTTTCAAGTTAGGATTGTCATTTTCTTCCAAGAAATATCCAGAAGTGAATTGCCTGGATCTTATGGTAGTTATATTTCTGGTTTCTTGAGGAACTTCTGTACTGTTTCCATAGTGGCTGCACTATCTATAAATTTATTTAAGGCTATAAATATCCATCTGAGTACCACTTGGGCTGTTTCCTGAAAGTAGTGCTAATAGAACGTAACGTGTTCAGTTCAATTCAGTCACTCAGTCATGCCCGACACTTTGTGACCCCATGGACTGTAGCATGCCAGGCTTCCATGTCCATTACCAACTCCCAGAGCTTGCTCAAACTCATGTCCATCAAGTTAGTGATGCCATCCAACCATCTCATCCTCTGTCATCCCCTTCTCCTCCTGCCTTCAATTTTCCCCAGCATCAGGGTCTTTTCCAGTGAGTCAGTTCTTCTCATCAGGTGGCCAAAGTATTGGAGTTTCAGCTTCAGCATCTGTCCTTCCAAAGAACACCCAGGACTGATTTCCTTTAGGATTGACTGGTTGGATCTCCTTGCAGTCCAAAGGACGCTCGAGAGTCTTCTCCAACACCACAGTTCAAAAGCATCAATTCTTCAATGCTCAGTTTTCTATATGGTCCAATTCTCACATTCATACATGACTACTGGAAAAAACAGAGCTTTGACTAGGTGGACTTTTGTCAGCAAAGTAATGTTTCTGCTTTATAATATCCTGTCTAGGTTGATCATAGCTTTTCTTCCAAGGAGGAGGCATCCTTTAATTTATGGCTACAGTCACCATCTGCAGTGATTTTGGAGCCCAGGAAAATAAAGTCTGTCATGGTTTCCATTGTTTCCCCATCTATTTGCCATGAAGTGATGGGACCAGATACCATGATCTTAATTTTTTGAATGTTGAGTTTTAAGCCAGCTTTTTCACTCTCCTCTTTAACTTTAATCAAGAGGCTCTTTAGATCTTCTTTGCTTTCTGCCATAAGGGTGGTGTCATCTGCATATCTGAGGTTATTGATATTTCTCCTGGCAATCTTGATTCCAGCTTGTGCTTCATTCAGCCTGGCATTTCACATGATGTACTCTGCATATAAGTTAAATAAGCAGGGTGACAGTATACAGCCTTGATGTACTCCTTTTCTAATTTGGAACCAGTCCTTTGTTCCATGTCCAGTTCTAACTGTTGCTTCTTGAGTTGCATACAGATTTCTCAGGAGGCAGGTAAGGGGGTCTGGTATTCTCATCCCTTTAAGAGTATCCAGTTTGTTGTGATCCACACAGTCAAAGCCTTCGGAGTAATCAATAAAGGAAAAATAAATGTTTTTTTTTTTAATCTCTCTTCCTTTTTCTATGATTGAACAGGTGTTAGCAATTTGATCTCAGTTTCCTCTGCCTTTTCTAAATCCAGCTTGAACATCTGGAAGTTCTTGGCTCATGTACTGTTGAAGCCTAGCTTGGAAAATTTTGAGCATCACTTTGCTAGTGTGTGAGATGAGTGCAATTGTGCAGTAGTTTGAACATTCTTTGGCATTGCCTTTCTTTGGGATTGAAATGAAAAGTGACCTTTTCAAGTCCTGTGGCCACTGCTGAGTTAGTTTTCCAAATTTGCTGGTGTATTGAGTGCAGCACTTTTACAACATCATCTTTTGGGACTTGAAGTAGCTCAACTGGAATTCTGTCACATCCACTAGCTTTGTTCATAGTGATGCTTCCTAAGGCCCGCTTGACTTCGCATTCCGAGATGCTTGGCTCTAGGTGAGTGGTCACACCATCATGGTTATCTGGGTCATGAAGATCTTTTTGTATAGTTCTTCTGTGTATATTTGCCACCACTTCTTAATATCTTCTGCTTCTGTTAGGTCTATACCATTTCTGTCCTTTATTGTGCCTATCTTTGCTTGAAGTGTTCCCTTGGTATCTCTAATTTTCAAGATATCTCTAGTCTTTCTCATTCTATTGTTTTCCTCCATTTCTTTACATTGACCATTTAAGAAGGCTTTCTTCTTATCTCTCCTTGCTATTCTTTGGAACTCTGCATTCAGGTGGATATATCTTTCCTTTTCTCCTTTGCCTTTCACTTATCTTCTTTTCTCAGCTATTTGTAAAGCCTCCTCAGACAACCATTTTGCCCTTTTGCATTTATTTTTCTTGGGGATGGTTTTGATCACTGCCTCCTGTACAGAGTCACAAACCACCGTCCATAGTTCTTCAAGCACTCTGTCTATCAGATCTAATCCCTTGAATCTATTTGTCACTTCCACTGTGTAATTTTAAAGGATTTGATTTAGGTCATATCTGAATGGTCTAGTGGTTTTCCCTACTTTATTCACTTAAACCTGAATTTTGCAATAATGAGTTCATGATCTGAGCCAGTCAGCTCCTGGTCTTATTTCTTCTGACTGTATAAAGCTTCTCCATCATCAGCTGCGAAGAATATAATCAATCTGATATCAGTATTGACCATTGGTGATGTCCATGTGTAGAGTCATCTCTTGTGTTGTTGGAAGAGGGTGTTTGCTATGACCAGTGCATTCCCTTGGAAAAAGTCTGTTAGCCTTTGTCCTGCTTCATTCTGTACTCCAAGGCCAACTTTGCCTGTTACTCCAGGTGTTTCTTGACTTCCTATTTTTGCATTCCAGTGCCCTATGATGAAAAGGACTTTTTTTTTTTTGGTGTTAGTTCTAGAAGGTTTTGTAACTCATCATTGAATCATTCAACTTCAGCTTCTTCAACATTAGTGGTTGGGGCATAGACTTGGATTACTGTGATATTAAATGGTTTGCCTTGAAAACAAACAGAGATCATTCTGTCATTTTTGAGATTGCACCCATTACTGCATTTCAGACTCTTGTTGATTATGAGGGCTACTCCATTTCTACAAAGGAATTCTTGCCCACAGTAGTAGATATAATGGTCATCTGAATTAAATTCTCCCATTCTAGTCCATTTTAGTTCACTGATGCCTAAAATGTCAGTGTTTACTTTTACCATCTCCTGTTTGATCACTTCCAATTTGCCTTGATTCATGGACCTAACATTCCAGGTTCCAATGCAATATTGTTCTTTACTGCATCGGACTTTACTTCCATCACCAGTCACATCCACAACTGGGTGTTGTTTTCACTTTGTTGACTTATATGGGTTCGTTCCTAAGCATGGCATCATGCTGATACTATCTCTGAAGAAGATTCAATAGTATTCAGAGTCTACTGAGCTAGTAAAGTTTCTTGAAGTGAAGTCTCTCAGTCATATCCGACTCTTTGCAACCCCGTGGACTGTAGCCCACCAGGCTCCTCCGTCCATGGGATTCTCCAGGCAAAAATACTGGAGTGGGTTGCCATTTCCTTCTCCAGGGGATCTTCCCGACCCAGGGATCAAACCCAGGTCTCCCACATTGCAGGCAGATGCTTTAACCTCTGAGCCACTAGGGAAAGTTTCTTAAGGGATCAAAAATGTCCCCTAATTCTAGCTTCCAAATTTCCCATAATGACGTCAAGTGCAACTGCTAAAAATGATTGACTAAAACTAGGCCTCTTCTTTAGAGTAGTCTTTGTTGGTCGGTGATAGAAACAGCTTTGTGATGTTGTCCAAATCTCTAACGCCACCAGCACCAGTATCCTGGTTCAACACTGGGGCCAGGAAATTAATCCTGAAGCTGATGAAATCCAGGGAGAAGATATCTAAACTACTGATTACTGTAGCCAATATCATAGTAGTATAGATAACTGTGACATGGAATTAGTAGCATTGCTGCCCACAAGAATACAGAACTCAATGATGATACCTGCTGCATCACACCTGGGTATAAAACTACATTCCCCCCTCCTCCATAAACACATTTGAAATTGTGCAGTACTTTAAGAAAGAACATGAGGAAGGGGATAAGACAAGAGCCTATGACAGAAAGTCATGTAATTTTTCAGTAGTTAAATACCTTTGTTACCCCATATTCTTGCACATAATACTATAAAAACATTGTGTACAGCTATCTAGATAATTATATAAGATAATTGATGCAAGTTATGGGTAGAATGAATTTGTTGCCTATAATTTTAAATTGTTTATTCTGCTTCAATACAGAAGAAATTCAGATTTAGGCACATAATTAGCAAAGGAGCTTATAGTGATGTAGCTTAAATATTCACATATATTCCTCAAATATGTGTGAATAAAAATATATAAATTTATATATACCATAAATATATAAATATACATTTAGATAAATATAAATAATATATATAAATTTAGATCCAAAGGCTATATAAATATGTAATATATACACATACATATTCTTACAGTTCTGACAACATTTAAAGTAAAAAATATGGACATAAGTAAAAATAATGTATATGTAAGAATAGAGGGTTCATTTTTATCATTATTTAACCTCAATGAATTTGTTGTTCTGTTAAAAACAAACAAAAAACTACTTGTGCTATAAGTAGACAAGTTAAAATGGTTGTAGAATTGCTTTGATAAATGGTATGAAAAGTATATTACTTGCTATACACTGTTACACTTCACCATGTTACATATCTCACTTTTTAATGATATATTTGAAGCTAGTTAAACGATTTGAAGATGTTCAAACTTATGATACATATTAAAACAAAAATAGAAGCAAAATGAAAAATTTAAATGGTATTTTAAAGGCTGATTTTGTTTGTTTGTTGTTTGCAAACAAAAAAAATAGAGATATATGGTTGCTGTCAAGAACTGTGAAGAGGATAAAATTTTTATTCTTCTTACAATATAACAAATTAGCCTGTCACAGTTTCATGGATGCTGGCAGAAAACACAAGACTCTTGGGTAAGAGACAAAGAACATTATTACTCATAGCAGTGGTAGTGGCTAGAGTATTGGCATTTTCTTACACTGGTTACCTAAGTCCTAGTAACCAGAGTGACACGAAGAGGTCTAGGTGACACCAGAATGTACAGCGAGGTGCATTGCAGGAGAGGATCTCTGTGCTTAGGAAACCTGAATCTTGTATAATGGGCAGAAATCATGTCTTCTCCCTGCTCTGGAGATACTATTTATTATCTTCCAAGGCTGTTTGGCACACAGACTTTGTTGAAAAATCATCTGGAACAAAAGGCAACCAATGTCTCACAGGATACGCAGAAATGCAAGCGACCCATAGAGGATTGTCCCTAATCGTTACATGTTTTATTTAATAGTCATTTGAATAGTTGAGTCTCTCCTTAGACCTAAACTTTTGATGAAGTAATATGAATGGATTATTTGCGGAAAAATAACCTTTGCAAAAATGTATTGTCTTAATCCTTTTTCTTAACAACCATCTAGTGCACATTTTATTGAGAGACTATAAACAGTAGGACATAAATAAAAAATCCACGTAAACAAATTGGTTTCAGGAATTATATGTTTAAGTCAATACTCACAAAATGCACTCACTATTGAAATGCTTACTCCAGGTGAGTTTCTTCAATTGGAAGTTAAAGGTTAAGCAAAATGAAAAAAGATCCTCTGTCTTTCCATTTTGTGTATCAAAATAAGCTGTCATGAAAACATCTGCTGCTGCTGCTAAGTCGCTTCAGTCGTGTCCGACTCTATGCGACCCCATAGACGGCAGCCCACCAGGCTCTGCCGTCCCTGGGATTCTCCAGGCAAGAGTACCGGAGTGGGGTGCCATTGCCTTCTCCAGTGCGTGAAAGTGAAAAGTGAAAGTGAAGTCGCTCAGTCCTGTCCAACTCGTAGTGACCCCATGGACTGCAGCCCACCAGGCTCCTCTGTCCATGGGATTTTTCCAGGCAAGAGTACTGGAGTGGAGTGCCATTGCCTTCTCCCATGAAAACATCTATGTTCCCGTAAATGGAATTAATCAAAGATATAAAGGTCAGATAGGTGAATATAATGAAAGCTGTATGGTTAGGAAAAACCTTTTTCTTGTATTTTGCACACACTGACCATTAGTATGTGACAGGTAGATGTTCTTGATTGCTCTGACCACAAACTTCTAAACTTTTCAATGGCACAATAATAAGCATTCATTTCCTTCTCTAATGAGACATCATATGTTCTCTAATAACCTGTAAATAAGGAATCAGTGAGATATAATAACACATTAATCCTTACCAGTGTTTTAGTGGGAGTAGCCTTTGGCTATAGGGAGATTTTTATAATATTAAATGTAAAATTAAATTTCGAAATTTAACATTTAGCATTCTAAGCACTATGATCATCTCCTTACAACAACCTAAGGAGTGATCGTCATTACTCTGGAATTCAAAAGAAAATGCCTCTACTTGCATTTTTGAAACCACTAGTATATATATATATATTTTTTATTAACTGATGAAATTTCTTGTCAAGGAGGATGGGGGTACTTTTGGATCAAATAGTCTTTAGATCAGCTCAAATCACAGATACATACAAAACTGCTAAAAATCTCCTGGTTATTATATCACTATCAGAATATGTTGAAGCTGTGTTTCAAAACCAAATATAGTCAATTAAAACTGCCTATAAAATAGTCCAAAACATATCAGCTCTCCCTCTAAAAATTCATGGGGTGTAAAAATAAAAACACTGAATATGCCGTGTTAAACTGAAGATCCCTTATGATTAATCTCTATTTTTTGCTACAAGTTTATAAATATGCCAATAATTCCTGCACTACATTAAAAAATCTTGCTCATGAACTGACCATGGCAACAAAGATACAAAAGTCCACATTTTAAAAATATGAATTTAAATTTCTCCTTAACACTGACATAAAAACAGGCAGTGACTAGAGTTGCATCAATCCTTCCCAACTGTCTCAAAAAATATGTGCACTGTTACAATAAAAACAGTTCACCAGCTGTTTATGTAAAAATTATTTGACAAAAAACAAGCATGGCCATATGGCACTTTAGCTCTGCTGTGGGATCATGAAGAATAATTTCGTAGGCTGTAGTACATAATGGTCATGCTAAGTAGGGTGTCAACTATTGCAGACACATTACATTAATAGTTAATCTGCCCTTTTATCCTCTAAGTACTTACATTTCTTAACAGCTTGTAGTTTAGAAACAAGTTTAACAACTCACTTATTAAGAATTAAAATTTTGGAAATGATAAAATATTTGATATAATTTGAACATATATAACATTCATTTACTAATTGGATGATAAGAATGTGATAGAGGAGCTGGTTTTTCATTTCTAGCCAGAGGTTCCAGAATATGAATGCATTACACCACTGATTTAGAAGGAGAAAAAATTAAAAGAGGTACTTCATTTAAGAACCATATCAACATACTCACTTGCATTCTTAAAGAGTGTAAGAATTGTACCTTACTCACCTTTATGTTCTTTGCAACATCGATTGCTGTGTCTTGCACATTGTAAGCTGTAGTAAATATTGGCTGAATAGAACACTCAAAGAAATGAATTATAAATGCCACTGGCAGACCCTCAAATCTTTAGTTTATTTAGAATTTCTGAAATACTTCAGGGAATAATCCTCATCCATTATGTAGACTGCATAATAGAATGATGTTTAATAGCTTATGAAATTCTAGTATTTTACTCTCACATTAACTCTTCTTATTGAGTTGCTTACATATTGGGGGCTAGAGACTAGTGAAAAACAAAAGTGAATGGCCTGAATCTTATTAGCAAATTAGACTGATTAATTTCAGACCCTGGAAAAGAAGGTGGAAATCAAAATGGAGAAGAAAAAAGCCAGGGTAGAGTCCAGTCATTCACATTTGTATGTTTTAGTCGATACCCTGACAAAAAGATGTTTGTTGACATGTGGCTCTGTCATTAATAACTTTAAAATGTCAACTGAGTGTCATGGTGACATTAATAACTGAGAAAGAAACCACAGCAGATATAGTTCTTTAAGAAAAATGTTGCAGATGTGCCATCTATTTCTAAAATGCTTATCCTCTGTGGTTTTCATGGTTCATTTGATACACGAATGCCTAGTTTAAACTTGTAATCTATGTGGTTCCCCCCCATATGAATTCCAAGACAAAGATGTTAATATTTTATTTCAGAGACTTAGAACTCCACACTGAAGCATTTCAGATTGTTCATGATTGCCTTGTTTATAAATGGTAAACCCACTGGTGTGTAGGTGATTATATCTCACGGGACATTGAAAGGAGGCTATAGACTCTGGTATGGATAGCTGGTATTGGTTCATGGAATATTCATGGATATAACAATCATAACTATCAAGGATATATTATGAAAGTAATTAGAAAGATATTCAAGGGAACAAAGTTTTTCAGTTGTTATAGACACAAATACTGAGACCTTATAACTTGATATTTGAGCGATGGGACTAGAATCACAGAAGTTTCATGACTTCAGTCAGTGACTGTTGCAGTGGAGCAAAGCTCATAAAATTGAAAGAGACTCTAATATATAACATTATTATCCCTCTATGATATTCATGTTTAAGAAAGATTAAACTTTTTAGTGAATTTGTTTCACATGCTACACAAAAATCTATCGAAAAGACTGTTTTCTAGGAGTGTATACCTTTTCATTGATTTTTATTATGGCGTGTGATTAAAGTAACTGACTTTTATTACTTTAAAATACCTTTTTACCCAGAGAATCTGCTGCTCATTTGTTCACTATGAGAAGTGTTTTTAGTAAAATATTAGATACATACATATTTAAGATTTTAAGGATATATACAATATTTGAGAAAGCAACAGTATGGATATTGAGAGATATGCTTACCAGGAATTAATACGGGTCATATGAAGTAATGGGTGATGATAATTGGTGAACTAAAATATTATAATAATTTGTGAAGTAAAAATCAACTTGTATTAGGAAATAAGAATACATGCAAGGGGAGTTCAGATTTCTTTATGGATAAATATTATATATTTTAAAAAATTCATAATAAGATATTAAAATTAAGCATGCTTACTTTTAAAAGTAAGGGATTATCCAAAGAAGAGATAGAAATTACCCATAATTTCATATCCAGATATAGCCTATAAAGATACATTTTAAAGTTTATTCACAGTATTTTAAATTTTCTGTACTATTTGTGGCAAACACTTTCTGCATCTTTATTTTTTCTTTGTTCATTTAGTTTGCATACAGAATTTTAATTCTTTGTAGTTAAAGCTATCATATTTATCATTTATATAAGATTTCTGAATTTGAAGTCATAAGGATTGTTTTCTCTCCCAAATGCTCTTTAAATTTTTCTACTCTTTTTAACCCTTAAATTTGTAATATATTTATTTACCAGGCAAAATCATAAACAGCTGATGTACCATTTTTCTTGGTTTTTTAAAAAAATCTTGCAGTGAAGCTTCTGTTGTTGCTGTTGCTTTAGTTTGTGAATGTGTATATTTAGAACTTTTATTGGAATTTACTGTACATAAAAACAAAAGTGAACTAATCATAGATACAGCTCAGTATATTTTCAAAAACTGAACACATCCATGTAACTGTTGTCCAGATCAAGAAAAAGAACCACGACAGACAGTACTGTGAAAAAAAATTACTGCAGACATACCATCTGTTCCTAAAATTCAGAAGCCCCCAACATCCTTCCAGTTGCTACTCCTTCCAAAAGATGACTACTATCATAACTTTTTAAAGTTTTAAGAGATGAATTTGTCAGTTTTTGAACTTTATATAATTGAAAAAATAATATAACTGCTTTTCATATAACTATTGACCATTTGGATATTCTCTTTTATTAAGTGCTTATTCAGGTCCTTGTCTATTTTTCAATCAAGTTGTCTCCCTTTTTCTTATTGTCTTATAGTTCTCTCTGCATTTTGAATGTAAAGACTGTTAGAAGTTTGTAGGGAATTTATCTTTTCCCATTTTAGGGCTTGCTTTTTCATTCTCCTGTGTATGTTGATCCCCAAAGTTTGGCAATCTTAATATATCCTACTTTATCACTTCTAAATTTTTTTTAAAAAATTTATTTATTCATTTATTTTTGACTGTGTTGTGTCTTCACTGCTGCCTGGGCATTTTCCCTAGTTGCAGCCATCAGGGGCTACTCTTCTTTGCCACCCGCAGACTTCTCACTGCAGTGGCTTCTCTTGTTGCAGAACACGAGCTCTAGGATGCACAGGTTTCAGTAATTGCAGCACATGGGCTCAATAGTTGTGGCTCCCAGGTTCTAGAGCACAGCCTCAGTAGTTGTGGCACACAGGCTTAGTTAGTTGCTCAGCGGCCTGTGGGATCTTCCCCAGTCGAGGATGGAACCTGTGTCCCCTGCATGGGCAGGCGGATTATTTACCACTGAGCCTCCAGGGAAGCCCTAAAAATTTTGATTATTATTTTTCTATCCTATTTAAGAAATTGTTGTCTGTTTCATAAGGCTTCCCTGGTGGCTCAGAGGTTATGGTTATGAAAATGTTCTAACACATATTCTTCTAAGCACCATATATGTATTTTTCATTGAAGTATAATTGATGTATTGCTTTAACTCTCACAGATATGCAATTCATCTACAACTGAGTTTTTTATTTGTTAGTTTTATTGTAAGATAGAAATCAAGTCTCCCCCCCGCCCATAAATATTCTGTTGATCCAGTACCTTTTACAAACAGGCACTTCTTTTTTCAATGCATTCAGTTGTCATATATCAAGTGCTTGTGTATATGTGGGTCTATTTCAGAACTCTCTGGTCTTCTCTGTTGGCCTGTTTTACTTTTCTTTTGTAAGTACCATATTGTCTTAATTACTGTAGTTTTTAAAATCATTTTTGATATCTGGTAGAGTAAGTAACAAATTTTTGCCCTTCTTCAAGATTGCCTTGGCTATGCTTGGCTCTTCATATTTCTATACACATTTAGAGTCAACTTGCCAATTTCCATTTTTAAAAAACTGCATAAATTTTGATTGGGAGTGCATTGATAATAGGAGACTTGACATCTCTAAAACATTCAGTTCGCCAATCAATGAATAATTATTTAGATCTTTAATTTTTCTCAGCTATATTTTGTAAAGACGTCTTTGCTCACATTTGCTAAATTTACTTCTGGGTATTTTATTTCTTTAGACGACTTAGTAAATGTTTTCATTAATCACATTTTTGTTTATTTAAATGATAATAATATAAGAATACAGGTAATTTCTTTATATTCAACTGTGTCCAAATCTTGATGGTTTTATCAGTTGTAAATATTTTGTCTAGAGAGTCCTAAAATTTTTATGGAAAACTTTTTATGGTTATTAATTGCAATTAATGACCATTTAATTTTTTTGCATCCTTATGTCTTTTTTTATTGAAGTATAGTTGATTGATGATATTGTGTTAGTTTTAGGTATACAGCAAAGTGATTTGGTTATATATATATATTTTTCAGATAATTTTCCATTGCAGATCATAAGATATTGAATATAGTTCCCTGTATTATACAGTAACTCCTTTTTGCCCATCTGTTTTGTAAATAGTAGTTTATATCTGTTAATTCCATATTCCTAATTTATCCCTCCCCCATGTCTTTCCTCTTTGGTAACTGTGAGTTTATTTTCTGTTTGTGAGTCTGTTTCCATTTTGTATGTAGATTCATATGGATTATTTTTTAGATTCCACATATATGTGACATGCCATATTGTTTGTGTTTCTGTCTGACTGACTTCACTTAGTATGGTATCCTCTAAGTCCATCCATGTTGCTGCAAATGGAAAGATTTCATTCTCTTTTATGGCCGAGTAATATTCCATTGTATATGTATACCCCATCTTCTTAAGCCAATCATCTGTTGATGGACACTTGAGTTATTTTCATGTCTTGACTGTTGTAAATAGTGCTGCTGTGAATATTGGGATACATGTATTTTTTCCCATTATGGTTTTCTCTGGATATATGCTCAGGAGAGGGATTGCTCAATCATCTGGTAGCATTAATTTTAGTTTTTTAAAGAGCCTCTATACCGTTCTCCATAGTGGTTACACCAACTGACATTCCCATTAACAGTGTAGGAAAGTTCCCTTTTCTCCAGACCCTCTCCATCATTTATGATTTGTAGACATTTTGGTGACAGCCATCCTGATTAGTGTGAGGTGATACCTTATTGAAATTTTGATTTGTACTTTTCTAATGATTAGTGATCCCTGGAGAAGGAAATGACTAGTGATGTTGAACATCTTTTAATATGCTTGTTAGCCATCTGTATGTCTTCTTTGCAAAAATGTCTATTCAGATCTTCTGCTTATTTTCTAATTCTTGTAATCCTAGTTATCAAGGGAATGTGGAATAAAATGGTGGCAACTTAGGCTAGATTTGAAGAGTTTTGTGCACCATCATATGGAGTACTGAAGTTACTCCATAGGGACAAATACTTTTACATACAGTTACAACAAAGTAGACTTAAGAAGAGTGAAAGGGGGACCTAAAGCCATTAAGCAGGCATTCCTTAGTAATAGCATGCATTGAGCCCATTTTGATTTCCAAATATCTCACTGTAACACACACTTGGTGGCTGGCAACACCTCTAACATAGCTGGGGTGTGATGGATATTTCCTTTGCACATTGCCAACATCTCTTTACTTACTTGACCTCAGAGGATTCTCCAAAACTGGAAATGCTTTTTCTGGGATTTCTCTATTTTCTGTTTCACTGACCCTATTCTTTCACACTTACTTTTGAGGACCCACATTCTTGCTTTTAATTTCTTGTCTTAGATTCTGTTCTTGATTCCACTTAAGAAATTATCCTTCTCCTTTTCTTTGAAAAAAGTAGGGGTAAATGGTCTTTGATTTATTTGCAAGCTACCTGTTCTCCTTAATGAAGTTTGAGTGTTCCCTAGAAGCAGAGTTCAGTGCGACTAGACCAAAAGTCTTTAGTAGTCCTTGTACAAGGTAACTTGAAAGGATCCCACAGTTTATAGTTCATATGTGAAAGAAACTTGATAGGGTCTTCCTACCCTTGCCAATAATTCTTTTGAATCTTTATATCTTAATGTATGTGTATATGTATGTATCCTTATGCTTTTTGTTTTGTTTTTATCTTGTTTTTAAATGGTATTCTTTCTGCCCCATGATTTTTTAAAAATTGAATTATAGTTGATTGACAATATTGTGTTAGCTTCAAGTGTACAGAAAAGTGATTCAGTTATATGTATTTTTTCAGATTATTTTCCTTTGTAGATCATTATAAGATATTGAATACAGTTACCTGTGCAATATAGTAACTTACAGTAGTTTGTATTTGTTAATCCCATACTCCTAGTTAACTCTTATATACTACTTTAATGGGCTTTCCAGGTGGCACTAGTGGTCAAGAGCCCTCCTGCCAACGCAGGAGACATAAGAGATGTGGGTTCGATCCCTGGGTCAAGAAGATCCCCTGGAGAAAGGAAAGGTTACACACTCCAGTATTCTTGCCTGGAGAATCCCGTGGACAGAGGAGCTTGGTAGGCTATAGTCCATAGGGTCATAAACAGTCAGACATAACTGAAGCGACTTAGCATGCATGCATGCAAACATACTACTCTAATATATAATACTCCATCATGCTTCTTTCCCTATCTCCCTGGAAGTTTTGATTTATTTATTCATTATTGATATTTTTATTTAATTACATTGTGATTGAGCGTGTTTATTAGTTGCTCAGTCATGTCCAGCTCTTTGCAACCCCATGGATTGGGGCCTGCCAGGCTCCTCTGTCCATGAAATTTCCCAGATAAGAGTACTGGAGTGGGTTGCCATTCCCTTCTCCAGGGGATCTTCCCAATGCAGGGATCAAACCAGGGTCTCTTGCATTGCAGGCAAACTCTTTACCCTCTGAGCCACTAGGGAAGGCATTGTGATTATATTGCATTATTTAAATTCTTTGGAATTCCCTTACAGTTGCTTTATGGTCTAGTATAGGGTCAATGATTTTAGATGTTCCCTGTGTGCCTGAAAAAAAATGTGTGTTATGAATTTACTGGATGAAATGTTCTGTATATTTTCTGTACATTAAATTTAAAACTGTTGAAATGTCCTGTATTTTATACATGTTTTACTTGCTTGATCTATCAATTCAGAGAAGCATACTAAATATAAATATTATATATTAGAGATTTCTATGCATAGTATCATGTCACTATCAAACAGTTTCAGTTTTACTTCTTTCCTTTCAATTTGGATGCCTTTTATTTCTTTATCTTTGCTGATTTACTGTGGCTAAGACTTCCAATAATACATTGAATAGTGGTAGCAAATGTGAACATTCTTTTCTCATTCCAGATCCTAGAGAAAAAACTTTCAGTTACAACTGACTGTGATGTTAGCTTTGGGTTTGTCATAAATGGCCTTTATTATGTTCCTGCTATCCCCACTTTTTGAGTGTTTTTAATCATAAATGGATGTTGAATTTTGTCAAATGCTTTTTTGCCATCTATTGAGATGATCATGTGATTCTTATACTTTGTTTTGTTAATGTGGCATATCATGTAGATTGATTTGCAAATATTGAACCCTGAACTAAATCTCACTTTATCATGATGTATGCTCTTTTTTATGTATTATTAAATTCATTTTTAAGTATTTTTGCATCTATGTTCACCAGAGATATTGGCCTGCAATTTTCTTTTTCGTGTGGTGTCTTTGTCTTGTTTTGGTGTCAAGGGAATGTTGGCCTTATAGAATGAGTTTGAAAGTGTTCCTTTCTTTGATTTTTTGGAAAGCTTGAGAAGGATAGGTGTTGACTCTTCTTTAAATGTTTGGTAGAATTTCCCTGTAAAGCTGTCTGGTCCTGGACTTTTGTTTGTTGGGAGTCTTTTGATTAATGATTCAATTTCAATACCAGTAAATGGTCTGTTCAGAATTTCTGTTTCCTTCTGATTCAGTCTTGGAAGATTGTATGTTTCTAAGAATTTGTCCATTTTTTCTAAGTTGTCCTATTTGTTGGTACATAATAGTTCATAGTATTCTCTTATGATGTTTTGTATTTCTGTAATACCAGTTGTAACTTCTTTTTCACTTATTTGCTCTTTTTTGCTTAATGAGTTTGGCTAAAGGTTTATCAATTTTGTTTATCTCCTCAAAAAGGCAACTCTTGGTTTCATTGATCTTACCTGTTGTTTTTTTTGTCTCTATTTTACTTATTTCCTCTCTGACCTTTATTATTTCCCTCCTTCTGCTGACTTTTAGGCTTTGTTCTTTATGTAGTTCTTCTAGATGGAAGTTATGTTGTTTATGTGACTTTTTTTTTTGTTTCTTGAAATAGACTTGTATTGCTATACACTTTATTCTTAAACTGACTGTCTCTGTATGAAATTAGGTGAAACGTTTATCTAATTGTCTTGATATAGTATCCTTGTGTGGAAGCATCCCTGTGTAGTCTTGGTGTCTGCAGTAGATTTGGTGGGAGAGCTGAATATGAAGTCAGCACTGGTCACATCTTCTGGTATGCACTGGCAGGTGCCACCTTGATGGGTGGGTTGTAAGACTGGAGTTGGAGGGGCCAGAGCCTGGGCCAGATGTGAGTGGTTCTTTCTCCCAGGCTCAATGGCAGGCACCAACCTAATAAAGCTGGGGCCAGGACCCAAGGGACTAGAGCTTCAAATCTGAGCTAGCTCCCTGGTTCAGTGGTGGTCTCTGCCTTGGTTGGAGTTAGAGCTGGACCCTAGGAGCTGGAGCCACCAGTCTAAACTAGCTCCATTTCTCCCCTGCACAGATGGCAGTCTCTGACTTGGTCAGGAGGAGTGCTGGAGCAGGATGGTCTGGAGCGGGAGCTTGGTGCAGGCTAGGGGGCATTTGGAGGTGGTGCAGATAGGCCAACTGGCACATTAGGCAGTTTTCAATCTACTGTTTCCACACTGGGACTGAGAGAAAGCAGGTCTGTGCACATGCAGAATCTCAATTTCCTATAGTCCTCCAGTAAGCTCTACTGGTTTTCAAACCAGCCAAGGGGCTTATCTTCCCAGTTTTTAACCCCAGGGCTGGGTTGCCCCATACGGAGCTCAAATCCCTCACTCTTTAAGAAGGATTTTGCCTGTGACATCCTCCTCCTCTTCTGATTCAACTGCCAGAAATATGGATCCCGATTAGATCTTTCTTCTCTCCTCCTTCCAGACTCTTTGTGGTGCTTTCTTTATAACCTTGGTTGTAAAGAGCCATTCTTCTAGTCCTCAGGCTGTTTTTGGTTGCTCTGTATGTACCTGTAGTTTTGATATGTTGGTGGAGGGAAATGAGTTTGGGATCTTCCTACTTTGCCATTTTGATCCTGCCTCTCCTGGAATTCATCTTTTGATCACTTAGCCTCTGAGCCTGTCATAGGCATTATTGGCCTTTCGGGTGCCAATGAGATAGCATATAGTATTGCAAGTACTGCTTTCACTTATTTAGATTTCTGTCTTCTCCATGATATTGACTCTCTATTTCCTCATTATTTTGTTAGCCTTCTGATTGTATTTTTTTTTCTCGTCCATATCTTTTAGTTATACTTATTGGACTAAGTAATGTTCTGGATTATGCAATTTACTATTACATTCAATTTTAGGGGATTTAAAAAAATAAATTTATTTATTTTAATTGGAGGCTAATTACTTTACAATATTGTAGTGGTTTTGCCATATATGGACATGAATCCAGCATGGGTGTACGTGTATTTCCCATCCTGAACCCCCCTCCCAGCTCCCTCCCCATCCCATCCCTCTGGGTCATCCCAGTACACCAGCCCCGAGCACCCTGTCTCATACATCGAACCTGGACTGGTGAGCCGTTTCACATGTAATATTATAACAGGTTTCAATGCCATTCTCCCAAATCATCCCACCCTCGCCCTTTCCCACAGAGTCCAAAAGACTGTTCTATACATCTGTGTCTCTTTTGCTGTCCTGCATATAGGGTTATCATTACCATCTTTCTAAATTCTATATATATGTGTTATTATACTGTATTGGTGTTTTTCTTTCTGGCTTACTTCACTCTGTATAATAGGCTCCAGTTTCATCCACCTCAGTAGAACTGATTCAAATGTTTTCTTTTTAATGGCTGAGCAATATTCCATTGTGTATTCCAAAGCTGTGTACCACAGCTTTCTTATCCATTCATCTGCTGATGGACATCTAGGTTGCTTCCATACCCTGGTTATTATAAACAGTGCTGTGATGAACATTGGGGTACACGTGTCTCTTTCAATTCTGGTTTCCTTGGTGTGTATGCCCAGCAGTGGGATTGCTTGGTCATATGGCAGTTCAATTTCCAGTTTTTTAAGGAATCACCACACTGTTCTCCATAGTGGCTCGACTAGTTTGCATTCCCACCAACAGTGTAAGAGGGTTCCCTTTTCTCCACACCCTCTCCAAATTTATTGTTTGTACACTTTTTGATAGCAGCCATTCTGACTGGCGTGAGATGGTACCTCATTGTGGTTTTAATTTGCATTTCTCTGATAATGAGTGATGTTGAGCATCTTTTCATGTGTTTGTTAGCCATCTGTATGTCTTCTTTGGAGAAATGTCTGTTTAGTTCTTTGGCCCATTTTTTGATTGGGTCATTTGTTTTTCTGGAATTGAGCTGCAGGAGTTGCTTGTATGTTTTTGAGATTAATTATTTGTCAGGTGCTTTGTTTGCTATTATTTTCTCCCCTTCTGAAGGCTGTCTTTTCACCTTGCTTATAGTTTCCTTCATTGTCCAAATGTTTTTAAGTTTAATTAAGTCCCATTTGTTTATTTTTGCCTTATTTCCATTACTCTAGGAGGTGGGTCATAGAGGATCCTGCTGTGATTTATGTCGGAGAGTGTTTTGCCTATGTTTTCCTCTAGGAGTTTTATAGTTTCTGGTCTCACGTTTAGACCTTTAATCCTTTTTGAGTTTATTTTTGTGTATGGTGTTAGAAAGTGTTCTAGTTTAATTCTTTTACAAGTGATTGACCAGTTTTCCCAGCACCACTTGTTAAAGAGATTGTCTTTTCTCCATTGTATATTCTTGCCTCTTTGTCAAAGATAAGGTGTCCATAGGTGCGTGGATTTATCTCTGGGCTTTTAATTTTGTTCCATTGATCTATATTCTGTCTTTGTGCCAGTACCATACTGTTTTGATGACTGTAGCTTTGTAGTATAGCCTGAAGTCAGGCAGGTTGATTCCTCCAGTTCCATTCTTTTTTCTCAAGATTGCTTTGGCTATTTGAAGTTTTTTGTATTTCCATACAAATTGTGAAATTATTTGTTCTAGGTCGGTGAAAACTACCGTTGGTAGCTTGATAGGGATTGCATTGAATCTATAGATTGCTTTGGGTAGTATACTCATTTTCACTATATTGATTCTTCTGATCCATGAACATGGTATATTTCTCCATCTATTTGTGTCCTCTTTGATTTCTTTCATCAGTGTTTTATAGTTTTCTATATATAGGTCTTTTGTTTCTTTAGGTAGATATATTCCTAAATATTTTATTCTTTTCATTGCAATGGTGAATGGAATTGTTTCCTTAATTTCTCTTTTTGTTTTCTCATTATTAGTGTATAGGAATGCAAGGGATTTCTGTGTGTTGATTTTATATCCTGCAAGTTTACTATATTCATTGATTAGCTCTAGTAATTTTTTGGTGGAGTCTTTAAGGTTTTCTATGTAGAGGATCATGTCATCTGCAAACAGTGAAAGTTTTACTTCTTTTCCAATATGGATTCCTTTTATTTCTTTTTCTGCTCTGATTGCTGTGGCTAAAACTTCCAAAACTATGTTGAATGGTAGTGGTGAGAATGGGCACCCTTTTCTTGTTCCTGAGTTTAGGGGAAATGCTTTCAATTTTTCACCACTGAGGATAATGTTTGCTGTGGGTTTGTCATATATAGCTTTTATTATGTTGAGGTATGTTCCTTCTATTCCTGCTTTCTGGAGGGTTTTTATCATAAATGGATGTTGAATTTTGTCAAATTCTTTCTTTGCATCTATTGAGATAATCATATGGTTTTTATCTTTCGATTTGTTAATGTGGTGTATTACACTGATTGATTTGCAGATATGAAGAATCCTTGCATCCCTAGGATAAAGCCCACTTGGTCATGGTTTATGATCTTTTTAATGTGTTGTTGGATTCTGTTTGCTAGAATTTTGTTAAGGATTTTTGCATCTATGTTCATTAGTGATATTGGCCTATAGTTTTGTTTTTTGTGTGTGACATCTTTGTCTGGTTTTGGGATTAGGGTTATGGTAGCCTCACAGAATGAGTTTGGAAGTTTACCTTCCTTTGCAATTTACTGGAAGAGTTTGAGTAGGATAGGTGTTAACTCTTCTCTAAATTTTTGGTAGAATTCAGCTATGAAGCCGTCTGGTCCTGGGAATTCTGGTCCCAAGGAAAAATGACATCATTCCTAGGTTTCCCTCCACTACTGCACACTTTATTTTTGAACAGAATCCCTAAATGATTTCAATAAAAGTCAAGGGCATAAATGACATGTATAAATGTTAAAAAGAGGTGAAAGTAAACAAATATATATTTTTTGAAAAACTATCAAAAAGAATAATGCATCAAGGAGATGAAGCTATTGTTTCTTTTCTGTGATCTTAAAATTTTCAAAGTAACTATCATATACATTTATAAAACAATTCAAATTTAATTTCTTTTTATCCATTATGAAAACTTACATGCTGATTTCATTTAAAAATTTACTGACAATTGTAATCCTTGATATTATTATTATAATATACAATATCATGAATTCAAATTCTCTCAAAATTGAACTTTCTTGTAAAAGTGAGTTTTTTTAAAATAAACTAACTAATGGCATTACTGCAACTTAGAGGTTTTATAAAGTAAGTTGTTAGAATACCTTTAATTAATTTTAATGAGATTTAGTCCTAGACAAGATGGATATATTAGCAAGTCTTTGATTATTTAGATAAAGATAAAAGCCTAACATTTTAAGGAAAGTAGAGATTCAAAATAAATCTAGTTCAACAAATAAAGGGATATGAAACCAAATTATTTGTAATCTTTCACTGAAACAGAAACAAGAAAAGTAATAAAATGAGTTCACTTAGATCAATGCTGATACTCCAACTCGTTATGTATTCTAACATATTAATTTCCTTCCATTCTTCTGAAAATATTAGCAAATGAATCTCATTGTAAAATATGCTTGCCTTTGTTAATTTCAGTCTGCCTTCTCAATAGAATATGAAAATGAGCTTGAAAGAATTAACATGACTAATCTAAGACAAGTATTTTAAACATATAAATTCATATATTAAAAAGTACAAAAGAAATGTGGTTGAGAATTACTTTATTTTCATCATATCATGCTTCTGTGTTTCCTTATATATCCTGAGGACTTTTGATGAAAATATACTTTTAAAGTGGGGAAGCTTTTCTAGTTATCATAACCTCATTAAATTGTGACCACTAATTATAGATTGTTTATCAAAAATAAACGAAGCTCAATGATTTTCTGGTATATATGATGCAATCCACTTTATACATCTAGGCTGAGAATTAAGGTACACGAATCTATATATGAACTTGTGAATCTCCCTTTTTATAAAGTTATTTCATTTACTAGATATTAAAGTGCTTTTTTTAGTTGGAAGATGGAATTATTAGATATAAAAATTATCAAAAGGAAATGTTAATGTCTTTATTTTCAACTTACATTTTAATTGTTTCTTATAATGATGACTTTGAATGATTTCTGCTCCATCTCCTGTGTAGCTAATTATTAAGTAACAATTTTAATTTAAAAAACGTGTATGTATCAGTTAGGGACCAGGCATAGAGAGAATTTAAGCTATGGAGTTCAATAGAGGAAATTTAATATTGGGAATATAATGTTCAGAATATGCTAGAACTGAAAGGGAGAACAAGGGACTGTGAGGCAATTTGGCTATTAGCCGAGGATTACTATCACTGTTCAGTTTACCATTACTAAACCTAGTGCTAGAGGGGCAAGGATAGGAAACAGTGGCACAAAGGAACAGGAGTTAAGAGCCTTCTAATAGGAACTGGAACTTAGCAAGGAGGAGAGTTGCTGGAAGTTACAACAAGGAGATGCAGACACAGCAAGATGGCAATCTGAGAGGTGGGAGAAATACCCTAGAATCTGGCTTCCACTCTCCACTTACCCTCAAATATTCTGCATCGGCTCCCACTGACAGAACTCAGTCACTAATTGGTAAGGGAGCATGGTCTATGTAGTTGTGGGACTCAGTCTCCTGAGACACAGAGTACAGCAGGAGAAAAGTAAGAAGTGACCCTTAGAGCATAGTAGTAGTAGTAGTAGTGTTAATTTTTCAGTTGTGTCTGACTCTTTGGGATCCCATGGACTGTATAGCTCGCCAGGCTTCTCTGTCCATGGAATTCTACAGGCAATATTACTGAAGTGAGTAGCCATTCCTTTTTCCAGGGGGTCTTCCCAACCCAGGGATTGAACCCAGGTTTCCCACACTGCAGGCAGATTCTTTACCTTCTGAGCCACAAGGGAAGCTTCCTTTCGAGCATATAGGCCAATAAACAGATCAATATATTATAAATAGTTAGTAGCCCTAATGTTATTTTTTTTGAGCATACCATCACATTCTAAAATTTGTACAAGGTTGGAAAATAATCAGACTATATTTGACAAACTCAATATGCATACTGGTTCAAAGTAGTTGGGGAAGTCTTGAAAATATAAAAACAAAAAAATGCACCAAAAAGGCATTTGCAAAGGAAATATTTACTTAAAAATGAATGAATGGAAAATATAATGATCCTTGCTTAACACAGCAATGAATATCTTCATATTATCTGTATTACAAAACAGTGAATGTGCATCTGTGAAATTTGACAAAAGTGATGTTACTACCATGTTTCTTGGAATTGCTCTGCCAGGCTTGGTATATTGAATAATGTGGGGAAACAGAATGAGATATAGCAATTGGAAAGTAACAAAAAAAAATTACCATTATTTGTAAGGGATACTATCTGTATAAAAACTCAGAAAATTGTTTGAAACAATTATCAGCTTAAAATGCGTTTTATTGTTGAGAGTAAAAATAAGTAAATATTATGAAAAATTCTGTGTATTTTCAAAAGTAACTAGAAAGATAATGAAAAATATCCTCTATTGATAAGAATAACCAAAAGGTAATATTTTTGTTTAAAAATTGGATATGAACTTCATGAAAACTTCTATACAGCTTTATACTCTATGAGACTCATATCAGGCTTGTGTTGGTTAACTTTTAACTGGTCAACTTGACTGGCCACAGGGTGCCCAGATTACATATAATTCATGGAATGTCTGTGACACTGCTTTTGAATGAAATTAACATTTGAATTGGAAGAGTCACTAAAGTCATTGCTCTGTCCAATGTGAATGGGCATCATCCAATCTGATGAAGGCCTCACTAGAACATAAAAGGTAGAGGAAGGAGGAATTAAGCTGTTACATTTTTCCCCATCACATTACCTTAATGCTTGAACTTGGACATCTCATCTCATCTTCTCTGGCTCTTGTATTGGGATTTATACCATCTGCTCCCCTGGTTCTGAGACTGAAGACTCAGACTGAATTATACTTCCAGTTTCCCCAAGTCTTCACTTTGTACATGGGAGATCATGGAAGTTCTCAAACTCCAGAATCATATGAGCCAATTCCTCATAATAAATTTTTTTTCTCTCTCTCTTTCTGTCTGTATACAAACATATAAGATTATTTTTTACATATTATATATTGTTTGAAAGTGAAAGTGAAGTCACTCAGTCATGTCCAACTCTTTGTGATCCCATGGACTATAGCCTACCAGGTTCCACCGTCCATGGGATTTTCCAGGCAAGAGTACTGAAGTGGGTTGCCATTTCCTTCTCTAGGGGATCTTCTCAACCCAGGGATCAAACCCAGGTCTCCCACATTGTAGGTGGACGCTTTACCATCTGAGCCACCAGGGAAGTCATATATTATTTATAAATTTATATATTTTATATATAAACCATAACAAAATCATCAGTTAAGAAAATATCCTAGTTTTAGATGCAAGTTATTGGTAGATAGAAAGCTGATGGTTCCTATTAAAAAACAGATTCAGGAGTGCTGAAACTAACACCAGAAGTAAGCAGATCTTCTCAAGGAAACAGCAGGAGGATTAAACTGAGAGGCCACAAATATCAAAGCCAGATTGAGCTCTGGGTCAATTATCAAGATAATTATTTTAAAGAACTTTATTGAGAACACCTGGAATATGTGCTTTTCTGTCTACAAGCTCATGAACACAACATCTGGCAGTTAGTAATTTTGTTCTCAGAATGAAGTTCAAGAAGTTTTTCTGGATAAAATGGTCTTTTCTAGGACAAGGATACTATTAGGTTGGTACAAAAGTAATTGCAGTTTTGCACTGATAAACTTTGCCATTTGATATTGGAATGCTTTCTTAAACAACTGTGGTTACATTATATATGATTTTAATGCACAATTTTTGCCTTTTTTTTTGCTAATGACATATTCAGTTCAATTCAGTTCAGTCACTCAGTTGTGTCCGACTCCTTGCGATGCCATGGACTGCAGCACACCTGGCCTCTCTGTCTATCACCAACTCCCAGAGTTTACTCAAACTCATGTCCATTGAGTCGGTGATGCCATACAGAATGGTAAATATTGTTAATGTATTTTAAAAAATAAGTAAAATAGAGAGCAAATATAGACACAGAAAATATATTTTTATCAAAATGACTAAAGGATGCTATGTTTATTAAAGAATACTTATATAAAACAACAGAAACTTGGTTTCATATAAATAATTGGGACATGAACTGACAGTTTATAAAAGAATATGGATGAGCAGTAAATATATGAAAAAAATTCAATCTCAGTAATCTTCACATATTTTTTAAAATTCTATTTAGGATCACTGGATTGAAAAGTTTTCTTTTCACTTTTTTGTAGGGGTATATATAAGCATAGGACTTCCCAGGTGGTGTAGTGGTAAAGAATCTGCCCAGAAGGGTGATGACAGAGGATGAGATAGCTGGATGGCATCACTGATTTGATGGATGTGAGTTTAAGTGAACTCCAGGAGTTGGTGATGGACAGGGAGGCCTGGTGTGCTGCAATTCATGGGGTCGCAAAGAGTCGGGCATGACTGAGCGACTGAACTGAACCAATGCAGAGATGCAAGAGACGTGGGTTTGATACCTGGGTCAGGAAGATTCCATTGAGTAGGAAACCGCAACCCGCTCCAGTATTCTTGCCTGGAAAATTCCATGGACAGAGGAGCCTGGTGGGCTACAGTCCATGGGGTCACAAAGAGTCAGCCACAACTGAACGTGCACACATACACACACACACAAGCATAACCTTTCTGAAAATCCATTTTAAATGAATTTTTAAGAGCTTTAACAAACGCATGTCTCATCAATCCTGTGAAATACTTAGAAATGAAGTCAAAGACATGCACAAAATGACCATTATACTATTTATAATAGCAAGATAGTGGAAATCGCTTCTCTAAGAAATAAAAATGTTTAAAGAAACTAAGGAAAATCTGTTTTCTTAAGAGAGTGAAAACTGAAGCAAGGATTAAGTTGTTTAAATTTCACTGAGGAAGTGTCAGCCCAGTGTAGTGCGGGTGAAGGAAAAAAGGAATTGAGTTGAAATCCAAAGCAATGTCAAGTAATGCATTGCTGTGTTTGCTACTGCTTCAAATAAGCCACAAAGAGACACAAGATATCTTCTGGAGGCATGCTTACTTAGCATGTAAGACCCTTCTGAAAGGGCAGTGGTTCTGGTAGTGGTCCACAGAAGAAAGAAAGGTGGGATACTTATCTATCCTGCTCTCTTCTGTTTCTTGTATCTTACTAACTAAAGTCCACCTCAGGGTGGATAATCCCCCTCCAATTTGGTGAGCACCCTTGAAGCTGGATTCTGCTCTTTACAAGGAATTATTTCATCCATGTTCAAAAAGCAAGTGAATGATCTGGAGTGGTCTGGCCACCAGCCAAGAGAGTGAAAGACGGAGATGGTCAAGGAAATATGGAAAGGCACACAAGGTTGGAGTCCCAGTAAAATCTAGATGGATCACAATCATGGAATCCTTACAAGGAAGTTTTCTAAAAATAAACAGTGTCACAGAAATGTTCATAGAGTTATGTTAAATTATAGAAAAGTGAGAAAAAAAGTCTATATGTTAGGAACCCAAGATCATGAGATAGCTATTTATATGAATAAATAGGGAGATAGACTGATAGATCAATAATTTAGAAGCAAATTTACTAACAATATGTAGCTTCCTGTGTCAAGTGATTTTCAGCTTGGGGTTATTTTTTCCACATAGTGCCTTCAGTGTTCAAAAACATTACCACGTTTTCACATTACTTTTATAATTAGAGTTAACCAGAAGCATATATTACAAAACACAACTAAAGTAGTTACAACGGTATCTGATTTTACTAAGTTTGAATAAATTATATTTCAATATACATATTAAATTTCAGGAAACTTCAGACACCAGAATGAAGATTCCATGGGGATGCATAAAATACAGAGTTTAAAAGACCAGTTGATGTGACAGATGTTCCTTTTCCATTGTGTCAGATGAAAATAACATTATATCTTTTTTAGGAGTCTTTTTTTTTTGAGTAAAGTTCTCTAAATAAATCATCTATGTTTGTTTGGCATTTTATGAGATAAAATAAGAAATTATTTCACATTTGTGGTGAAATAATTCACACTGTGGTTCAAGAACCATTAAAAACACAAAGTAGAATCATTTATCAGTTGTAGTTCTGCTTTTAGTAAAAAAAATGGTTAATTAAACTTAGATTATGTAAAAGAGCTGGATAAGATTCAAGGGCATTGAATCAAGGTGTATCATGACATAATATACTTTTAGATTATGAATGGAAAAGGAGACCAAACATTTTAGTATTTTTATAGTTTAGCCAAATCTATATTCTTTCAGCTTTGTTTTGATGAGATTTACACAAAATTAAGGTTTTAAAACAAAACAAAAGATAGTCTTTTGCTTAGAGACTTTTTGAATTAGAATAATTTTTGAATGTCAGTAAAATTTTTTAAAGGCTGGTTACAGGTGTTTGTTTTGTTTTGGTTTCAATTTGTTTGATTTGTTTTCTCAAAGTTCACCAGCATACCAGGAGCCCTAGATAATGCTTCCAAAGCATGAGAAAATGAATGGATAACAAAAAGAGGGATTATAATAATAATAGCAAATATGTGAAGAATGAATGAAGCAGGGCAAAGGCTAATAGAGTTTTGCAGGAGAACACACTGGTTATAGCAAACACCCTCTTCCAACAAAGCAAGAAATGATTCTACACATGGACATCACCAGATGGTCAACACTGAAATCAGACTGATTATATTCTTGGAGCCAAAGATGGAGAAGCTCTCTACAGTCAGCAAAAACAAGACCGGGAGCTGACTGGCTCAGATCATGAAATCCTTATTGCCAAATTCAGACTTAAATTGAAGAAAGTAGGGAAAGCCACTTGACCATTCAGGTATCACCAAAATCAAATCTCTTATGCTTATACGGTGGAAATGAGAAATATTTTTAAGGGACTAGATCTGATAGACAGCGTGCCTGATGAACTATGGATGGAGGTTCGTGACATTGTATAGGAAACGGGGATCAAGACCATCCTCAAGAAAAAGAAATGCAAAATGCCAAATGACTGTCTGAGCAGGCCTTACAAATAGCTGTGAAAAGAAGAGAAGACAAAAGCAAAGGAGAAAAGGAAAGCTATACCCATTTGGATGCAAATTTCCAAAGAATAGCAAGGAGAGATAAGAAAGCCTTCCTCAGTGATCAGTGCAAAGAAATAGAGGGAAACAATAGAATGGGAAAGACTAGATATCTCTTCAAGAAAATTAAAGATACCAAGAGAACATTTCATGCAAAGATGGGCTGAATAAGGGACAGAAATGGTATGGACCTAACTGAAGCAGAAGATATTAAGAAGAGGTGACAAGAATATACAGAAGAACTGTTCAAAAAAGATCTTCATGACCCAGATAATCACAATGGTGTGATCACTTACCTAGAGTTAGACATCCTGGAATGTGAAGTCAAGTGGGTCTTAGGAAGCATCACTATGAACAAAGCTAGTGGAGGTGATGGAATTCCAGCTGAGCTATTTCAAATCCTAAAAGATGATGCTGTGAAAGTGCTGTATTCAATATGCTAGCAAATTTGGAAAACTCAGCAGCGGCCACAGGACTGGGAAAGGTCAGTTTTCATTCCAATCCCCAAGAAAGGCAATGCCAAAGAATGCTCAAACTACTGCACAATTGCACTCATCTCACATGCTAGCAAAGTAATGCTCAAAATTCTCCAAGCCAGGCTTCAGCAATTTGTAAACTGTGAACTTCCAGATGTTCAAGCTGGATTTAGAAAAGGCAGAGGAACCAGAGATCAATTTTTCAACATCCACTGGATAGTCGAAAATGCAGGAGAGTTCCAGAAAAACATCTATTTCTGCTTTATTGACTATGCCAAAGCCTTTGACTGTGTGGATCACAATAAACTGTGGAAAATTCTGAAAGCGATGGAAATACCAGACCACCTGACCTGCCTCTTGAGAAATCTGTATGCAGGTCAGGAAGCAATGTTAGAACTGGACATGGAACAACAGAGTGGTTACAAATTTTGAAAGGAATACTTCAAGTCTGTGTATTGTCACCCTGCTTATTTAACTTCTATGCAGAGTACATCAGGAGAAATGCTGGGCTGGAGGAAGCACAAGCTGGATTCAAGATTGCCGGGAGAAATATCAATAACCTCAGATATGCAGATGATACCTCTCTTATGGCAGAAGGTGAAGAACAACTAAAGAGCTTCTTGATGAAAGTGAAAGAGGAGAGTGAAAACGTTGGCTTAAAACTCAACATTCAGAAAACCAGGATCATGGCATCTGGTCTCATCACTTCATGGCAAATAGATGGGGAAACATTGGCAGACTTTATTTTTCTGGTCTCCAAAATCACTGCAGATGGTGACTGCAGCCATGAAATTAAAAGACGCTTACTCCTTAGAAGGAAAGTTATAACTAGCCTAGACAGCATATTAAAAAGCAGAGACATTACTTTGCCAACAAAGGTCCATCTAGCCAAGGCTATGGTTTTTCCAGTAGTCATGTATGAATGTGAGAGTTGGACTATAAAGAAAGCTGAGTGCCGAATAATTGATGCATTTGAACTGTGATGTTGGAGAAGACTCTTGAGAATCCCTTGGACTGCAAGGAGATCCAACTAATCCATCCTAAAGGAAATCGGTCCTGAATATTCATTGGAAGGACTGATGTTGAAGCTGAAACTCCAATACTTTGGCCACTTGATGCGAAGAGCTGACTCATTTGAAAGAGCCTGATACTGGCAAATATCGAAGGCAGGAGGGGAATTGGACGACAGATATTACATATTTAGATGGCATCATCGACTCAATGGACATGAGTTTGAGTAAATTTCAGGAGTTGGTAATGGACACGGAGGCATGGCATACTGCAGTCTGTGAAGTCGCAGAGTCAGACACGACTGAGTGACTGGACTGATACTGATACTGATATGAAGAACACTTCATAATTGTCAGCTATAGTTCTGGGTGCTTTCACACACATTAGTAACTCATGTAAGGTTGAGAAAATTCTATGAAGCTAATATTATTATCATTCCTGTTTTACAGATAAACAGTTAGTGAGTAGGAGATACACAATTTAATCTTAAAAGATAGGCTCCAAAGGCTACTCTATTAACCATTATAACACATACTGCCTTTCATTTTGGTTTAGGCAGTTGCTGGAAAATCAAAATTATACAGTTCATGGAAAATATAATGCCATGAAGAATCTCTTCCACTTCTCTCTCATGCAGAGGCCTAATTGTAGCTGACTGTTTATGTTACAGTTATCCACAGACCTGAGATCTTGCATCTGCTTTATGGTCCTTCTTTCTATGAAGTACTGCCCATATCATGAAACAGATGTAATGATGTCAATTTGGATCATTGCTCTGTTTTATTTCTCATTACACTTTTCATAGGAATGCTCAACTAGCTTTATAACCTTTTAGTCTTTTATTTTACCATTCCAAGATTTAATACCAGAACATAAGACATTGATGTAGGCAAATTTGGCAATAACAAGTTTACAATTTACACAGAGATTGAATTTTCAGTTTACTATTCATTTTAGAGAAAAGATAATTTATCATATTTTTTCTTGTCATACATTTTACTACCAAGAACATGAAAACCATCTAAAAAAGCATGTAACTTTTATTTATGCAGTAAATAAAATTATAAATTTATAATCTGATATATCATGAAATTATAAATTTATCAGTGATTAAGTGTAGTGATAATTTCAGAAACTAATGTTTGGCCATTCCTTTTAATTTAAATACAGAGAAGAAGACAAAATAATATTGAAATTAAGTGACAGAAGTAAAACAATAGTTCCATAGTCTGGTGTGGCACTCATATCTTCAATATAATCTGACTGGATACTGAGAAAAAGATTAGGTACTATCAAATAAAACTGGTAACAAGTGTAGAGGGAAAGAGAACCAATAGTACATATTGTTTTAACAGAAACAGGAAGTCCTTACTCAGCTTTCTAAGTTTTAAAGTAAAATGAAATACATGTAGACAAAAAATAATACAAGAAGTACCCCCAAAGACCCCAAGTAAAGTAAATCAATGAATAGTGTTTGTATTTCTAAAATTAAGAATAATAACAATATCATTGGAAAAAGCAAATGTTGGATTTGTCAAATTAAAAGACAAACTTGAAGAATCACACTTGACAGCTTGGTATACCAGAATGGAAAACCACACACACACACATTTAAAGAAAGTTTCATTCTTTCATTTTATATTTAGCATGTTGAATATTATTAAATGTTCACTATCACAGTACTACTTCTTTATAAGAAATAGTACAAGATATTGATTATTGCCTCAGTGTCGGTATTTACATTTTTTTCAAATTTTGTTATACTAGAATAAGCTTCTTTGAACATAGATCTTTCTCCATATCTCAGATCATTTCCTTAGGACACAGTCCAAGAGGTTAACTGATATACTTAATATAGATGATATAAAAGTGATTTCCAGTGGCCAGTTAGAGGAGTAAGTTGTGACATATTTATCGTTTTTTGAACAACACAACTTAATCGTGCAAAAAAAGTTTATCTGATATTCTGATTGTCTCTCCAGTTGAGTCATTTAACTTGGAAAACCTCTGCATTGTTGAATTTGCAGTTTCCATTAGAAATGTCTTCATAAACACCATGCAGCAGTGACTACACTGACTTGAAAGGTTCTTCTTTTTTTAAAAAAAAAAAAGTTTTGAAAGGGTTTTTAATTACATTTTTTTATAGAATGTGTCTGTCACCTGTCAGGCAATGTGATTAAAAGCAGGAAAAATTGTTTATTTGCTTGATATAGAGCACAGCGTATTCCAAGCTAAAAACATGTTTGTGACCAAATTCATGTGCTATAAACTGCTAGCCTTAAGAATAAAATTATAAACTCTACTTTTATTTTATCCTATTTTGATTAAATTTAGAATGCAAATGAGACCTGGTTATCCTTCAATATGTATGCCTTGAAATTAAGCTGTCAGTCCTAAAAGTAGTGACACTGCACTGTTTACAAAAAAACTTGATACTCTGGTTAAAAGAAACAAAGCTAAACAATAGAAACAGAAAGAAAAGCTCTCAAAGGCCATCAAATTGTTGAAAATAAAATCCCAAGCGCTTATCCATCCTATAACACTGCCCCTGGTTGCATGAGCTGGCTCCTGGACCTCTCCAGTCTGTCTCTGTCACTCTTGCCTGTGCTCCATCTTCCCAGTACCTTTATCTTCTTCATCATCCCTTCATCACTTGTTCCCTCTAGCAGGGTACTTCCCCCAGACAGTCACATGACCTACTCCCTTAAGTTTTTTCAGAGCTCCTGAAAATAGGCTTTCCCTAACTACCCCCTTCATTTTTTTTTCCTATAGCATTCCCCTGTAGCTGACATTATATAAAATGCATACTTATTTATTGTTTTCCTTTCCAATGAAATCTAAGCTTTATTAGGAGAGAGACTTTTTATTTGCAAACCACCGCACTCCCATCACCCATTGTGTGTCATGGGATAGATTCTCAGTATATACCAAAGGAGTAATATGATACATTCACTGCTGGGGGCCAAAAGTGGTGCAGTAGGATCTTTATAGTCTCCATTTGAAGTTACTTAATACTCAAACTTTGATTGTGATACAGAAAAAAAATCAGTAAGGCATTGAATACATGAATGTATGTAATCAAGTGATAAAAATTTAAAAAATCAATGGCATTTATTGCATCTTTTGTATGTTGGAATAGATAGTTAGGTTATTTATTAAAATTTAACTATTATTTCCCTGATAATTATACTCTACTTCCCATACCACTGTCTCCCCCTACTTACCACACTCAAATCCCTAAGTTCACTGTTTCAAGGGAGGATTGAGACAGCAGAAAAGAGAATTCAAGTTTATTCTGGATGAAGACACCTCACATCTAAAGCCCTTAGGTAGAGGACATGTTAAGCATTGATGAAAATAGGGGAAAAAATCATAAGAATGAAGAACATTTCTTCATTTTCTTGATTTTCCCTGTACTAAATATCTGAAAAGTTTAGTAGGAGTGGGAAGAAAATGGTAGAGTGAGTCTCACAATACAGGATAACCAGTACAAATCTGCTGTTGACCTGTCAAGCACATGTGTTGGGTCTTCAGTGGCCATTCCACAGTTCAGTTCAGTTCACTCGCTCAGTTGTGTCCGACTCTTTGCGACCCCGTGAATCGCAGCACACCAGGCCTCCCTGTCCATCACCAACTCCCAGAGTTCACTCAGACTCACGTCCGTCGAGTCAGTGATGCCATCCAGCCATCTCATCCTCTGTCATCCCCTTCTCCTCCTGCCCCCAATCCCCCCCAGCATCAGAGTCTTTTCCAGTGAGTCAGCTCTTCGCATGAGGTGGCCAAAGTGGCCATACCACAAGTCTGTTCTAATTCCTGTACATCTTTAAGTCCTTGGGAACTTCAATCAAATCTCTAAGAAAAGAGATAAATAAATCCCCAAGTGACTGATAATAAGTTTCTACTGTTCCAGTAAAATGAGTATCTTAAATGAAAATTAAGTGGGTAAGAGAAAAAAATGAAAATAATTGTATTTTTTGCACAACTAAGCTGTATACACTGCCTACCCACACTATATATACCCAATGACAGGTCTTCTATGAAAGTAATATGGAGCTTATGCTTCAGGGTCTCTCTTGCACAAGTCCCTGGTTTCTAGAAGTGCATGCGGGTGTGGTATTTTCTGTAAACCAGATTGTACAGATAGCATTTATCTATAAGTATGTCTATAAAATTGTCTAAAGAGACCTCAAAGGAAATAAATCTGAATTTTTAAGGATCCAGCTACTTGTTGCAGGTTCTCTTTTTACTTACACACACACACACACACACACACACACACACATATACTTTTGAACATACTTATAATTACATAATTTTGTTTTCTTTTTGTAAAATAATGCCATCATGTTGGATAAACTTTGGGATCTACCCAACCTGGGCCCACCCTTGTTTGTGCTTGTATATACATATGAAAGAGAGAAAGTGTTAGTTGCTCAGTCGTGTCTGACTCTTTGCAACCCATGGACTGCAGCCTACCATGCTCCTTTGTCCATGGAATTCTCCAGGCAAGAATATTGGAGTGGGTAACCGTTCCCTTCTTCAGGGGATCTTCCTATTTTCTTCCTATATGCAGTATAGTCATTATTTGAATGGCTTGCCATACTAATTTTCCCAGGGAAAATTTTTAAATGCAAAATGTACTACTGAAATCCCATTTTCATTTATTATGTGGGAAAAGCAACTACTCATAATTAGGCCAGGTTTCCCAGGTGGTGCAGTGGTAAAGAATCTGCCTGCCAGTGGAGGAGTCACAGGAGACATCGGATTCAATCCCTAGGTCCAGAAGATCCCCTGGAGGAGGAAGTAGCTACCCACTCCAGGATTCTTGCCTGGAAAATCCCATGGGGTTGTAAAGAATTGGACACAACTGAGCATGAGCACGAATAATTAGGCCAGAGGAAATATTTTAAGTGATATTGTGATATTTTTATTTATCATAAAATAACTCAAAGAAATAGTAATTATCTGGGATGATGCAGATTTCCTTTAAATAAGTTTTTATAAATCTTATAAACTTTTTTTTTCACAAATTTTGAAAGTAATGACGTTTTGTGAATGATACCTCTGAAAGTGATTAAGTTTATTATCTTCAGTATTTCTCCAAGAAATCAAGTAAGAAAACTTAGAGGTGCAGCATGACCTGGGATTTCCTTTTTCTCCTGTGTAATGAAAGTATGTCTGGACAGTTATTCCAAAGGACCATTATTTGTAGACACCAACCATCCTTCTTCCATATGATCTTCTGAAGTTCTTCAGGAAAATCCTATCAGCCTCAAAAATAGAGGATGCAGCCTTATCCAACAGCTATAAGACTCAGCAGGCTTCCTAACATTTAAATAGTGTGATTCCCTAAGAATTTCAGTCCTAAGTTATCTTCTCCCTTTTCAGACATCTTCTTGAGGTCTTTAAAGATGATGCCTCAGGGTGAATCGCCGTTAAGTTCAGCACGTCATGCTTTCATTGTAGCTATCTAATCTAGAGGATCAAAATCCCCCAGAACTTTTCAAACATGAGATGCCCAGCCTCAGCCACTTTAGGTGATTATTTTGGGAGCTCCAAACACATTTAACACTCTTTCTGACATTTTTCTTGTTTACACTGATGAAACAGAGATACATCCCTCTCTCTCTCTCTCTCTCTCTCTCTCTCTCTTTCTCTCTCTCTCTCTTTTTTTTTTAACCTACTCTCACCTGCTTTTCTCTTCTGATGTTATACTTACAAGGTAATTTTCACTTAGTCCTTTTCAGGTTTAAGATCTACATTTGGCTACCTTTAAAAAATATTTTTAAGCCTGTTTGTTTGTTTGGATGGTGATGTCAGTTATATAAAAGATGATTACAAACTGAAAAAATACAAACAAATGAAGGTCCTCATTTAGTTGTTTCATAGGCACTAAGTCTAATCTGTTACGGGCACGCTGAAGCCAGATGATCAATATAGAGCACATGTTCACCTTTATTCTTATCCCAGCTCTCTCAGTTGTAGTTTTCCACTTAACAATAATAGTAGGAAAGGATTATGCCTATCTTTTTTGAGTCATGACCATAATATACCTTGGGTTTATAAATATTTTCTTTGTGGAAAAATCATAATAGGAAAAACGTTATGAATGTGTTTTTCATAAGTTAGAAAAATATAGAAATCGAGAGAATCGTTTGTATATCTTGGTCTGTTTTGATGAAAGGTTGGTGGAATTTCAGTTTCTTGAAGAGTACTTGGAGGAAGGCAGTGACAAGAAAAATGTAGAATTTCACAATTTAAAGTGATAGTGTTGCCAATTATGAAATTTTTAAAACTCCCCAGAGAGATAAAAATATGAATGGTTACTCCACGAAAAAGAAGTCTTCAGCTTGTCATGCTAATTATTTTATTTAATAGAGGAAAATATTTGCAATTATGGTGTAGCAAACTAGAGAACTGTTAAAATATCAGTCTAGAGGTTACTGGTAAAATGCTATGTATAAGAAAACAATGTACAAAAACTACCCCCCCAAATCTGCAATTTTGCTGGAAAACACGTGGAGTACTCACAATGGAACAGAGTCTGTAAAGGAATACTGAAAGATATAAGGCAAACTAGATCACATGTACAAGCATACTTTATTTTCTTGTCTTTGGGGATATTGTGATTTTTACAAATTGAAGTTTTGTAGCAACCTTGTGTTGAGCCTCTATAGATGCCATTTTCCCAACAGCATTTGCTCATTTCATGTCTCTGAGTTACGTTTTGGTATTTTTCAGAATTTTCAAACCTTTTCATTGCTCTTATTATATTTGTTAAGGTGGTCTGTTATCACTGATCTTTGATGTTACCATTGTAGTTGTATTGGGGTGCCACAAATTGCACCTATATAAGATGGCAAACTAATAAATGTGTGTGTTCTAACTTCTCTACCTACCAGTCCCGAGTCTCTCTCCTCAGGCCTCCCTATTCCCTAAGACACACTATTAATGAAATTAGGTCAATTAATAACCCTACAATGACCTCTAAATGTTCAAATGAAGAGTCGCACATCTCTGACTTTAAATGAAAAGCTAAAAGTGATTGAGTTTAGTGAGAAAGGCAGGTCAAAAGCTGAGATAGGCTGAAAGCTAGACTTCTTGCACCAAATAGTTAGCTGAGGAAAGTTTCCTGAAGTAAATTAAAAGCACTGCCCTACATTGTAACATGTATACTATCATGTAAGAATCGAATCGCCAGTCTGTGTCCGATGCAGGATACAGCATGCTTGGGGCTGGTACACGGGGATGACCCAGAGAGATGTTATGGGGAGGGAGGTGGGAGGGGGCTTCATGTTTGGGAACGCATGTACACCCGTGGTGGATTCATGTCAATGTATGGCAAAACCAATACAGTATTGCAAAGTAAAATAAAGTAAAAATAAAAATTAAAAAATTAAATGAAATATAAAAAAATAAAAAAATTTAAAAAAAAATTAAAAGCACTGCCCTAACATCCTGCTTGCTAATGGAGAAAGTCTGAGTGGTCTGGATAGAAGAGAAAACCAGCCACAACATTCCCTTAAGGCAAAGCCTAAATCCAGGGCAGAGCCTTAACTCTCTTCAACTCTATAAAGGCTGAGAGAGGTGATGAAGTTTCAGAAGAAAAGTTTAGAACTAGCAGAGATTGGTTCATGAGGCTTAAGAAAAGTTGTCTCCACTCACAGACTTAGAAAACGAACTTACGGTTGTCAGAGTAGTGGAGAAGGATGAGGCAGGTGAGGGACAGTTAGGGAGTTTGAAATGGACAGGTACACACGGCTATGTTTAAAATGAATAAGCAACAAGGACCTACTGTATAGCACAGGGAACTTTGCTCAATGCGGCAGCCTGGATGTTGGGGGAGAATAGATACATGTATATGTATGGCTGAGCCCCTTTTCTGTCCACCTGGAAATATCACAATATTGTTAATTGGCTATACTGCAATATAAAATACAATGTTCAAATGTTAAATATATATATATATATATAAAATTTTTAAAAGTAAAGAAAAAAAGTCATCTGCATAACATAAAAGTTCAGGTAAAGCAACAAGTATGAATGTAGAAACTGCAGCATGTTATCCAGAAATTCTAGCTAAGATAAGTACTGAAGGTAGCTGTATTAAACAGCAGATTTTCAGTATAAATGAACAGCTTTGTATTGGAAGAAAATGCCGTCTGGGAGAGGAGAAGTCAGTGCCTGGCTTCAAAGCTTGTAAGGCCAATCTGTCTCTCTTATGAGGGCCTAATACACCTGGTCACCCAAGAGCTCTGATGAAGATGTACAATGAGGTTAATGTTGTCATGCCTGATAATACAACATCCATTCTGCAGCCAGTGTGATATGATAGCACACAATCTGATCATCTCATTAATAAGTGAGTAGAATATGAGCATTTAACAAAATGACTATTTACAAAAAGCTCATATGTAATTCCTGCACTAAAGGAATGATACTTAATTGTCTTTGCTCTAGTATAGCAACTGCCCTAAAGTGGCTTCTCATTTCAGTGGACAATATTAGTCTTTTTTCAGGAGGATGGACAAGAAGTCTTTCTTTCTTTTTTTCTTCATTCATTCATTTAAATTTTTTGAGGAATAATTGAAAATATAATTATATATATTTTTAATGTACATATATACATTACATATATTCCTCCCCTACCCACTACAGAGAGCAGATAAGAGTGAGTTTGCCAAAGAAACTCAAAACTTTAACACTTTCCTTCATGGCATGCAAAATTCTGTTCCCATTCAGCTGGTGACTTGATGAGAGTCTTTGACCCTGACCTACTTTAGTGCTCCTGCAAAGCAGAACATATATCCCAAGGCCAGGCTATACATCAGGCAAAAAAACTCACTTTTTACTCTCTAATTGTGTGCTGGAGTTGGGGGTGAGAAAGAGAGATTGTTGAAGTTGGGGAAGTCCTTGAGCACCTCCTAACAGTTGGCTGTGTGATTCACCCTGCTCTCAACCTGTGCTCTTTCTTCTGTGAATACACAGGGTTACAAAAACAGCCCTTTGGTGAGCCTATGGGGTATGCACTCCCTTGGGGAAGGAGATGAGCAGCCATCAGAAAATTCTCACCCGCGCCTTGGTGAAAGTGATTCTCCAAAAGTTCCAAAAGCCTCTGTTAGAATATCTGGGAGACACAGAATATAGTCACCATGCTGTACTTTAAGATCCTCTGAACTTATAATTGAAAGTTTTTACCATGTGACCTACATCCTCCTAATTCCCCACTCCTAGCCCCTGGCAACCACCAGTATAGACAATGGAATATTATTCAGCCATGAAAAAGATGGAAATTCTGCCATTTGTGACAACATGGATGAACCTGCAGGGCATTGTGCTAAGTGAAATAAGCATGACAGAAAAGGACAAATACTGTTGCCACCACTTATATGTGGAATCTAAAAATTTTTAAATCTGATTTCATAGAGACAATTTCAGCCTTTAATGATCCCACTAGACCTCACTCTGTACTTTAAAACATATTTTTACTCACTTAGAAATTGAGGCAACTGTTTTGCTAATATTTATTTCTTTATACACCGTCCCAGACTGTGTTGGAATGGTTCTTTTCTCATGTTAGGACATCTAATACTCATTACAGAGGTTTCTCAGGTAATAAAAGAGTATAAGAGCATGACTTTCCACTGTGGTACTCTGCAGGAGACTCCTTCCTTGATCATTCTAGGAAGAGCCTAGATTTGTGTAGCACTGAAGTTGTAAGCACTTTATGTACATCTGTAAGTATAATCAACAGAAAGTTTTATAAGTATTTTGATATGAAGTGCAGATTTCAGATTGGATCTTAAATGAGTTTGACTTGGAACTGTGCAGAAGTCATGGATGCCATGATCATGGCTGTTATCGAAATCATATAGAGGCACCTCTTTTGTCTCCAGTGGAGTGAGGTTTTGCTGCACATTGGTTTTTATCCATTTACATACTTCATTTGAATTTCCAGTAGTGTATCACTCCAGTGTTAGCCAAGGCAAATCTCTTGAGTTATTGTTTTATTCTAAAAACTCTAAACTCCTTGCAAAAGTTCTATTTCCCTAGAATGTTTTTTTTTCCTACTTTCTGAGAAAATTAAGCCCAATTGTCTTCTCTCTTCTCAAAACTGCAAAATTCCCTCCTCCAGGGGTCTAAATTGATGGCTTCACTTCATATTTTACAGGACAGAAAGCTGAAACCATCACATCAAACTTCTCACACCACCCATTTTTACACCACCAAACCCGTTAGTTTGCTTGACTGAATTCATACCATCTTTGTCTGATCCTCAGAAAGGGCATTCCTCTACTGGTTTCGAGGTCACGTCTCCTTAAGGGCTTGAATCATAGAGATTTCCACCACAATTCACTACATCGTTTCTTTCTCACCCGTAGACGTTTACTGTCAGTATGAATTTTTCTAATATTCTTAACTTTAAAAATAAAGTATAACAATTCCTTAATTGTACACTTTCTTCCAGCTATCACTCCATTTCTTTAACTCTTAATAGCAAAACTGGAAAGACTTGCCTACGCTCACCACTTGACTTGTTTTCCTCCTATATACCCCTCAAGCAGTGCAAATATGACCTACACTCTACCTGTGTTCTAAAGATGTCAATAAAATTTTACTTACTGCAGGGATAAGTTTCCTGTTAAACAATCAGTGGCTTAAAGAAAGCAGCTATGCATGAATACTTTGTACAGTTCTTAAATACTAAGCACTTTACAATTTAGTTTGGTAAAATGTCTCCCAGTAAGAAGTTTATTTCTTTTAAAAATTTACTAAATGTTGTCCTTTAAAATTTCATCTTTATTTCAATTTACACTTTTTATTGCACTTTTATTAGAAGCAGCTTACCAGAAGCACAGCGTTGAACAAAACAGTCAAAGAAATGATGAAAGAAAGAACATTTTCTAAAGATCACAAATAATGAAAGTTACTCAGCATGAATCACAAAATAAGTAGAGACTCAAAAAACCAAGGGAACTGGATTATTTCTACTGATACAATTAATGTTACCAGAATTATTATGGCTACTAAAGTTAGAGATTTTATCCTGGATTTTTAATTTAAAAAAAACTTAGGTTTTTTTTTTTTTTTAATAATTTTGGATTTATAGAAAAGTTCCGAAGATAATACAGAGAGTTTCCACCTACCCCTCACTGTTTCCCCTGATGTTAACATCTTATATTACCTCGGTATTATTTGTTGAAACTAGGAAACCAACATTGATTTTTACTATTAACTAACCTGGCTCAGACGGTAAAGAATCCACCTGCAATGCAGGAGATCCAGGTTCAATCCCTGGGTCAGGAAGATCCCCTGGAGAAGGGAATGGCTACCCATTGCTGTACTCTTGCCTGGAGAATCCCATGGACAGAGGAGCCTGGTGGGCTACAGTCCATGGAGTCACAACAAGTTGGACATGACTGAGCAACTAATACTTCAGCAACCTGTAGACTTTATTCAGATTTTACCACTTTGTCCACTAATGTCCTTTTTCTGTTCCAGGATCTTATGCAGGAGGCCAAATTGCACTTAATCACTGTATTTCCTTAGGCACCTCTGGTCTGTGACAGTTTCTCAACCTTTCCTTGTTTCCTATGACCTTAAAAGCTTTAAAGAGTACTGGCTAGGTGTTTTGTGGAGTGCTCCTCAATTTGGGGTTGTCTAATATTTCCCTCATGGTTATGGGTTTTTCTTGTAGCATACTGGAGGCACATGCTATCAGTGTGGCTTTATCACTGATGATATGAACTACCAACATTTGATTAAGTGGTATAGGAGTTCTTTACTGTAAAGTTTCTATTTTACCTCTTCTCATATTCTGTCTTTTGAACACAAGACACTAAATTCATCCATATTCACAGCGGGAAGGTAATCAAGCTCCATCTCTTAATGAAAAGGAATATTTATTTATGCTATTTGGAATTATTCTATAGGGAGATATATCTCTTACCCCATGGACTCAATCTTTATCTAAGACTTTAGGCTGTAATATCATACCACATTATTTGGGGGTGCTTTTGGGGGGGTCAAGTTGTTTCAGTGTTGGCCATTGGGCACTCTGAGTTGTTTCACATGGCACTTTGATATACCCTAATCCCTTTTCTTTGCTATCTGCAATAAACTACAAGATGCTACAGGTTTATCTTGTATATACCCTGCCTTGAAGGGGCCAACTAGAATACAGTTTTTATCAGACATTTCTCCAAGGTTCCCTGGTTCTTTTTATTGGAGAATGGTATTAGAAGTCTGGGTGCTGGGTGCTCATTACTTCTGGGTTGTCACTGTTGCCATGGCCTCTCAGTGGAGAGGGCTATGAAACATAAGTCAGCATGCTGATCCATGTGGGTCTCCCAAGTGGCTCAGTGGTAAAAAATCTGCCTGCCAGTACAGGAGGCGTGTGTCCGATCCCTGGGTTGGGAAGATCCCCTGGAGTAGGAAGTGGCAACCCACTGCAGTGTTCTTGCCTGGAGAATCCCATGGACAGAGATGCTTGGCAGGCTACAGTCCATAGGGTTGCAAAGAGTTGGACATGACTGAGAGACTTAAACAACAACAATACTGACACATGTATACACACTTGGCCACAATTATGTCTGCATTTATCCACTGTATAATTTATGCTAACCAAATAGGGATTCATACTGATATCTCCAACTCTAATTCAGTACTACAGAGTTTGTCTAATCTTTCCTCCTTGAATAGCTATAATTTCCTCCTCTAACAATAAGAAACCTGGTTTTCACCATCCTTCATCCATTTATTTATTTATTCATCCTGAGACATATATATATAAAGCAGATTGAGAATTATTAGTTAACCTGAATCCTTGTGAGAAAGAAATTTACCAATCCAGTTTTTAGATACACTTCTTTTGTCTTTAGCCTTACAGTTGCTCTTCAGAACACTGTTTGACAGTTATTTAGCCAACTTCTTTTCCTCTCACTTGCTTCAGTAAGGTTATGTCACACATTTTTAATAATTTCATTTGTCATAGTGTGTATTCCTTTTTGAGATCTCCTGACACCCTGGTTGAATTTCTTTTAGTTTGCATATATTAAAGTTTGCTCTTTTAGATGTACAATGCTGTGAGTTTTGACAAATGCATTAAATCATATATCCATCACTCCAGTAGCATTTAGAGTAGATCTATCACCCTAAAATTCTACAGGGTTTTTTTTTTGTTGTTGTTTGTTTGTTTTGAGAGAAGAAACCACTATGAGAAAGCACACGGGAAAAAAAAATCTTTCCCCTCAAATATTTGGCTCTGTCTGATGATGTTAGGTTAAATTTTATTTCCATATTTCTAAAAAAAATTTAAAATTTTGCAGATACAAGAATTCATAATTATAAGCTTTTAAACAACATTCATGAGTGTGACTATCAACTACTACTTACTAATCTCAAAGGATGAGCCTCCCAGGTGGCCCAGTGGTAAAGAATCTATCTGCCAATACAGGAGATGCAGATTTGATCCCTGGGTCAGGAAGATCCCCTGGAGGAGGAACTGGCAACCGTCTCCAGTATTCTTGGCAGCAAAATTTCGAGGACAGAATAGCCTGGTGGGCTACAGTCCATGGGATCGTAAAGAGTTGGACACAACTGAGCTACTGAGCATGCATGCAATCTCAGGGGATAACATCTGAGAACCAAACCTTATCTCTTACTTAGAGAGCAACTCACTGTAGAAAAGAAAAGAGAGGCTACACCATATGATCCAAGATCTTATTGGGGTTGTGTATCATTGATCTCAGTCCCTCACAGTTTTGGTCATATGTGTCAGCTGAGAAAAATAGTCCCTAAAATATCTGGGTCATTATATCTTTGTAAAGAGTAATCAAAAGAACCAGTCACTCAAAATCAAAGCTGTACTTTGATTCTAGACAGAGATCCATAAGCAACAGCCTTTTCAGCTAATATCACCCAGATCACTGGGTAGCTGAGGGTGGAAGTACTGTCCCTACTGCAGCATGTCCTGTTTTTATATTTTGTACTTTTTTTGATTCATTGTTATTTTTTCTGTTCTTCTCAGAGGCTTATGATTCAATTTCAAGGGCTTGAATTACTAACATAACTGCCATATATTTGACAGAAGTCCAAGGTGGGACTACAGCCGCCTTACTAGATGAAAGGTGACTCTTAAATGTCATGAAAGAATCTTGAGATGTGGGTTCTCAATTTCCATCATCAGCTATACCAAGTTCAGTTCAGTTCAGTTCAGTTGCTCAGTCGTGTCTGACTCTTTACGACCCCATGAACTGCAGCGCACCAGTCTTCCCTGTCCATCACCAACTCCCGGAGTTTACTCAAACTCATGTCCCTTGAGTTGGTGATGCCATCCAACCATTCCATCCTCTGTTCACTTCTCCTCCTGCCTTGAATCTTTCCCAGCATCAGGGTCTTTTCCAAGGAGTCAGTTCTTCACATCAGGTGGCCAAAGTATTGGAGTTTCAGCTTCAACATCAGTCCTTCCAATGAATATTCAGGGCTGATTTCCTTTAGGATGGACCGGTTGGATCTCCTTGCAGTCCGAGGGACACTCAAGAGTCTTCTCCAACACCACAGTTCAAAAGCATCAATTCTTTGGCACTCAACTTTCTTTATAGTCCAACTCTCACATCCATACATGACTACTGGAACAACCATAGCTTTGACTAGACTGACCTTTGTTGGCAAAGTTACGTCTCTTCTTTTTAATATGCTGTTTATAGATTGGTCATAGCTTTTCTTCCAAGGAGCAACCATCTTTTAATTTCATGGCTGCAGTCACCATCTGCAGTGGTTTTGGAGCCCAAGAAAATAGATTGTCACTGTTTCCATTGTTTCCCCATCTATTTGCCATGAAGTGATGGGACCAGATGCCATGATCATAGTTTTCTGAATGTTGAGCTTTAAGCCAACTTTTTCACTCTCCTTCACTTTCATCAAGAGGCTCTTTAGTTATTCTTCGCTTTTTGCCATAAGGGTGGTATCATCTGCATATCTGAGGTTATTGATATTTCTCCCGGCAGTCTTGATTCCAGCTTGTGCTTCATCCAGCCCAGCATTTTGCATGATGTACTCTGCATAGAAGTTTAATAAGCAGGGTGACAATATACAGCCTTGACATACTCCTTTTTCTATTTGGAACCAGTCTGTTGTTCCATGTCCAGTTCTAACTGTTGCTTCTTGACCTGCATACAGATTTCTCAAGAGGCAGGTAAGATGGACTGGTATTCCCATCTCTTTAAGAATTTTCCACAGTTTATTGTGATCCACACAGTCAAAGGCTTTGGCATAGTCAATAAAGCAGAAATAGATGTTTTTCTGGAATTCTCTTGCTTTTTCGATGATCCAGTGGATGTTGGCAATTTGATTTCTGGTTCCTCTGCCTTTTCTAAATCCAGCTTGAATATCTGGAAGTTCACAGCTTATGTACTGTTGAAGTCTGGCTTGGAGAATTTTGAGCATTACTTTGCTTGTGTGTGACTTGAGTACAATTGTGCAGTAGTTTGAACATTCTTTGGCATTGCCTTTCTTTGGGATTGGAACGAAAAGTGATCTTTTCCAGTCCTGTGGCCACTGCTGAGTTTTCCAAATTTGCTGGCATATTGAGTGCAGCACTTTCACAGCATCATCTTTTAGGATTTGAAATAGCTCAGCTGGAATTCCATCACCTCCACTAGCTTTGTTCGTACATAAGGCACACTTGAACCAAGTTACCATGCACCAAAACAGTGATTCTGTATGTAGCTATTTGTTGCAAAAATTTAGTTTTAAACTCTATGTGAGCCCCTGCTCTGCACTTTTTTAGCTCAATGACTTTGAAAAGTTAACTTCTCTGAACTTAAGTTTCCTGTCTTCCATTTTAATATGGTTTTTATGTAGAACAACTGAGAAATTACACTTTGATATACTTGATAGTGTTTATGTGTATTTTATTTCCATAGATGGTTGCTTGAATAATGGGGTTAGAGATAAAGAGGCTACTGAAGCTAGGAAAGAAAAATTAACATTACACTTTGAGTAAAGCAGCAGGATAGGAAACTTCCCAGGCCCCTCCAATGAGAACATCCAATACCCCTAGTTCTCCCGAGAACACAGCTTGAGACTAGTGTGTTGTGAACTTGGTCTGTGATACATGCATCTCTGAAACCTCTTGTTCAGTTAAGAAATAGATATAAAGTGCTCCATAGGCTTTACAAACTAAAAGTCTAAACCTCTCATTTTACTGTTAAGAGACTGAAGTCAAGGTAAATTAAGATAGTGAACTTCATAGCAGCTGATACAGGATGGCTAAGATCCAATCTATTGTAAATTTATTGATTATTCTTTTTGTTCACAACATGGTAGAATGAGCACTGCTGAAGGTCGGTTTTGGATGAACAGAACTCACCAAAATTTTTTAGCCTGCCATTTAGCTATTCAGTTCAGTTCTGTTCAGTCACTCAGTCGTGTCCAACTCTTTGTGACCCCATGGATTGCAGCATGCCAGGCCTCCCTGTCCAGCACCAACTCCCGGAGTTCACTCAGACTCACATCCATCGAGTCAGTGATGCTATTAGGCTCCCATTATATTTTTTCCCCCTCTCTTCTTTTCCACACCTATCCTTTTAAGGAACGGCTGCCAGATGTCTTTTTAAAAGTATAGTTTGGCATCTGTCACAATTTAATGCAGTTAAATTCTGTGCATAGTTAGGAGACAATTATAATATTGCATAAAGGCCATGAGGGCCTATACAAAACTGTCCTGTAGAAATTCCGTATTGGACTGAAAATAATCGATGCTGAAAAATTAAATTTAAAGGTGCAGTTTTGCCTGCTTATTTGATAGAATTGTTCACTTTGCCCACCATCTCATGGAAGACTAGAGCAATATTGTATTGCTCTCTTCTATATGCTAATAGGACCAATATTTGCATAAATTAAAATTGTAACAATTACTTCCATTTTCTGGGAACTACACTGCGTATGTGTATGTTAAGTTGCTTCAGTTGTGTCTGACTCTTTGGGACCCCATGGATTGCACCCTGCCAGGCTCCTCTGTCCATGGGCTTCTCCAGGCAAGAATACTGGAGTGGGTTGCCACGTCCTTCTCTAGGGGATCTTCCTGACCCAGGGATTGAACGCCTCTCTTACGTCGCCTGCATTGGCAGGCGGGTTCTTTACCACTAGCGCCACCTGGGAAGCCCCAGTGGAACTACACTAACAGCTGGATTTTCACCTATAATTATAACTTTATTTTTCAAATTAATTATTTGACTCCCTATCTTAATCAAATCCAACCTTTCTCTTTAGAGGCCTTTTACCCCTCCAAATGGCAAATTACCCATGTCATCTGGGGGCTTAACACAGTTCAAAGTAGTTGGAGGCGGTTGCATCAGTCAGAGTTCAAACCAAAAAACAGAAACGCTGGGGTGATATGAATATTAACAGGTGACTTATATAGGGACCTGATAAGTGTGTTATTGTAGGAGCTGTTTAAAGATTCTTCGTAAGACTTTTTTTTTTTTTTTGTCTTTGCTTCAGGTGCTCGAGCCCAAAGCCAGCAGCATCTAGGAAGGAGAGATGGATGTGAAGTGGGAAAGCAAGGATGGACTGGAAGCCATGAGGAATAGCTGGACCCCACAGGGACAGACGGGAACTTGTGTTGATCTTTCACTGCCCCTGGACCTCCAACTCTGATGACGTGAGTGCCCTGCAGAAGTGGGCACTCTCTTTTATGGAGCTGGTGAAACTGAAACATAGGAGGGGACACTGGTGCAGCTGTGGCCCGCGCTTGCTGCCTGACACTAAGGTAAGCCAGCAGATCATGTGCCTTTGAGCCTACTTTCTGAGCATAAAACAAATACTTTACGTTTGGCTTCCAAATCTTACTCCAAATGCCTCTTACAGCACAAGCAATCTCAGAACCATGCAGAGGACTCTGAACAAAGTTTTAGCTCATAGTACAAATCCTGCACAGAGGTAAACCTGCTTCTAAACAGCAGGTGAAAAAAGAATTAATTAATCTGCTCTTGCTGTTGTTCTTACCACCACTTGAGTGTCACCAGAAGTTCCACGTGTTCTTTCCAATGTTGTGTTGATTTTGTTGTTAGTATACATCCCACCCAACTGTGCAGGGCTGCCCCAAACTTGGGATTCTTGTTAATAACTGTTTTGTGTCTTGTTTTAAACCACAGTGCTTGGTTCAGAGTCACTGGGTTCTTTGGGGACTTTTAAGGTCCTTTCCTGACAGCAGACCTTGGTAGGGACTGCCACTTGCTCACAGATCCCCAGGCAGTTGTTCCTAACTTTGAATTTCAGTGAGTAGGAACTTGGGTCAAGTTATTTTCCATTCCAAAGTCTAATCTCATTATGTAGATTTCTCAACTTGCTCCCAAGGGGCCATCAACAATATCCATTTTAAGGAGCATTATCAAAGTAAAATCATGGTCAGGCCACAGAATGTCTTATTATACCCTTCATCCCCAGCAAATATTTGCAAAGAAGGGTGTGTTATACTTCACCGGGGTGTTGGGGGAAAGGCAAGCCTCTGCATTCACTTACACAAAAAAACAGACATAAAACAAAACTAAATATTACTATTTAACAGTAACTGGAAATCCAGTACCCCAAACTGACATTAAATAAGGTTTAAAACAAGATATTTTAAATTGCAACTTAACCTTTTATAAACAGTTGAAGAAGGTGTGAAGCAATGCATGTGTGTCTAATGGGATATTTATTCCAATATTATCAAAGTTATCGATAAGTATAAAAAACTCATTAGTGTAACATTAAATTATTATTAAAGTTAGATATATATTTTCACATATTAGAAATTCTTATATTCCTGGCTGGTATAGGAGATGGTAGTCCCAAGACGACTTTCTAGAAGGTAATCCTGTGGGAATTCTCAAGCCATGAAAATAAAGTGCAGAGTATACAATGCTATGTGATTAAGTTTAATTCTTTCCACCCTCTATGTGCTCAAATTAATCACTATTAACATATGAGTTCAGAAAATGTGGACATAGCAAGTTATTTTTCCTAGAATGATGAATTATCTTGTTAGGAATTTATCTACCCACCTCTCCCCTTTTCCTTTTCTGTGATAGAGAATGAGAGTCTGTGTATGTGTGTGTGTAAGCATGTGTGTATGATCAAGTGTACATATTCAAGGAACAAGACCATGGTTTGTTTTATTTTAAAGAATAAACATATTTCTGAAATTTTCAGCTCATCTGAAGAAACTAATCTTTAAACTTCTAAAAGTGAAAAAATGGCCATTTTCAGAGTATCAGAAATGAGAAGGTAGATTCAATAAGGCTATTAATTTTTTCACTAGAATTATGAAATTTAGAAGTCAATCATAAGAGAACAAAGGAAAAGAGGCATAGCTAAACTCCTTATTTATTCCTATAGATATAAGGGGTAAAGAAGGAGGAGTAAAGAAACCAAGTGAAGGAGGAGGAATGTGAAGAAGGAAAGGGGAGAGGCACAGGAGGGAGATGGAAGAGGCAATTTCTACTGTGGAAAGCAGATCAAAGACAACAAGCTAATCTAGTCAACTAAATCTGAAAGTCCAGCCTTCTGAGGTGAAGCCCAGCTGGAGCTTGAGTGCAAGGCTTTCAGGATGGCAGGCCCTGCACACATTCTTGGTTCTCTTCCTCCTCTGACACATCTGAGGTACTGGAAGACTCATCTGAGTTGGTTTCCACCATCTCGATTCCAGTAGCTCCCCAGTGTGGGCAATGTCCTCTCTGTGTCAGGTGATGCGTGAGGAACCAAAGCATGTGGCTTTCAAACAGATTAGTATGGTGCTGTCTGTCTTTATTTTGTCCCTGCTTGTTCCTCTTAACCACATTGTTTAAGCCAGCAAGGCAAGTGATAACTTTAGCTGTGGGTACCCAGATCTTAGCATTGTGGTCTAGGCTGCTGGTCGCCATCGCAGGTAGGTAAGGATGGGGTTGAAGACAGTTAATAGTCCCTCCTTTATCCCCTTCCATGTACTGAACAATCTGGCAGGATGACTTCTCCCAGAAGATGTGTCCACAATCACTGCCACTCATGACAAACTCACTTCTGGGACCATAGAAATTGACACCTTTGACTGTGGCATTATTTCTGTGCCCCTTGTGTCTTTTCACATATTGGGCTCCATCACCATGAGAGGAATTGAAGACGTAAATATCCTTATCATTGTAACTGCCCAGGAGCTCATTGTGACTGTACACAAGGCAGGTGATGTGAGCTTTAGCATCACAGTTGAGCAGGTGATGACGACAGAATTTCTTGAGTACTCCATTATTATCACTCTCATTAATCTACCTCTGGTCATAAATTCTTACAAATTGATCTCGTCCCGCACTGCAAAATGGTAATTATTGGCAGGATTCACATAGATTGAATACAGCCCCACTCTCTTCTCCTTTTTTTCTGGTGACCACCACGTTTGAAGCTGGCCGGCCTTGTCTGAGATCAATGGCAAAGATAATTGCATCTTCACCTGAAGTGAGGAACTTAAAAGGGGAGTCAGGATCCAGACCCAACTTGTGGGAGGCTCCTCTGTGCTGGGCCACACATTTAGTTTTCTCGCGGTGCGGGAGAGCAGACAGCTTGACTGTGCGGCTCTGCCCATCGCAGCCACACATGGCCAGGGTGGTATCACCACAGTGGGGAAGGAACTTGGCCTGAAAACCATTACTTCTGTGACCACTCTCAAACTCTAGTACTGGCTGCCGATGCACCCAGTCCCACAATATCACTTTCAGGTCATCACTGCTAGTGGCCAACCAGTGCCACGCTGGTTAAAGGGCATAGTGTTGACACAAACATTGTGGCCTGCAAGCCAATACTGCAGGTGGAGACGCTGCACAAACACTCTTGCCCCACAGGCCTCATACACAAAGCGGGCACTTGAACCCAGCTGCCACTCTCAAAGAGCATTCAGGACTTTCCAGCGTGGGTTGGGGAGGGCGGATATCTCGGAAGCTGCCCATTCCTCCAGGGCGCGATCCTCGGCATATAAATACTGGGCTTGGGCTTGGTTAGCCTCATGGCACTGTACCTGAGGCCACTTTTCTTGTGCCAATGCTTTCTCCACTTCTCCCTCCTCTCCTGGCTCTCCTAACTGGTACTGGAACTGGTTTCTATCACTCGTTAAGAAATGTACAGCATCTCCCGTGCTTTCCAAATCAATGTTTTTATTGGTACTTGCTGTGTCGGCACCTTGATTTGCTCTGCCGGGCTGGCCAGGGCTGCCACCATCGCCGGCACCGCCACCATTTCTGGTCACTTCTGCACTGGCGCCACCTGCCTCCGCTCCGGAATGCTCCTCGGAGTTTATCTCCGATTGGCTGTCTTTGATGCTGTTGTAGTCAGACATCTCTTAAGGATGCATGCTCTGTAGTCTGTCTGGAAAAAAAAAAAAAAGTCTTTGAACCCTGCAGAAGACAGTAGGCCGGCAGTGAAAAAGCTACAACTAGCAGCACCAAAATGCAACAGCTAAATGCAAAGGGGTGGGGCAAGCGCTGCCTAAGGCATTACCAGTACGGGAGCCCGAAAGGTTCAAAAGACTTCATCTCATTTAGCGTCTTGTGGCATTTCGAGACTGCTTAGATTTTTCCAGAACCTAAGCCACGCCCCCAGAAGACATCTTGTATTGTTCGTTGCTGCGCATACCGTTGTACTCAAGTTTGATACAGATGGTGTTTTGAAGAACATTTTTATTAGAAAGTCATCAGCAAAGGTATTCCTCAGGCAAAACGGCTGTGGTAAGACTCTCAGTGCTCTTCTTAAAGATAATGTACAGTATGGAAAGTGAAAGTGAAGTCCCTCAGTCGTGTCCGATTCTTTGCGACGCCATGGTCTGTAGCCCACCAGGCTCCTCAGTCCATGGAATTTTCCAGCAAGAGTCCTGGAGTGGGGTGCCATTTTCTTCTCCAGGGGATCTTCCCAACCCAGGGATTGAACCCGGGTCTCCCACACTGCAGGCAGATGCTTTACCCTCTGAACCAATTTCTTCATGTACAGTATGAAATGAAGAAATACGCAACTGCAAGGAAAGATTGCTAAGGTCCCGAGTTAGTGAGTTTTGGACATGAAAGAAATATTTCAGTAAATCAAAGACCTTGAGGGAAACCTTGAGAGTCCTAATTGGTGGAAATGGCATGTGTGTACTAAGTCGCTTCAGTCGTGTCAGACTCTCTCCATGGGATTCTCCAGGCAAGCATACTTGAGGGGTTTGCCATTTCCTTCTCCAAGGGATATTCCGACCCCGGGATCTTTCTACCCAGGGATCGAAACGTGCCTCTTGTCTCTTGCACTGGCAGGCAGGTTCTTACACGCTGTCTAGTGAATTGCATTTTAGATTAAAAAATGAATATTTTTTTAGTATGAATAGATCCCAAGTATTGCATTACACATACTTTTACTAGAAAAAATCATTATTTATCTGAAATGCAAATTTAACCATGTCATGTACAATAATTTTATTTGTTATATCTGGCAGATATTCTTAGAAGAGTAATTTAGTCCCTCAATGTAATCAAAGCTGAAATTAACTGGTCAAGTTAAAGTTGACATTGAAATGAGTAACTGCTTTGCCAATTTCAAAAAGAAATACACCATTTTTCTCTTTCCGGCATAGATTCTATATATTTATTTGGAGTTAATTCAATTTAAGGTATTTAGGAAATGCCAACACAATATTATGAAAAAAACAATCTGTGATGTAATAGAACTATGAAAATATTTTAAACGTCTCCCCAAATATGTCAGAGGCTTTTTGCCTGTCATGGGGTGAGGGGTAGGAGGTGGTGCTGCAGGCGGGGAAGGTTTAGGGAAAAAAAGTGCTTTCAGAGGCAGTTAATTGGTATTGCGGTGTTAACTCCAGAGCTTCTCCAAACGAATTATCTAAGGTGATGTCAGTAAATTTTCAAAGGGCTATAGCAAACTGCTGACTAAGAATGCCAGAATGAAGAAAACAAGATTTCCCCGAGTGATTGCAGGGTCAATGCAAAATTGATTAAACATAGATGTATAAAGTTTTCTAAAGAGAAAGAATGGTCCCAAAGCTAATAGTAATGGAAAGACACATAAAAGAATATTCATAGCAATTTGTAAAGAATAGCACAGCAGCTTGAAAACTACGTGAGAGCCTGTCAAAAGTAACATGGATAAGTAGACTACCATATATTTCTATAATGGAGTTATGCAAAAAAGTGAGGATTAATGAGTTAAAACTAAATATATCAACCTGGATTAATCTTAACACAGTGATGAGTGAAAATACAAATGACAGAATAGTTAATAATTTCATTTTTATACTGATGTTTATAGTTTTCATATATAATAAAAGTACTTTAAAAGGCAAGTAAATAATTGATTCAAAATTCAGAATAAATATTACCTATGGAGGAAAGGAGGAAGTTAAAATCTGGTAGAGAGGAAGCTCTAATAATTCTTGGTAATATTTATAGCTTACTGTGGATATAGGTGGGCTTCCCTGGTTGCTCAGATGGGAAAGAAGCTGCCTGCAATGCAAGAGACCTGGGTTCAATCCCTGGGTCAGAAAGATCTGCTGGAGAAGGGAATGGCTACCAACTCCAGTATTCTTGCCTGGAGGATTCCATGGGCAGAGGAGCCAGGTGGGCTACAGTGCATGGGGTCACAAAGGGTCAGACTGACTGAGCGACTTTGTTATTCTTTTTATTATTTACTGCCTGGCATATACATTTATGTACCCTTTTCTGTGTATTATACACATTGCATAGTAGTTCTTTTTAAAGAGATCAAACTTTGGCTATGAATTGGCTTATCAATTTAATTTTCATTTGTTTGTTTTTAATTTAATTGATCCATTTGGTGTATTTCCATTCCCATTCATCCCTTTATTCACCAGAAATTTATTTAGCGTTTCTATACACCATGTATGGTTCTAGGTCCTGACAATTCAGTTGAGAATAAAAGTGATAATTCTTTCACTCATGGAGTTTATATGTGTGTGAATGTTAGTCACTCAGTCCTGTCCAACTCTTTGCCACCTCATGGACTGTAGCCATGATTGAACCTGGGTCTCCTTCATTGCAGGCAGATTCTTTACTGTCTGAGTCATGAGGGAAACCCCATTAAGTTTATAATACAGTAGAAAAAAGAGACAATAGACAAGCCAATATATAGATAGAACATATGAGGCAGTGATGAATTGTGTTGAAAAAAATAAAGATATGGAGATAACTAAGGTATGTAAGTAGATATAGACTGGAGGTTATTTTAAATAGTGCATTCAGGAAAGGTCTCCTTTATGAGGTGACATATAAGTAGAGGCTGAATGAAAAGATAAATGGAGCATGCAGATATCTAGGGTAAGAACATTCCTTATACATTGACACTGAGTGCAAATGCTCTAAAATTTTAAGACAATAGGAGTGTTCTTGAAACTTCAAGAAGGCCAGTATGACTTACAGTGCAAATAAGCACTAGGGAGAGTGTCAGGCAATGGGACTGAAAGAGACAAAGACTCGTTGTCCATAATAAATTTTTATTTCATTCTATGTGTACTGGAAAGTTTAGGAATTTTAAAATCTTGTGAATAGGTCAGTTGCATTATCTGACTGGCTTTTGAAAGAGATGATTATGGCTTATATATGGAGAATAGAATGGCATAGCAGGAGAGAGCAGAAGTACTAAACTATTGCTTTAATCCAGGTGAGAAGTTGAGGCAGCTTAATCTAGATGACGATAGGGCATGTTGTGAAAACTGGTAAACTTTGGAATCAGTTATAAAAGTAGAAATTATAGCATTTACTAATGAATTGAGTGTGGCATAGTCAAGCTACTGTCAAGAAGCACATGTCACTTAAGCAGTTTGAAGCAGCTCAATAAGTGATTATTATTATACATATATGGTTTTTTTTGGCAAAGGTAGGAGATGTAGGATTTTGTATCCCCTAACTTTACTGAATTATATCTAACAACTTGTGAGTGTGTGTGTGTGTGTGTGTGTGTTTGTGTGTGTGTGTGTGTGGAGTCTTTAGAAATTTTCATATATAAGATCATGTTATCTGCAAACAGATAATTTTATTTCTTCCTTTCCAACTTGGATGCCTTTTGTTTTTTCTTGCCTAATTTCCTTGTCTAAGAGTTCCAGTACTATGTTGAGTAGAAGTGTCAAGACTGGTCATCCTTGCCTTTTTCCTGATCTTGGAGAAAAAGCTTTCAGTTTTTCACTGTGGAGTGTAATTGATATTGGCTATGGTATTTTCACATATATCATCTTAATAACACTGAGGCAGATTCCTTCTGTAACTTATATTAAGAATTTTTATCATGAAAAGATATTGGATTTTGTCCAAAAAATTTTTGCATCTATTGTGATCATGTACTTTTTATCCTTCATTCTGTTGATATAGCATATGACACTGATTGATTTGCTTATGTTGAACCATCTTTGCATCCCAAAGATAAGTCCCAGATGTTTATGGTATACAGTTCTTTTAATGTGCTGTTTAATTCAGTTTGCTATCTTTTTGTTGAAGGCTTTCACATCTGTGTTCACTGGGAATATTGGCTTACAGTTTTCTTGTATGTTTGGATTTGGTATCAGGGTAAATAACAATGAAATATTCAGAAAGGAAAATAAGTAAATAATCCCATATACAATAGCATTAAACAGAATAAAATTCGCAAGAATAAACTTAACCAAGGAGGTATAATGAAAGCTATAGAACATTAATGAAAGAATTTGATTAAGACACAAATGGCAAGATATCCCATGTTCATGTATTAGAAGACTTAGTATTGTTAAAATATCCATATTACTCAAAATGATCTAGTTTCAATGCAGATCCTATCAAAATTCAAACAGTCTCTTTTTCATAAGTGAAAGACCAAACCTTAGATTCATGTGGAAAGTTCTAGAGTTCAAGTTCTAACTATTGGATCCATAGTTAACAATACTGTATTTTACACTTGAGGACTGGTCAAGAGGGTATGCTTATGTTGTATTCTTACTAAAATGAAAACACATAAATTAAAAAGAAACAATCTTAAAAAAGAGAGGAAGAGAATAAATCTGAATGGGCAAATGTAAGCTACCTCGTCCTTGGAGAGTAAATTGGAATCAGTGATAGCTTTTAAGTGTTATCTAGGAACAGTAAGTGAGTGGCATGAAATTCACTAAAATGAGGGCTAGGAATGGGGATGGAGTAGTCAAGAATTCTGTTTTATTTATTAATATATCAAGTATAAAATTACACACTAAACATTGGGAAACATTGAGTTGACCATTGGATATAGATGTCTCGAATTTATAGGAGAGATTATAATATACCTTTGGAAATCATTAACTGCTGGAAATAAAGGGAATGAGTATACAGTGAGAAGAACAAGGATCTGAGGATTGGGTGCTGGAACACTTATCTATTTATTTTAAGAAGAAAAGGAGAATCCAACCACATGGAGCAAAAGAAGTGGTCAGTTATTTAGGAGAAAAACAATGAGAACATGAAGAAAGTGTAGAAACTATTTTACAAAGGAAGGATTAATCAACTGTGCCAGATATTCCTAAGAGGTTAAGGCCTGAGAACAGACCACTGAATTTGGAAACAGGAAAATAAATAACAAGTGACTTGTTACTTTTCTGTTACCACACCTTACCAAGGATGTTATACGCTAGTGATAATGGTTTAGTAGGTAGGGTGAAAACTGTTAATGCAAGGAAGGTAGGAGAAATTTCGGGAGGAAAGTCTTGAATAAGGAAGAAGGAATAGGTTTCAATACACAGATAGAAGAATTGTAACAGGAAAAGAGACAAAATATTTAGTGCAGAGGTAAGTAGGTTGTTAGATCTGGTGGTGGAAGAATATGCATACTCTCTTGTAATTACTTCCATTCTCCCAGAGAATAAAGAAGGAAGAATATCAGCTATGAATGAGAAAGACTAAAACTGTGCTGGGTCATTGAGACAGAAAAAGCTGTGAAGGAGTCAACTCAGAAAATGGGAGAATGAGTCCCACAGAGGTATGGAGAAGTGTTGTCTGGAAGCAGAGAGGGTCCACTTGTGGTTTCATACCCTAAAAGTAAATTAGACAACATAATTGTTTGTTTTTATCTATTTTAGATGCTTGAGGACAAAAGTAGAGTAGGCAAATTCCTGGATTCAACTAAAAAAATACTGAATTTTTTGCTAGTTGAGGTTAATGGAGAATTGGGGGGCAAAGGAGCTTAGATTCTACAGAATGAAATTATTATAATAATGAAACTTGAAATTTAAGTATAAAAAAGAGAATTGAGGACAAAAAGGAGAAGATGAAGAGGGCAAATTTGATAAGGTCAGCAGATTGGAGGTCCCAGTGGAGTCAGCTTGTGATGTGATCAGGAATTATGTTCAACCATAGAGGATCCAGAGTTCCCTTCTGCTTCACAACCTTAAGGCCTGTAAGTACATATAAAGTTTGGAAGATCAGGATGACTCAGAGTCCTATAATCTATACGCAAGCTATTAAAAGCAATTTGATTGAAAGATAAGCTTAATTTTTCCAGAAGATACTTCCTTAATCTAAAAGAAATTTCCTACTCTAAGACATATTTTTTTTAGAAGAAACCTTCCAGAGCCATTTGAATACCCCAGGAGATTGCTGTCACTGCTCTTACAGACCAGCAGTATACCAGCCTGATTCTGAAGTGGAAAGTGAAAGTGTGGGGTCTCAGGAGACAGTCATTTCTAAAATGAACTCTGGAAAAATAAAATGACCTCTGTCACATAATAGACTTGTTTGGTTTTCTACCCTTGTGAATATAAGACCCCCTTTAAGGATACAGATTTGTAAACCAGTTTCATGAAGTGAATTCCATATCAAGATTAGTGGAGATTTTTCTGTGAAGATTTCACAAGATGTTGGAAAAACTTACATTAAAACATACTTCCTAGATTCAAATTTCTAGGAGGCCCGAAACTTTAGGATGCCATTTGGAACCAAAGAGAGAGAAAAAATATATATTGTAGAAACAAATTCCATTATAAACAAATAATTAAAAGAGCAAAACGTATGTTAATTGAATTAACAGAGGGCGCAGTGAAAGAAGAATTATAGGAGAGACTGTTTTGAGGTAGACATAAGAGTTTAGATGGGCTTCCAGGAAAGATATTTGAACATAACATTGAAGGAAGAACAGCCACCACCCATGAGTTTTCTTCTGGGCTCTTAGTGTTTGCATGCCCACCCTCCACTGCCTCATCCTTGTTCTGTCTCAGTCCTTTTTTTGTGTGGTGTCAGGCAGGTAAACAGTTGCAGATTAACACATGGCCTCTGACAGGAGGGAGGAGCCAGCATGACATATTGTGGAGAATAAAAAGTCTTAGTATGACTGGAGCACAAAGTCAGTGTACATGGTATGTGATGAGGCCAGCCTGTAACTTGGAATGGATTATTGCAGCAGTTCTCAAACTTTTTGACCTCAGGACCCCTTTCATTCTTAAAATTTATGGTGACTCCCAAAGTACTTGTACTTATGTGATTTATACATCTACTGATATTTGCCATCCTAGAAATGAAATCTGTCAAAAATTAACTATTTGTTAATTAATTTATTTTGAACAAGAATAGTAAATTAATTACATGTTAACATAAATATTTTTAATAAAGGTAATTCATTTTTCCCAACCAAATAAACTAAGTGAGAAAATTAGCATTGCTCTACAATATTACATTTTTGGGGAGTCTGGATTAATAGAAGACATGGCATTCTCATATTTGCTTCCTCAAGCAATCTGTTGCGATATCAAGTTATTCAGTGTCTAGAAAATGAAACTGTACATTTGTGACAGAATGAAGACCAAAAAGGCAAATAACAGTTTAGTATTATCATGAACATAATTTTGACCCTTCAGACCTATTAAAAGGGGCTCGGGACACATCTTCATTCCCCATGAGTCCCCAACACACTTTGAGAACTGCTGCTTTCCTTTTCTTTTTTTTTTTTTTAAGGTTTTGGAATTTTGTTTGCTGGAGGTGTTTTATTTTTTAATATTTTTTATATAAATTTATTTAATTGGAAGCTAATGACTTTACAGTATATGCATTAGTATACTGTATTGGTGTTTTTCTTTCTGGCTTACTTCAGTCTGTATAATAGGCTCCAGTTTCATCCACCTCAGTAGAACTGATTCAAATGTATTATTTTTAATGGCTGAGTAATACTCCATTGGGTATATGTACCACAGCTTTCTTATCCATTCACCTGATGATGGACATCTAGGCTGCTTCCATGTCCTGGCTATTATAAACAGTGTTGTGATGAACATTGGGGTACACGCATCTCTTTCAATGCTGGTTTCCTTGGTCTGTATGCCCAGAAGTGGGATTGCTTGGTCATATGACAGTTCTATTTCCAGTTTTTTAAGGAATCTCCACACTGTTGCCCATAGTAGTTGTACTAGTTTGCATTCCCACCAACATTGTAAGAGGGTTCCCTTTTCTTGGATCGCAGCTGTTCTGACTGGTGTGAAATGGTAACTCCTTGTGGTTCTGATTTGCATTTCTCTGATAATGAGTGATGTTGAGCATCTTTTTATGTGTTTGATAGCCACCTGTATGCCTTCTTTAGAGAAATATCTGTTTAGTTCTTTGGCCCATTTTTTGATTGGGTCGTTTATTTTTCTGGAGTTGAGCTACAGGAGTTGATTAAATATATTTGAGATTAGTTGTTTGTCAGTTGCTTCATTTGTTATTATTTTCTCCCATTCTGAAGGCTGTCTTTTCACCTTGCTTATAGTTTCCTTTGTTGTGCAGAAGCTTTTAATTTCAATTAGGTTACATTTATTTTTATTTTGTTTTGTTTTTTGTAAATAAATTTATTTAAATTGGAAGTTAATTACTTTACAGTATTATATTGTTTTTGCCATATATTAACATGAATCCACCACGGTACACACATGTTCCCCATCTTGACCATCCTCCCACCTCCCTCCCCATACCTTCCCTCTGGGTCATCCCAGTGCACCAGCCCCAACCATCCTGGATCATGCATAGAACCTGGAACCTGGACTGGTGGTTCATTTCACATGTGATATTATACATGTTTAAATGCCATTCTCCCAAATCATCCAACCCTCTCCCTCTCCCACAGAGTCCAAAAGACTGTTTTATACATCGGTGTCTCTTTTGCTGTCTCTCATACAGGATTATTGTGACCATCTTTCTAAATTCCATATATATGCATTAGTATACTGTATTGGTGTTTTTCTTTCTGGCTTACTTCAGTCTGTATAATAGGCTCCAGTTTCATCCACCTCAGTAGAACTGATTCAAATGTATTCTTTTTAATGGCTGAGTAATACTCCATTGGGTATATGTACCACAGCTTTCTTATCCATTCATCTGCTGATGGGCATCTAGGTTGCTTCCATGTCCTGGCTATGATGAACAGTGTTGCGATGAACATTGACATACACGTGTCTCTTTCAGTTCTGGTTTCCTTGGTGTGTATGCCCAGCAGTGGGATTGCTGGATCATATGACAGTTCTATTTCCAGTTTTTTAAGGAATCTCCACACTGTTGTCCATAGTGGCTGTACTAGTTTGCATACCCACCAACATTGTAAGAGGGTTCCCTTTTCTTGGATTCTGACTGGCGTGAAATGGTACCTCCTTGTGGTTCTGATTTGCATTTCTCTGATAATGAGTGATGTTGAGCATCTTTTCATGTTTTTGATAGCCACCTATATGCCTTCTTTGGAGAAATGTCTGTTTAGGTCTTTGGCCCATTTTTTGATTGGGTCGTTTATTTTTCTGGAGTTGAGCTACAGGAGTTGATTGTATATGTTTGAGATTAGTTGTTTGTCAGTTGCTTCATTTGCTATTATTTTCTCCCATTCTGAAGGCTGTCTTTTCACCTTGCTTATAGTTTCCTTTGTTGTGCAGAAGCTTTTAAGTTTAATTAGGTTACTTTGTTTTTTTTAATAAGTTTATCTATTTTAATTGGAGGTTAATTACTTTACAGTATCTTATTGGTTTTGCCATACATCAACATGAATCCGACACGGGCATGCACGTGTTCCCCATACTGAACCCCCCTCCAAGCTCCCTCCCCGTACCGTCCCTCTGGGTCATCCCAGTGCACCAGCCCCAAGTTTCCTGTACCATGCATCAAATCTGGACTGGTGGTTTGTATCACATGTGATATTATACATGTTTCAATGCCATTCTCCCAAATCATCCTACCCTCTCCCTCTCCCACAGAGTCGAAAGACTGTTTTATACATTGGTGTCTCTTTTGCTTTCTTGCATACAGGGTTATCATTACCATCTTTGTAAATTCCATATATATGCATGAGTATACTGTATTGGTGTTTTTCTTTCTGGCTTACTTCACTCTGTATAATAGGCTCCACCTTCATCCACCTCATTAGGACTGATTCAAATATATTCTTTTTAATGGCTGAGTAATACTCCATTGTGTATATGTAGCACAGCTTCCTTATCCATTCATTTGCTGATGGGCATCTAGGTTGCTTCCATGTCCTGGCTATTATAAACAGTGCTGTGAAGAACACTGGCGTACATGCGTCTCTTTCAATGCTGGTTTCCTTGGTGTGTATGCCCAGCATTGGGATTGCTGGGTCATATGGCAGTTCAATTTCCAGTTTTTTAAGGCATCTCCACACTGTTGTCCATAGTGGCTGTACTAGTTTGCATTCCCACCAACAGTGTAAGACAGTTCCCTTTTCTCCACACCCTCTCTAGCATTTATTACTTGTAGACTTTTGGATTGCAGCCATTCTGACTGGCGTGAAATGGTACCTCCTTGTGGTTCTGATTTGCATTTCTCTGATAATGAGTGATGTTGAGCATCTTTTCATGTGTTTGTTATCCATCCGTATGTCTTCTTTGGAGAAATGTCTGTTTAGTTCTTTGTCCCATTTTGTGATTGGGTCATTTATTTTATATGTTTATATGTTCATTGATTTTTTTATATGTTTGAGTTTAATTCTTTGTCAGTTGCTTCATTTGCTATTATTTTCTTCCATTCTGAAGGCTGTCTTTTCACCTTGCTTATAGTTTCCTTTGTTGTGCAGATGCTTTTGATTTTGATTAGGTTGCATTTGTTAATTTTTAGTTTGTTTTGTTTTTTGTAAATTTATTTATTTTAATTGGAGGTTAATTACTTTACAGTATTGTATTGGTTTTGCCATGCATCAACAGGAATTAGCCTCAGGCATGCACGTGTTCTGCATCCTGAACCCCATTCCCAGCTCCCTCCCTGTACCATCCCTCTGGGTCATCCCAGTGCACCAGCCCCAAACATCCTGTATCATGCATCAAACCTGTACTGGCGGTTCGTTTCACATGTGATATTATATATGTTTCAATGCCATTCCCCCAAATCATCCCACCCTGTCCCTCTCCCACAGCGTCCAAACGACTGTTCTATACATCTGTTTCTCTTTTGCTGTGTCGCATACAGGGTTATCGTTACCATCTTTCTAAATTACATATATATGCGTTAGTATACTGTATTGGGGTTTTCCTTTCTGGCTTGCTTCACTCTGTATCATAAGCTCCGGTTCATCCACCTCATTAGAACTGATTCAAATGTATTTTTTTAATGGCTGAGTAATACTCCATTGTGTATATGTACCACAGCTTTCTTATCCATTCATCTGCTGATGGGCATCTAGGTTGCTTCCGTATCCTGGCTATTATCAGCAGTGCTGTGATGAAAGTTGGGGTACTCATGTCTCTCTCAATTCTGGTTTCCTCGGTGTGTATGCCCAGCAGTGGGATTGCTGTATTGTATGGCAGTTCTGTTCCAGTTTGTTATGGCATCTCCCCAGTGTTCTCCATAGTGGCTGAGCTGGATTCCATTCCCACCAACAGTGTAAGAGGGTTCCCTTTTCTCCACACCCTCTCCAGCATTTATTGCTCACAGGCTTTTGGATTGCAGCCATTCTGACTGGTGTGAAATAGTACCTCATTGTGGTTTTGATTTGCATGTCTCTGATAATGAGTGATGTTGAGCATCTTTTCATGTGTTTATTAGCTATCTGAATATCTTTGGAGAAATGTCTATTTAGTTCTTTGGCCCATTTTTTGATTGGGTCGTTTATTTTTCTGGAATTGAACTGCAGGAGTTGCTTGTATATTTTTGAGAGTAATTCCTTGTCAGTTGCTTCATTTGCTATTATTTTCTCCCATTCTTTTTTTTTATTTTTTATTTTTACTTTATTTTGCTTTACAATACTGTATTGGTTTTGCCATATATTGACATGAATCCGCCACAGGTGTACATGAGTTCCCAATCCTGAACTCACCCCCCCACCTCCCACCCCATATCATCTCTCTGGTTCATCCCCATGCACCAGCCCCAAGCATGCTGTATCCTGTATCAAACATAGACTGGCGATTCATTTCTTACATGATAGTATACATGTTTCAATGCCATTCTCCCAAATCATCCTACCCTCTCCCTCTCCCACAGAGTCCAAAAGACCATTCTATACATCTGTGTCTCTTTTGCTGTCTTGCATACAGGCTTATCATTACCATCTTTCTAAATTCCATATATATGTGTTAGTATACTGTATTGGTGTTTTTCTTTCTGGCTTACTTCACTCTGGATAATAGGCTCCAGTTTCATCCACCTCATTAGAACTGATTCAAATGTATTCTTTTTAATGGCTGAGTGTGTATGTACCACAGCTTTCTTATCCATTGGTCTACTGATGGACATCTAGGTTGTTTCCATGTCCTGGCTATTATAAACATTGCTGCGATGAATATTGGGGTACATGTGTCTCTTTCAATTTTGGTTTCCTTGGTGTGTATGCCCAGCACTGGGATTGCTGGGTCATAAGGCAGTTCTGTTTGCAATTTTTTAAGGAATCTCCACACTGTTCTCCATAGTGGCTGTACTAGTTTGCATTCCCACCAACAGTGTAAGAGGGTTCCCTTTTCTCCACACCCTCTCCAGCATTTATTGCCTGTAGACTTTTGGATCGCAGCCATTCTGACTGGTGTGAAATGATACCTCATTGTGGTTTTGATTTGCATTTCTCTGACAATGAGTGACGTTGAGCATCTTTTCATGTGTTTGTTAGCCATCCGTATGTCTTCTTTGGAGAAATGTCTATTTAGTTCTTTGGCCCATTTTTTTGATTGGGTCGTTTATTTTTCTGGAATTGAGCTGCATAAGTTGCTTGTATAATTTTGAGATTAGTTGCTTGTCAGTTGCTTAATTTGCTATTATTTTCTCCCATTCAGAAGGATATCTTTTCACCTTGCTTATAGTTTCCTTTGTTGTGCAGAAGCTTTTAATTTCAATTAGGTTACATTTGTTTATTTTTTTCATTTTGTTTTGTTTTTAATATAAATTTATTTATTTTAATTGGAGGCTAATTACTTTACAATATTCTATTGGTTTTGCAATACATCAACATGAATCTGCCACAAGTATACACGTATTCCCTATCTTGAAACCCCCTCCCACCTCCCTCCCTGTACCATCCCTCTGGGTCATCCCAGTGCACTAGCCCCAAGCATCCTGGATCATGCATCAAACCTGGACTGGCAGTTTGTTTCTCATGTGATATTATACATGTTTCAATGCCATTCTCCCAAATCATCCCACCCTCTCCCTCTCCCACAGAGTCCAAAAGACTGTTCTATACATTTATGTCTCTCTTGCTGTCTCGCATACTGGGTTATCATTACCATCTTTCTAAACTCCATATATATGCGTTAGTATACTGTTACCGTGTTTTTCTTTCTGGCTTACTTCACTCTGAATAATAGGCCCCAGTTTCATCCACCTCAGTAGAACTGATTCAAATGTATTCTTTTTAATGGCTGACTATACTCCATTGGGTATATGTACCACAGCTTTCTTACCTATTCATCTGCTGATGGGCATCTAGGTTGCTTCCATGTCCTGGCTATTATAAACAGTGCTATGATGAGCATTGGGGTACATGTGTCTCTTTCAATTCTGGTCTTCTCAGTGTGTATGCCCAGCATGGGATTGCTGGGTCATATGGCATTTCTATTTCCAGTTTTTTAAGGAATCTCCACACTGTTCTCCATAGTGGCTGGACTAGTTTGCATTCCCACCAACAGTGTAAGAGGGGTCCCTTTTCTCCACACCTTTTCGAGCATTTCTTGCTTGTAGACTTTTGGATAGCAGCCATTCTGACTGACGTGAAATGGTACCTCATTGTGGTTGTGATTTGCATATTTCTGATAATGAGTCATGTTGAACATCTTTTCATGTTGTTTGTGAGCCATCTGTTTGTCTTCTTTGGAGAAATGTCTGTTTAGTTCTTTAGCCCATTTTTTGGTTGGATCGTTTATTTTTCTGCAGTTGAGCTGCACGTATACTTGTATATTTTGGAGACTAATTCTTTGTTAGTTGCTTCATTTGCTATTATTTTCTCCCATTCTGAAGGCTGTCTTTTTACCTTGCTTACAGTTTCTTTTGTTGTGCAGAAGCTTTTAATTTTAATTAGATTACATTTGTTTATTTTTGTTTTGTTTTTCAATATAAATTTATTTATTTTAATTGAAGGTTAATTACTTCACAATATTCTATTGGTTATGCCATACATCAACATGAATCCGCCATGGGCATGGATGTGTTCCCCATCTTCAACCCCCCTCCTATCTCCCTCCCCGTACCATCCCTCTGGGTCATCCCAGTGCACCAGCCCCAAGCATCCTGTATCATGCATCAAACCTGGACTGGCAGTTTGTTTCACATGTGATATTATACATATTTCAATGCCATTCTCCCAAATCATCCTACCCTCTCCCTCTTCCACAGAGTCCAAAAGACTGTTCTATACATCAGTGTCTCTTTTGCTGTCTCGCATACCGGGTTATCGTTATCATCTTTCTAAATTCCATATATATGTGTTAGTATACTGTATTCATGTTTGTCTTTCTGGCTTACTTCACTCTGTATATTAGCCTCCAGTATTCATCCACCTCATTAGAACTGATTCAAATGTATATTTTTAATGGCTGAGTAATACTCCACTGTGTATATGTACCCCAGCTTTCTTATCCATTCGTCTGATGATGGGCATCTAGGTTGCTTCCATGTCCTGGCTATTATAAACAGTACTGCAATGAACATTGAGGTGCACGTGTCTCTTTCAATTCCTGTTTCCTCGGTGTGTATGCCCAGCACTGGGATTGTCATATGGCAGTTCTGTTTCCAGTTTTTTAAGGAATCTCCACACTGTTCCATAGTGGCTGGACTAGTTTGCATTCCTACCAACATTGTAAGAGGGTTCCCTTTTCTTGGATCAGAGCCATTCTGACTGGCGTGAAATGGTACCTCCTCGTGGTTCTGATTTGCATTTCTGTGATAATGAGTGATGTTGAGCATCTTTTCATGTGTTTGTTAGCCATCTGTATGTCTTCTTTGGAGAAATGTCGGTTTAGTTCTTTACCCATTTTTTGATTTTGTCATTTATTTTTCTGGAATTGAGCCTCATGAGTTGATTGTATGTGTTTGAGATTAATTCTTTGTCAGTTGCTTCATTTGCTGTTATTTTCTCCTATTCTGAAGGCTGTATTTTCACCTTGCTTATAGTTTCCTTTGTTGTGCAAAAGCTTTTAATTTTAAGTAGGTTACATTTGTTTATTTTTATTTTATTTTGTTTTTTAAAATAAATTCATTTATTTTAATTGGAGGTTAATTACTTTACAATATTTTATTGGTTTTGCCATATATCAACATGAATCTGCCACGGGCATGCACATGTTCCCCATCCTGAAGCGCCCTTCCCACCTCCCTCCCTGTACCATCCCTCTGCGTCATCCCAGTGCACCAGCCCCAAGCATCCTGTATCATGCATCGAACCTGGACTGGCAGATCATTTCACATATGGTATTATACATGTTTCATTGCCAATCTGCCAAATCATCCCACCCTCTCCCTCTCCCACAGAGTCCAAACGACTGTTCTATACATTGGTGTTTCTTATTCTTTCTCGCATATCGTGTTATCATTACTATCTTTCTAAATTCCATATATATGCATTAGTATACTGTATTGGTGTTTTTCTTTCTGGCTTACTTTACTTTGTATATTAGGCTCCAGTTTCATCCACCTCATTAGAACTGATTCAAATGTATTCTTTTTAATGGCTGAGTAATACTCCATTGTGTATGTATACCACAGCTTTCTTATCCATTCATCTGCTGATGGGCATCTAGGTTTCTTCCATGTCCTGGCTATTATAAACAGTGCTGCGATGAACATTGGGATACATGTGTCTCTTTCAATTCTGGTTTCATTGATGTCATGCCCAGCAGTGGGATTGCTGGGTCATATGGCATTTCTATTTCCAGTTTTTTAAGCAATCTCCACACTGTTCTCCATAGTGGTTTTACTAGTTTGCATTCCCACCAACAGTGTAAGATGGTTCCCTTTTCTCCACACCCTCTCTAGCATTTATTGCTTGTAGACTTTTGGGTTGCAGTCATTCTGATTGGGTGAAATGGTACCTCATTGTGATTGTGATTTGCATTTCTCTGATAATGAGTGATGCTGAACATTTTTCATGTGTTTGTTAGCCATCTGTATGTCTTCTTTGGAGAAATGTCTGTTTAGTTCTTTGGCCCATTTGTTGATTGAGTCGTATATTTTTCTGAAATTGAGCTACAGGTGTGCTTGTGTATTTTTGAGATTAATTCTTCATTAGTTGCTTCATTTGCTATTATTTTCTCACATTCTGAAGATTGTCTTTTCATCTTGCTTATATTTTCCTTTGTTGTGCACAAGCCTTTAATTTTAGTTAGGTTACACTTTTTATTTTTGTTTTGTTTTTTAATATAAATTTATTTATTTTAATTGGAGGTTAATTACTCTACAATATTCAATTGGCTTTGCCATACATCAACATGAATCTGCCACGGGCATGCACGTCTTCCCCATCTTGAACCCTCCTCCCACTTTCCTCCCCATACCATCCCTCTGGGTCATCCCAGTGCACCAGCCCTAAGCATTCTGGATCATGCATCAAACCTGGACTGGCAGTTCGTTTCACATGTGATATTATACATATTTCAATGCCATTATCCCAAATCATCCCACCCTCTCCCTCTCCCACAGAGTCCAAAAGACTGTTCTATACATTGATGTCTCTTTTGCTGTCTTGCATACCGGGTTATCGTTACCACCTTTTAAATTCCATACATATGCATTAGTTTACTGTATTGGTGTTTTTCTTTCTGGCTTACTTCACTCTGTATGTTAGGGTCCAGTATCATCCACTCATTAGAACTGACTCAAATGTGTTTTTTTAATGGCTGAGTAATACTCCATTGTGTATATGTATCACAGCTTTCATATCCATTTATCTGATGATGGGCATCTAGGTTGCTTCCATGTCCTGGCTATTATAAACAGTACTGCAATGAACATTGAGGTGCATGTGTCTCTTTCAATTCTGGTTTCTTCAGTGTGTATGCCCAGCAGTTGGGTTGCTGGGTCATATGACAGTTCTATTTCCAGTTTTTTAAGGAATCCCCACACTGTTCTCCATAGTGGCTGGACTAGTTTGCATTCCTACCAACATTGTAAGAGGGTTCCCTTTTCTTGGATCATAGCCATTCTGATTGGCATGAAATGGTACCTCCTCGTGGTTCTGATTTGCATTTCTCTGATAATGAGTGATGTTGAGCATCTTTTCATGTGATGTTAGCCATCTGTATGTCTTCTTTGGAGAAATGTCGGTTTAGTTCTTTACCCATTTTTTGATTTTGTCATTTATTTTTCTGGAATTGAGCCTCATGAGTTGATTGTATATGTTTGAGATTAATTCTTTGTCAGTTGCTTCATTTGCCATAATTTCTCCCATTCTGAAGGCTGTCTTTTCACCTTGCTTATAGTTTCCTTTGCTGTGCAGAAGCTTTTAATTTTAATTAGGTTATATTTGTTTATTTTTATTTTGTTTTCTGTTTTTTTGAAAATAAATTTATTTATTTTATTTGGAGATTAACTACTTTACAATATTCAATTGATTTTGCGATACATCAACAGGAATCTGCCATGGGCCTGCACGTGTTCCCCATCCTGAACCCCCCTCCCACCTCCCTCCCTGTACCATCTCTCTGGGTCATCCCAGTGCACCAGCCCCAAGCATCCTGTACCATGCATTGACCCTGGACTGGCAGATCATTTCACATGTGATATTATACATGTTTCAATGCCAATCTGCCAAATCATCCCACCCTCTCCCTCTCCCACAGAGTCCAAACAACTGTTCCATACATCGGTGTCTCTTATGCTTTCTTGCATACCATGTTTTCGTTACCATCTTTCTAAATTCCATATATATGCATGAGTATACTGTATTGGTGTTTTTCTTTCTGGCTTACTTCACTCTGTATAATAGGCTCCAGTTTCATCCACCTCATTAGAACTGATTCAAATGTATTCTTTTTAATGGCTGAGTAATACTCCCTTGGGTATATGTACTATAGCTTTCTTATCCATTCATCTGCTGCTGGGCATCTAGGTTGATTCCATATCCTGGCTATTTTAAACAGTGCTGTGATGATTACACGTGTCTCTTTCAATTCTGGTTTCCTTGGTGTGTATGCCCAGCAGTGGGATTGCTGGGTCATAAGGCAGTTCAATTTCCAGTTTTTTAAGGAATCTCCACACTGTTCTCCATAGTGCCTGGACTAGTTTGCATTCCCACCAACAGTGTAGAGCATTCCCTTTTCTCCACACCATCTCCCGCATTTATTGCTCACAGACTTTTGGATCACAGCCATTATGACTGGCATGAAATGGTACCTCATTGTGGTTTTGATTTGCATTTCTCTGATAATGAGTGATGTTGAGCATCTTTTCATGTGTGTGTTAGCCATCTGTATGTCTTCTTTGGAGAAATGTCTGTTTAGTTCTTTCCCCATTTTTTGATTGGACCTTTTATTTTTCTGCATTTGAGCTGCCAGAGAACTTGTATATTTTGGAGACTAATCCTTTGTTAGTTGCTTCAGTTGCTATTAATTCTCCCATTCTGAAGACTATCTTTCCACCTTGCTTATAGTTTCCTTTGTAGTGCAGAAGCTTTTAATTTTAATTAGGTTACATTTTGTTTATTTTTTTAATATAAATTTATTTTAATTGGAGGTTAATTACTTTACAATATTCAATTGGTTTTGCCATATATCAACATGAATCCACCACAGGAATGCACGTCTTCTCCATCTTTAACCCCCCTCCCACCTCCTTCCCTGTACCACCCCTCTGGGTCATCCCAGTGCACCAGCCCCAAGCATCCTGTATCATACATCGAACCTTGACTTGCGGATCATTTCACATATGTTATTATACATGTGTCAAAACCATTCTGCCAAATCATCCCACCCTCTCCCTGTCCCGCAGAGTCCAAACGACTCTTCTATGTATCGGTCTCTCATATGCTTTCTCGCATACCATGTTATCGTTACCATCTTTCTAAATTCCATATATATGCATTAGTATACTGTATTGGTGTTTTTCTTTCTGGCTTACTTTACTTTGTATATTAGGCTCCAGTTTCATCCACCTCAGTAGAACTGATTCAAATGTATTCTTTTTAATGGCTGAGTAATACTCCATTGTGTACATATACCACAGATTTCTTAACCATTCATCTGCTGATGGGCATCTAGGTTGCTTCCATGTCCTGGCTATTATCAACAGTGCTGTGATGAACATTGGGATACATGTGTCTCTTTCAATTTTGGTTTCCTTGATGTGTATGCCCTGCAGTGGGATTGCTGGGTCATATGGCAGTTCAATTTCCAGTTTTTTAAGGCATCTCCACACTGTTGTCCATAGTGGCTGTACTAGTTTGCATTCCCACCAACAGTGTAAGAGGGGTCCCTTTTCTCCACACCCTTTAGAGCATTTATTGCTTGTAGACATTTGGATCGCCGCTATTCTGACTGGGTGAAATGGTACCTCATTGTGGGTGTGATTTGCATTTCTCTGATAATGAGTGATGCTGAGCATCTTTTCATGTATTTGTTAGCCATCTGTATGTCTTCTTTGGAGCAATGTCTGTTTAGTTCTTTGGCCCATTTGTTGATTGAGTCGTATATTTTTCTGAAATTGAGCTACAGGTGTACTTGTATAATTTGGAGATTAATCCTTTGTTACTTGCTTCATTTGCTATTATTTTCTCCCATTCTGAAGGCTGTCTTTTCACCTTGCTTATAGTTTCCTTTGTTGTGCATAAGCTTTTAATTTTAGTTAGGTTACATTTGTTTATTTTTGTTTTTTAATATAAATTTATTTATTTTAATTGGAGGTTAATTACTTTACAATATTGTATTCGTTTTGCCATACATCCACATGAATCCACCACAGTTATACACGTGTTCCCCATCCTGAATGCCCCTCACACCTCCCTCTCCGTTCCATCCCTCTGGGTCATCCCGTTGCACCAGCCTGAAACATCCTGTCATGCATCAACCCTGGAATGGCGGTTCCTTCACATGTTACATTATACATGTTTCAATGCCATTCTCCCAAATCATCCCACCCTCTCCTCCCACAAAGTCCAAAAGACTGTTATATACATCGTAGTCTCTTTTGCTGTCTCACATACAGGGTTATCGTTACCATCTTTCTAAATTCCATATATATGCATTAGTATACTGTACTGATGTTTTTCTTTCTGGCTTACTTCAATCTGTGTATTAGGCTCCAGTTTCATCCACCTCATTAGAAGTGATTGAAATGTATCCTTTTTAATGGCTGAGTAATAGTCCATTGGGTATATGTACCACAGCTTTCTTATCCATTCGTGTGCTGATGGGCATGTAGGTTGCTTCCATATCCCGGCTGTTATAAACAGTGTTGTGATGAACATTTGTGTATGTGTCTCTTTCAGTTCTGGTTTCCTTGGTGTGTATGCCCAGCAGTGGGATTGCTGGGTCATATGGCAGTTCTATTTCCAGTTTTTTAAGGAATCTCCACATTGTTGCCCATAGTGGCTGTACTAGTTTGCATACCCACCAACATTGTAAGAGGGTTTCATTTTCTTGGATCGCAGCCATTCTGATTGGTGTGAAATGGTACCTCCTTGTGGTTCTGATTTGCATTTCTCTGATAATGAGTGATGTTGAGCATCTTTTCATGTGTTTGTTAGTCATCTGTATGTCTTCTTTGGAGAAATGTCTGTTTAGGTCTTTGGCCCATTTTTTGATTGGGTCATTTATTTTCCTGGAGTTGAGCTACAGGAGTTGATTGTATATGTTTGAGATTAGTTGTTTATCAGTTGCTTCATTTGCTATTATTTTCTCCTATTCTGAAGGCTGTCTTTTCACTTTGCTTATAGTTTCCTTTGTTGTGCAGAAGCTTTTAATTTTAATTATGTTACATGTTTTTATTTTTATTTTGTTATGTTTTGTTTAAAAAAATAAATTTATTTATATTATTTGAAGGTTAATTACTTTACAGTATTGTATTGGTTTTGCCATACATCAACATGAATCCGCCACGGGCATGCACATGTTCCCCATCTGAACCCCATTCCCAGCTCTCTCCCCTTACCGTCCCTCTGGGTCATCCCAGTGCGCTAGCACCTAGCATTCTGTATCATGCATCAAACCTGTACTGGCGGTTCGTTTCACGTGTGATATTATACATGTTTCAATGCCATTCACCCAAATCATCCCAACCTCTCCCTCTCCCACAGTGTCCAAACTACTGTTCTATACATCAATGTCTCTTTTGCTGTCTTGCATACTGGGGTTTCGTTACCATCTTTCTAAATTCCATATATATGCGTTAGTATACTGTATTGGTGTTTTCCCTTCTGGCTTACTTTACTCTCTATCATAAGCTCCAGTTCATCCACCTCATTAGAACTGATTCAAATGTATTTTTTTATTGGCTGAGTAATACTCCATTGTGTATATGTGCCACAGCTTTCTTATCCATTCATCTGCTGATGGACATCTAGGTTGCTTCCATATCCTGAATATTATCAACAGTGCTGTGATGAACATTGGGGTACACGTGTCTCTTTCAATTCTGGTTTCCTCGGTGTGTATGCCCAGCAGTGGGATTGCTGTGTTGTATGGCAGTTCTGTTCCAGTTTGTTGCGGCATCTCCCCAGTGTTCTCCATAGTGGCTGAACTAGATTGCATTCCCACCAACAGCGTAAGGGGGTTCCCTTTTCTCCACACCCTCTCCAGCATTTATTGATTGTAGACTTTTTAATAGCAGCCATTCCGACAGACATGAGATAGTACCTCACTGTGATTTTGATTTGCATTTCTCTGATAATGAGTGATGTTAAGCATCTTTTCATGTGTTCGTTAGCCATCTGTATGTCTTCTTTGAAGAATTATCTGTTTAGTTCTTTGGCCCATTTTTTGATTGAGTCATTTATTTTTCTGGAATTGAACTGCAGTAGTTGCTTATATATTTTTGAGATTAGTCCTTTGTCTGTTTCTTCATTCGCTATTATTTTCTCCCATTTCGAAGGCTGTCTTTTCACATTGCCTATAATTTCCTTTGTTTTGCAGAAGCTTTTAGTTTTAATTAGGTCCTATTTGTTTATTTTTGCTTTTATTTCTAATAATCTGGGAGGTGGGTCGTAGAGGATCTGGCTGTGATTCATGTCAGAGAGTGTTTGCCTATGTTCTCCTCTATGAGTTTTATAGTTTCTGGTCTTATGTTTATATCTTTAAGCCATTTTGAGTTTATTTTTGTGTATGCTGTTAGAAAGTGTTCTAGTCTCATTCTTTACAAGTGGTTGACCAGTTTTCCCAGAACCACTTGTTAAAGAGATTGTCTTTCTCCATTGTATATTCTTGCCTCCATTGTCAAAGATAAGGTTTCCATAGGTGTGTGGATTTATCTCTGGGCTTTCTATTTTGTTCCATTGGTCTATATTTCTATCTTTGTGCCAGTACCATGCTGTCTTGATGACTGTGGCTTTGTAGTAGAGCCTGAAGTCAGGCAGGTTGATTCCTCCAGTTCCATTCTTTTTTCTCAAAATTCCTTTGGCTATTTGAGGTTTTTTGTATTTCCATACAAATTGTGAAATTATTTGTTCTAGGTCTGTGAAAAATACCGTTGGTAGCTTGATAGGGATTGCATTGAATCTATAGATTGCTTTTGGTACTATACTAATTTTCACTATATTGATTCTTCTGATCCATGAACATGGTATGTTTCTACATCTCTTAGTGTCCTCTTTGATTTCTTTCACCAGTGTTTTATAGTTTGCTATATATAGGTTTTTAGTTTCTTTAGGTAGATATATTCTGAAGTATTTTATTCTTTTCGTTTCAGTGGTGAATGGAATTATTTCCTTAATTTCTTTTTCTACTTTCTCATTATTAGTGTATAGAAATGCAAGGGATTTCTGTGTGTTGATTTTATATCTGGCAACTTTACTATATTCATTGATTAGCTCTAGTAATTTTCTGGTGGAGTCTTTAGGGTTTTCTATGTAGAGTATCATGTCATCTGCAAACAGTGAGAGTTTTACTTCTTCTTTTCCAATTTGGATTCCTTTTATTTCTTTTTCTGCTCTGATTGCTGTGGCCAAAACTTCCCAAACTATGTTGAATAGTAGTGGTGAGAGTGGGCACCCTTGTCTTGTTCCTGACGTTAGGGGAAATGCTTTCAATTTTTCACCATTGAGGATAATGTTTGCTGTGGGTTTGTCATATATAGCTTTTATCATTTTGAGGAATGTTCCTTCTATTCCTGGTTTCTGGAGAGGTTTCTTTTTATTTTTTATTTTTTATATTTTTTTATTTTTTATTTTTTTTAATTTTAAAATCTTTAATTCTTACATGCGTTCCCAAACATTTTTATTTTATCATAAATGGACGTTGAATTTTGTCAAAGGCCTTCTCTGCATCTATTGAGATAATCATATGGCTTTTATTTTTCAATTTGTTACTGTGGTCTGTTATATTGATTGATTTGTGAATATTGAAAAATCCTTGCATCCCTGGGATAAAGCCCACTTGGTCATGGTGTATGATCTTTTTAATGTGTTGTATTCTGATTGCTAAAAATTTTTAAGAATATTTGCATCTATGTTCATCCGTGATATTGGCCTATAGTTTTCTTTTTTGTGTGTGTGGCATCTTTGTCAGGTTTTGGTATTAGGGTGATGGTGGCCTCATATAATGAGTTCAGAAGTTTACCTTCCTCTGCAATTTTCTAGAAGAGTTTGAGTAGGATAGGTGTTAGCTCTTCTCTAAATTTTTGGTAGCATTCAGCTACCAAAATTCTACCAAAAATTCAGCTGTGAAGACATTTGGACCTGGGCTTTTGTTTGTTGGAAGATTTCTGATTACAGTTTCAATTTACATGCTTGCTATGGGTCTGTTAAGATTTTCTATTTCTTCCTGGTTCAGTTTTGGAAAGTTGTACTTTTCTAAGAATTTGTCCATTTCTTCCACATTGTCCAAAGTTTTATTGGCATATAGTTGCTGATAGTAGTCTCTTATGATCCTTTTTATTTCTGTGTTGTCTGTTGTGATCTCTCATTGATTTGATTTTTCTCACTTTGTTTCTTGATGAGTCTGGCTAATGGTTTGTCAATTTTATTTATCCTCTCAAAGAACCAGCATTTGGCTTTGTTGATTTTTGCTATGGTCTCTTTTGTTTCTTTTGCATTTATTTCTGCCCTAATTTTTAAGATTTCTTTCCTTCTACTAATCCTGGAATTCTTCATTTCTTCCTTTTCTAGTCGCTTTAGGTGTAGAGTTAGGTTATTTATTTGACTTTTTTCTTGTTTCTTGAGGTAAGCCTGTATTGCTAATGAACCTTCCCCTTAGCACTGCTTTTACAGTGTCCAACAGGTTTTGGGTTGTTGTGTTTTCATTTTCACTCGTTTCTGTGCATATTTTGATTTTTTTTTGATTTTTTCTGTGATTTGTTGGTCATTCAGCAGCATGTTCAGCCTCCATATGTTGCAATTTTTAATAGTTTTTCTCCTGTCAGTGAAATCTAATCTTACTGCATTGTGATCAGAAAAGATGCTTGGAATGATTTTAATTTTTTTGAATTTACCAAGGCTAGATTTATGGCCCAAGATGTGATCTATCCTGGAGAAGGTTCCGTGTATGCTTGAGAAAAAGGTGAAATTCATTATTTTGGCGTGAAATGTCTTATAGATATCAATTAGGTCTATCTGGTCTATTGTATCTTTTAAAATTTGTGTTTTCTTATTAATTTTCTGTTTAGTTGATCTATCCATAGGTGTGAGTGGGGTATTAAAGTCTCCCACTATTATTGTGTTATTTTTAATTTCCCCTTTCATACTTGTTACACATTTCATACTTGTCTTACACATTGTGGTCCTCCTATGTTAGGTGTATTTATATTTATAATTGTTATATCTTCTTCTTGGATTGATCCTTTGATCATTATGTAGTGTCCTTTTTGTCTCTTTTCACAGCCTTTGTTTTAAAATCTATTTCATCTGATATGAGTTTCACTACTCCTGCTTTCTTTTGGTCTCTATTTGCGTGGAATATCTTTTTCCAGCCCTTCACTTTCAGTCTGTATGTATCCCTTGTTTTGAGGTGGGTCTCTTGTAGGCAACATATATAAGGGTCTTGTTTTTGTATCCATTCAGTCAGTCTTTGTCTTTTGGTTGGGGCATTCAACCTATTCACGTTTAAGGTCATTATTGAAACATATGATCCCATTGCCACTTACTTTATTGTTTTGGGTTCGAGTTTATACACCCTTGTTGTGTTTCCTGTCTGGAGAATATCCTTTAGCATTTGTTGGAGAGCTGGTTTGGTGGTGCTGAATTCTCTCAGCTTTTGCTTGTCTGTAAAGCTTTTGATTTCTCCTTCATATTTGAATGAGATCCATGCTGGGTACAGTAATCTGGGTGGTAGGTTATTTTCTTTCATCACTTTAAGTATGTTCTGCCATTCCCTCCTGGCCTGAAGAGTTTCTATTGAAATATCAGCTGTTATCCTTATGGGAATCCCCTTGTGTGTTATTTGTTGTTTTTCCCTTGCTGCTTTTAATATTTGTTCTTTGTGTTTGATCTTTATTAATTTGATTAATATGTGTCTTGGGGTGTTTCACCTTGGGTTTATCCTATTTGGAACTCTCTGGGTTTCTTGGACTTGGGTGATTATTTCCTTCCCCATTTTAGGGAAGTTTTCAACTATTATCTCCTCAAGTATTTTCTCATGGTCTTTTTTTTGTCTTCTTCTTCTGAGACTCCTATGATTCAAATGTTGGGACATTTAACATTGTCCCAGAAGTCTCTGAGATTGTCCTCATTTCTTTAAATTTGCTTTTTCTTTTTTCTCTTTGATTCATTTATTTCTACCATTCTATTTTCTACTTCACTAATCCTATCTTCTGCTTCCATTTTTCTACTGTTTTTTCCCTCCAGAGTGTTTTTGATCTCATTTATTGCATTATTCATTATATATTGACTCTTTTTTATTTCTTCTAGGACCTTGTTATACCTTTTTTGCATCTTCTCAATCCTTGTCTCCAGGCTATTTATCTGTGATTCTGTTTTGTTTTCAAATTTTGAATCATTTTCATTATCTTTATTCAGAATTGTTTATCAGGTAAATTCCCTATCTCTTCCTCTTTTGTTTGGTTCGGTGGGCATTTATCCTGTTCCTTTACCTGCTGGGTATTCCTCTGTCTCTTCATCTTGTTTATATTGCTGTGTTTGGGGTGGCTTTTCTGTATTCTGGCAGTTTGTGGAGTTCTCTTTATTGTGGAGTTTCCTCACTGTGGGTTGGGTTGTACAGGTGGCTTGTCAAGGTTTCCTGGTTTGGGAAGCTTGTGTTGGTGTTCTGGTGGGTGGAGCTGGGTTTCTTCTCTGTGGAATGCAATGAAGTGTCCAGTAATGAGTTATGAGATGTCAGTGGGTTTGGAGTGACTTTGGCCAGCCTGTATATTGAAGCTCAGGGCTGTGTTCCTGTGTTGCTGGAGAATTTGTGTGGTATGTCTTGCTCTGGAACTTGTTGTCCCTTGGGTGGTGCTTGGTTTCAGTGTAGGTATGGAGGCGTTTGATGAGCTCCTGTTGATTAATGTTCCCTGGAGTCAGGAGTTCTCTCATGTTCTCAGGATTTGTGCTTAAGCCTCCTGCTTCTGGTTTTCAGTCTTATTTTTACAGTAGCCTCAAGACTTCTCCATCTATACAACACCATTGATAAAACATCTCCTTCTGAAGACAATGGGCTGCTTTTCTGGGTGCCTGATGTCCTCTGCCAGCATTCAGAATTTGTTTTGTGGAATTTACTCTGCGTTCAAATGTTCTTTTGGTGAATTTGTGGGGGAGAAAGTGGTCTCCCTGTCCTATTCTTCCACCATCTTAGGACCGCCTCCTCTGCTGCTTTCTTATAAAGGCATATAGAGAACAAGTTGGATTTTATCTAGTAGATGATATGTAGAAAAAAATCATTTAATCAAGGATTTGATTGAATTAACAGAGGAACCAGTGAAAGTAGAATGATGGGAGAGACTGCTTCAGGGTAGACATAGAGTTTAGGTGGGCTTCTAGGCTTTTTAAAATCGTTACTCCCAGTATGGGAAATAAGTTGGATAAAGGCAAGGTTAGATGTTTGGAAATTAATTAAATTTGAGAAATTTCCCACATCCTATCTAGAAGGGCTGTTTTACAAACTTATGTAGAATACTGGTTATAGTTTTTGATGTGTTTCATTTCCTTTACTCAAAAGTAAGTTACTTTGACTCATCTTTGTAACTACAGCTTTTGGTAGAGTATACAGAGTAGGAACCCAGTAAAGATTTGTTAAAAATAAAGAAAATAACTAACTAAATGATTATCAGAATATTGCAGATAAATTATCTCAGTTCAGTTCAGTTGCTCCCTGACAATTATGAAGTGTTCTTCACATCAGTATCAGTTCAGTCGCTCAGTCATGTCTGACTCTTTGTGGCCACATGGACCGCAGCATGCCAGACCGCCCTATCCATCATCAACTCCTGGAGTTTACTCAAACTCATGTCCATCTAGTCAGTGATGCCATCCAACCGTCTCATCCTCTGTCAAACCCTTCTCCTCCTGCCTTCAATCTTTCCCAGCATCAGGGTCTTTTCAAATGAGTCAGTTCTTTGCATCAGGTGGCCAAAGTATTGGGAGCTTCAGCTTCAGCATCACTCCTTCCAATGAATATTCAGGACTGACTTCCTTTAGGATTGACTGATTGGATCTCCTTGCTGTCCAAAGGACTTTGAAGAGTCATTTCCTACACCACAGTCAAAAAGCATCGATTCTTCCACACTCAGCTTTCCTTATGGTCCAACTCTCACATCCATACATGACTACTGGAACGACCACAGCTTTGAGTAGATGGATCTTTGTCAGCAAAGTAATGTCTTTGCTTTTTAATATGGTGTCTTGGTTGGTCATAGCTTTTCTTCCAAGGAGCAAGTGTCTTTTAATTTTATGGCTTCAGTCACCGTCTTCAGTGAAATTGGAGCCAGAGAAAATAAGAAAGAAAATAAGCCCAAGAAAATTTGTTTTATTCAAATTCAGACTTAAATTGAAGAAAGTGGGGGAAATGACTAGACTATTCAGGAATGACCGAAATCAAATCCTTTACGCTTATACAGTGGAAGTGACAAACAGATTCAATTCATTAGATCTAATAGAGTGCCTGAAGAACTATGGACTGAGGTTCGTGACATTGTATAGGAGGCAGTGATCAAGACTATCCCCAGAAAAAGAAATGCAAAAAAGGCAAAAGGATTGTCTGAAGAGGCTTTACAAATAGCCAAGGACAGAAGAGAAGCACAAGGCAAAAGAGAAATAGAAAGCTATTCCCATCTGAATGCAGAGTCCCAAAAAATAGCAAGGAGAGATAAAGCTTTCCTCAGTGATCAATGCAAAGAAATAGAGGAAGACAATAGAAGGGGAAAGACTAGAGATCTCTTAAAAAATTAGAGATAGTAAGGGAATATTTCATGCAAAGATGGACTGAATAAAGGACAGAAATGGTATGGACCTCACAGAAGCAGAAGATATTAAGAACAGGTGTCAAGATTACACAGAAGAACTGTACAAAAAAGATCTTCATGACCCAGATAACCATGATGGTGTGATCACTCACCTAGAGCCAGACATCCTGGAATGCGAAGTCAAGTGGGCTTTAGGAAGCATCACTATGAACAAAGCTAGTGGAAGTGACGGAATTCCAGTTGAGCTATTTCAAATCCTAAAAGATGATGCTGTGAAAGTGCTGCACTCAATATGCCAGCAAGTCTGGAAAACTCAGCAGTGGCCACAGGACTGGAAAAGGTCAATTTTCATTCCAATCCCTAAGAAAGGCAATGCCAAAGAATGTTCAAACTACTGCACAATTGCACTCATCTCACACGCTAGCAAAATAATGTTCAAAATTCTCCAAGCCAGGCTTCAACAGTATGTGAACTGAGAACTTCCAGATGTTCAAGCTGGATTTAAAAAAGACAGAGAAATCAGAGATCAGTTTGCCAGCATATGTTGGTCATTGAAAAAGCAAGAGTTCCAGGAAAACTTTTGATTTATTGACTAGCCAAAGCCTTTGACTCTGTGAATCACAACAAACTGTGGAAATTCTTTGAGAGATGGGAATACCAGACCACCTGACCTGCCTCCTGAAAAATCTATATGCAGGTCAGGAAGCAACAGTTAGAACTGGACATGGAACAACAGACTGGTTCCAAATCAGGAAAGGAGTACATGAAGGCTGTATATTGTTACTCTCCTTATTTAACTTCTATGCAGAGTCCATCATGCAAAATGCCAGACTGGATGAAGCACAAGCTGGAATCAAGATTGCTGGGAGAAATATCAATAACCTCAGATATGCATATGACACCACCCTTACGGCAGAAAGCAAAGAGAAACTGAAGAGCCTCTTGATGAAAGTAAAGAGGAGAGTGAAAAAGCAGGCTTAAAACTCAACATTCAGAAGACAAAGATCATAGCATCTGGTCCCATCGATTCATGGCAAATAGCTGGGGAAACAATGGAAACAATGATGATCTAGTCTTGAACTTGAAGGTGGTGGCACTAAAGATGAAGTAGATTTGAGAGATACACTTAGTTTACTGTTTACTGACTGGTAATGCTGTGTAGCTACTTATTGAATAAGGACTGTGAAAGAAAGATAAGGAACATCATTATTTGGTTCATCTACCTTCTGTGACCCTGATTGAGGGAGGATAGGAAAGATAGAATGAGTTGAGGTTTGAAGGGATGATTTCTGGTTTCATTTTGAATATGATGTTTGTGGGATTTGAGCCTCTCCTAACTCCTTAAGCAGTTTTAAGGCTACGTAATGTCTTATTTAATTAAGCCAGGATCACAGTATATCCTAATATGTTTTCAGTGCTTTAATATTTTAGTATGTTTTTAATACTTTTGATGTCTTAATGTTTATTTTTAATGTCTTAGTATTTTAATATTTAATCAGAATTCTTGGATTTTTGCTGTCCTAAATTTCCAGTTCTATTAGTGGATGCTGATTTACTGCCAACCAAGTGGGATTAATTTGGCTGTTGCACAATGGCTTGTTTTCGAATTCACTGCTTCTAAATTTCATCCATAATGTGGGAAGTTGAATTACCCTTACAGCTCTGTGAGGGAACCTGCTGACCCCACATTGAGTCTGAATGCCTCGTAGAAATCAGGAGACACAGCATTTGACTTATTCACAGAAACTAATAAGATTGCTTTTCACCATCCTCCTAATTTGTAGTCCCCAACTAGGGTTGATGACAAATTTAAAAGTATGCCTATCAGCAAGCATGGATTTTTGTAAGTCACAATTCACTAAATAGACATCATGTGATTGAAAATGAAGAAGCATCATGCAAAGAATGTGTTCTAAACAACTTAAAATGAGTTCAGAACGTGACAAAACAATCTGGCTTCATATTTTCAAGAAAGTAGCCCCAACAGACAGGGAAGAACACTTTAAACACTAAAGGGATTCAATTCTCATCTCCTTTTTTGCCCGCTTGTCTTTCCATCTGGCCAGAGTTGCTATTTTATCCAGTACTTTCCTGTTTAGTAACATCCTGTCTTTACGTTTTGTTTGCAATCTATTCTGCAAGCCTAATTGTTGCCCTCTCCCAGGAGAATGTGAATGATTTTAAAGTTAGAAAGGGAAGAATCTGCATGGATACAAAATGGCAGTCATTTAATTATAATTAGTATATTTGTCTTTCTTTTACTTATGCCAGAAATGTATCAATAACTTCAAAAAATGAAGGACTACCACCTGCCTAAAAGCTGAATGTAGCCCCCTAATTCTTAATTATTTTCTTCGCTTCAAATGAAAGCAAAATCACATTGGTGAAGATTTGTCTCTTGGTATATATCAGATATTTCTGTTAGTTGCATAATTCAGTGAGTTACAGAAAGTGTACCATTCAAAAAAGTGTGTGTGTGTGTGTGTATATATATATATAAATATATATAAACTGAAATGTGTATATATACATTGTACCATTCAAAAAATATATATATACACACTTTTCACATATGTGTATATATATAAATTGAAAGCTAGATAATCTTTTATTTTCATCAATTATTATCCATTAATAAAGCATGTAGTCAACGTAGAACACTGAATATCCATGTATCTCAACAGAAATATAATTTAAGTGAAGCTATTAGAACATTATTTCTAAGCATCTGTAAAATGGTTGTTCATGATAATGTGTGAAATAAAGCTATAAAACTAAAATACAGAAAGATTCTGTTGTAATCTCATAGAATTCTTACCCTTCCCCATGATAGAGAACTAAGCACAAGAGATCTAAAAGTAATCAAAGATATATACTTTATTAAACATACTCTTGGGAGTAGTGCCACTATGTATTTCTCTTCTCATTTACATGCAGAAGGGAATTTCTATGCTTCTCTGTTCTTGAAATACTTCTGCCTTTACTCCTACTGTGATAATTCAGACTCTGAAACATACGGCAGGCCACATTTCACTGCTGAGCAAATTCACTGCTCACATGTGACACGTGCTGTTGTCCAAACTTTTGCCTCCTTGTTCAGACATGGTGGGCACTCTTGGGCTTCTTGTCAATAGGTATTAAGTATGCATGGACAGTGAGGAGGGCCTGTCTTTAATAGAAATGCTGGCCATCCTTCTTGCTAGTGTTTTCTTTCACCACTAAATCTCTGTGTTAGTTGGATCTGGCATCCTTGTCTATGCACTGTTTGGTGACATAGACTAAATACTCTGTGGGTCACATCAACTCTCTGTTTATATATATTTTTTCTTCCCCCTTTCTCTCCATTCCTTCCACCAACCCATCCACTTTCCATGAATATTCAGTTCAAAGATAGAGATTTTGGGTGAGTTAAAAGATCCCCACTTCAGCTTCCAACTTTAACCATGTTTTCTTGTCCACCTTTGCTTGAGAATATTGTTCTGGGGTTTGGGAGAATGGTGGTTATAAAGTCCTTTAAAAATTAATGAACCCATTTGATGGGGAAAAAGGTGAATGGTAGGATTTGGTTGCTTGGATTCAGTTTGATAAAATGCAAAAGAGAGGGCTAGAATACACAATTTCAATGGCCAGTTTTAACCAAACACAAGGTGAAGCTGTGAAGCAACATGGCTGATTTTTTTCCCTTTTTTTGGGGGGGGGGGGCAAGCCATGCGGTTTGTGAGATCTTATTTCCCCTATGAGAGGTTGAACTCAGACCCTTGGCAGTGAAAGTGTGGAGTCCTAACCACTGAACCACCAGGGAATTTGCTGATTTTCTTATATGGCTTCTAAATAAACCCTAAAGTCAATTTCAGAAATAAGACTACAAATGTAGCTTAATATCATATTCTTTGAAATAAATGTATTGCTTTCATGGTGACTACTTAGAAGGGTAGTGCTCATTAGGAACAGAAAGTATTTAGTGAGTTTGTTAAAAATTAGTACATATTGTCATTCATTTTAGTTACACCATTTACATCCTAAGGGGAAGTTACTCAAATAGCATATATTCATTACTGAGTGAGCTGTAAAGAAAGTTATAAATAGAGAGCCAGAATAAGGAAGGGTCCCAAAGGTGTGGAGAATTGAGAAACAACTTGAAAGAGTTGAAAGAAAGAGACTAGTTGAACAACTCAGTTCAGTTCAGTTCAGTCGTGTACGACTCTTTGTAACCTCATGGACTGCAGCACACCAGGCTTCCTTGTCCATCACCAACTCCTGGAGCTTACTCAAACTCATGTCCATCGAGTCGGTGATGCCATCCAACCATCTCATCCTCTTCGTCCCCTTCTCCTCCTGCCTTCAAGCTTTCCCAGCATCAGGGTCTTTTCAAATGAGTCAGTTCTTCGCATCAGGTGGCCAAAGTATTGGAGTTTCAGCTTCAGCATCTGTCCTTTCAATGAATATTCAGGACTAATTTCCTTTAGGATGGACTAGTTGGATCTCCTTGTAGTCCAGGGCACTCTCAAGAGTCTTCTCCAACACCACAGTTCAAAAACATCAATTCTTCAGTGCTCAGCTTTCTTTAGTCCAACTGTCACATCCAGATCACATGACTACTGGAAAAACCATAGCTTTGACTAGATGGACTTTTGTTGCAAAATAATGTCTCAAAATGATGTCCAAAGTAATGCTTTTTAATATGCTGTCTTGGTTGGTCATAGCTTTTCTTCCAAGGAGCAAGCGTCTTTTAATTTCATGGCTGCAATCACCATCTGCAGTGATGTTGGAGCCCCAAATCATAAAGTCTCTCACTGTTTCTGTTGTTTCCCCATCTATTTGCCGTGAAGTGATGGGACAAGATGCCACAATCTTCATTTTCTGAATGTTGAGTTTTAAGCCAACTTTTTCACTCTCTTCTTTCACTTTCATCAAGAGGCTCTTTAGTTCTTTGTTTCTGCCATTACTGTGGTGTCATCTGCATATCTGAGGTTATTTATATTTCTTCCAGAAATCTTGATTCCAGCTTGTGCTTCATCCAGTCTGGCATTTTGCATGACGTACTCTGCATATAAGTTAAATAAGCAGGGTGACAATATATAGTTTTGATGTACTCCTTTCCTGATTTGGAACCAGTCTGTTGTTCCATGTCTAGTTCTAACTGTTGCTTCTTGACCTGCATACAGGTTTCTCAAGAGGCAGGTCAGGTGGTCTGGTATTCCCATCTCTTGAAGAATTTTCCATAGTTTGTTGTGATCCACACAAAACTGGCAAAGGTTGAAAAGCCGCAAGACAGAACACACAAAGCTTGTTTCTTTCAGAATAGGAACAGACACTTTTTCATAAGACTGGTGCTTCACTTATAAGGACAACAATAAAAGTCATATGAAGATGAGATTATTCAATGTTAAATATTCTTGAAGCTATAGAGAGATGATGCACTTTTAAAATATAATTTTATTTATTTATTTATTGGCTGTATTGGGTCCTTCTTACTGGGCGCAGGGTTTCTGTAGTCGCAGTGAGGGAGGGCTACTCATTGTTTCAATGGATGGGCTTTTCCTTGTGATGGCTTCTCTTGTTGCGGCCTCGACTCTAGGGCACAGGTTCAGTAGTTTTGGAGCATGGGCTTAGTTGCTCCACTAAGCAGGTGGGATCTTCCCGGACCCTGGAAGGAAACCAAGTCTCCTGCTTTGGCAGGTAGATTCTTTACCACTGAGCCACTGCTGCTGCTGCTGCTGCTAAGTTGCTTTAGTCGTGTCCGACTCTGTGTGACCCCATAGATGGCAGCCCACCAGGCTCCCCTGTCCCTGCAGTTCTCCAGGCAAGAATACTGCAGTGGGTTGCCATTTCCTTCTCCAATGCATGAAACTGAAAAGTGAAAGTGAAGTCGCTCAGTCATGTCTGACTCTTAGCGACCCCGTGGACTGCAGCCTACCAGCCTTCTCCATCCATAGGATTTTCCAGGCAAGAGTACTGGAGTGACTGAGCCACTAGGGAAACCCAACAATGCACTGTTATTCAAAACAAAGGTTTTAAGTGCATGACCATGGAACATGATTTTTGTGAGTGATGAAGTCTCTGTTCATATGAACAGGGGAATTGTAGCAGGTGGAATACTACACCTTTGGAATTTCCCCAAATCAGTGAATACTGTTAACTTACATAATAAAAGGGAATTGCAGTTGTGATTAAATTAAAGATTTTAAGATAGGGAGATTATCCTGGATTATCCAAATGGACCTTGCAAGAAAGAGAGGCAGGAGGGTCAGAATTAGAGAAAGAGACTTATTGGTGGGAACAGAGGTCAGAGTGATGTGGGGCCATGAGGCAAGGGGTGTAGGAAGCCTCTAGAAGCTGGAAAATGGAAATAAATATTAATACATTGTCCACTAGGGCCTCCAGAAGGAATGCAGCCTTGGCTACTCATTTTAGGCTTCTGACCTGCAAAACTGTAGGATAATAAATGTGTGTTGTTGTAAGCCACTAAACTTGTGGTGACTTATTACAGCTTTAGTAGGAAACTACTGTGCTGATGTTTGTGTATATTAATCTCAATAGAGCACTTCACAGCATCTTCAAATTATTCCTGAACTAAGATGGAGGAGCTAAGACAATGGAATGATACGTGCTGTCAGATTTGAAACTGGAATCTAGGGCTGAGTTGGACTCCTGACCCTGCCCTTTTCTAGTTATATAATCTTGAGCATGATGGCTGACATTTCTCTGCTTTTATGGCCCTATATATAAAGTGGGATTATTTATTGCAACTATCTCAGAATTGTGTGATAAAAAATTAGTGAAAATTGATACTAAATATTTAATCATGCTTAGTCAATTAGTTGTGTCTGACTCCTTGCAACCCTTTTGACTGTAGCCCTCCAGTTTCCTCTGTCCATGTGATTTTTTTAGGCTAGAATACTGGAGTGGGTTGCCATTCACTTCTCCAGGAGATCTTCCCCACCTAGGGATTGAACCAGCATCTCCAATATTTAACGAATTTTATATAAATTTACACTTTTGAAATGCTTAGAACATTTTATGGTACATAGTGAGCACCATGTAAACGTTAGCTGTCATTATTATTGGTGCTGGCGTAAAGTAAATTCTGTGGTCACAAGGTTCAGTGAGTGATCTCTGCTTGATTTTATGCATTTCAACATTTGTATCAACGACTTGAATCATGACATTAAAGGACAGTGACATAAAATCAGGAGTTATAAATCTAATGACAGGCTAAAGCCTATGAAATAAAATATATTTAGGCTCAAAAAAGCAAAGGTTTATGAGACAAATATTTGCCAGCATTAAGATATATTTGGGCTTCCCTTGTGGGTCAGCTGGTAAGGAATCCACCTGCAATGTGGGAGACCTGGGTTCAATCCCTCGGCTGGGAAAATCCCCTGGAGAAGGAAAAGGCTATCCACTCCAATATTCTGGCCTGGAGAATTCCATGGCCTATACAGTCCGTGGGGTCTCAAAGAGTCGGAGATGACTTTCACTTTGATTATGTATTTACTTTAAATGTATGAGTATCATGCTGTGATTTGTTACACAGCTTGAATTGCAAATACAGTTAAACAAACTTTAGATTTTCTTAAAAAAATAAGGTATGCAGTTTCATATATCATAGAACTAAATTAGCAGAAAATCCAACATTTCTTTCCATGCCCTAACCACCTCTCACATTTCAGTTTGTTGAAAACACATTGCTTATATAGACTTAAATGTTGGCAAATGTCATGAGGAAGGAAGGTCAGTATCACTTCTAAACCCCAGTAAGGATTATGTGATAAATTTGTTAATGTTTTGTTTTAACCCTGCCACCTGAGGACATTTTAATAATTAAAATCTTACAAAAGCCACTAGTGAGAATCTTCAAGGGAGGCAGATTCATTCCTGAAGTACTTAGCTCACCCATGGATTGCTCTGTTTTGAGTACCCGTGGATATACTTCTTCAGTTCAGTTAAGTCACTCAGTTGTGTCCAACTCTTTGCGACCCCATGGACTGCAGCATGCCAGGCTTCCCTGTCCATCACCAACTCCTGGAGCTTGCTCAAACTCATGTCCATGGAGTTAGTGATGCCATCCAACCATCTCATCCTCTGTCATCCCCTCCTCCTCCTGCCTTCACTCTTTCTCAGCATCAGGGTTTTTTTCCAAGCAGTCAGATCTTTCCATCAGGTGGACAAAGTATTCGAGTTTCGGCTTCAGCATTCGTCCTTCCAGTGAGTATTCAGGACTGATTTCCTTTAGGATTGACTGGTTGGATCTTCTTGCAGTCTAAAGGACTCTCGAGTCTTCTCCAAGATCACAGTCCAAAAGCATTAAGTCTTCGGTGCTCAGCTTTCTTTATGGTCCAACTCTCACATCCATACATGACTACTGGAAAAACCATAGCTTTGACTAGACGGACCTTTGTTGGCAAAGTAATGTTTTGGCTTGTTAATATGCTGTCTAGGTTGGTCATAGCTTTTCTTCCAAGGAGCAAGTGTCTTTTAATTTCATGGTGGCAGTCACCATTTGCAGTGATTTTGGAGTCCAAGAAAATAAGGTCTCTCACTGTTTCCATTGTTTCCCCATCTATTTGCAGTGAAGTTATGGGAAGCTTGTGCTTCATCCAGCCCTGCATTTCACATGATGTACTCTGCATATAAGTTAAATAAGCAGGGTGACAACAGACAGCCTTGATGTACTCCTTTCCCAATTTGGAACCAGTCTGTTGTTCCATGTCCAGTTCTAACTGTTGCTTCTTGACCTGCATACAGATTTCTTAGGAGACAGGTCAGGTAGTCTGGTATTCCCATCTCTTGAAGAATTTTCCACAGTTTGTTGTGATTCACACAAAGGCTTTGGCGTAGTCAGTAAAGCAGAAGTAGGTAGTTTTTTTCATCCTAGACCAGCTAGGGATATAGCACCAAAACTTGCTTAAGACAGTAATTTAAAAAATTAAAGTTAAAAAAAGATTAGTCATTGCTTGCCTAGAGCTGGCGTCATGGGAGAGGATTAAATGAATGAAAAGTAGCATTAGGGAATTTCTGAGAGATCATTGAAATAATCTCTATCAGGATTGCTGTGGTAGTTATATGATTGGATACATTTGTTAAAACTCAGAAAACTGTACACTTAAAATGAATGAATTACTTTTCATATGAAATACATCTCCCTAAAGCTACTTCTTCCCATTCTTCTTTCTTCCCTCACCCTAGAGAGCCAGACTTCTCATTTTCATCTTCCTAAACCTGAAGTGTGCTGTAGATCTCTCCTCGTATGTCCAGGGAGCTTTATATTCCACCTATTTTTACATTTATGTTTTAATTTAAATTTAATAAATTGACCTTTCAATACTTATTAACTCAGATATTTTCTCATTTTTCCCTCTGCATATATGGAAGCATGCTCTTCACACTTTTTAAAAATCACTCAACAGAGTAAATGTCAAACAATGTTATAGGCATAAAAGATAAAAGAGGAGAAAGATAAAACAAACAAACAAACATGTCCTGATATGTTAATATTAGATGATATGATAAGTAGAAAAAATTTGCAGGAGATAAGGATCAGAATGGTGGGATAAGAGTTAGGTATTTTTTGCAAAGTCTGGGCAAAAAAAGACATGAAGGATATACTAAATGAACATAGATTTTAAGGGGGAGAATAATGTACATAGAGATATATCCCTATTTATCTATCATCTATCTATCTTTTCCAGGGAAAGCAGCAAGTATGACTTTTCCAAGTAGAAGGGATGCTTGGAATGATTGAAGAAGCACAAGATCAAGAATGACTGGACCAGCCCTCTGCAAAAGGTAAGAGTAAGTAGAGATGAGGTCAGGCAGGTAGCAGAATGTCAGAATATTTAAAACCATATGGCCCATTTGAAAGGTCTGTGACTTTCCCTTAAATGTGATGGTGAGATTTCTCAAAAAGAAAGCAGACTTTGGGGGAAAGAAAGGCTTATGTGTGAGTTCTTTATTGGGAATGTGACTCAGGAAGCAGTGGTGAGGAACAGAGTGGTCCAAGCAGAGAAGAAGGGAGAGCAAAAAAAAAGTAAAATATGCATATATATATATGAGCTGGCCACTGCTACGAGTGACTGGTTAATTCATCCATGAGATCATCTTAAAACTGTGTTAAGTGTTTCTCAGAGGTCTTCTCTGGGGGGCCAAAGTGGAAACCTTTTGTCCCTGAGATTATACCATTTCTTGGTTGAACTTCTCTAAAAGGGTATTAAGTCATTTGCATATTTGTGTTGTGTGTTACTGTTGCATGCCGTGCCAGGATTTCATAGAGAAGCCCAAGTCAGGAGGTATGGGATACACTGAGTAAATATGAAATGAAATGCTAACAAATTGCTGCTGCATGAAGTTGGTGGGATCCCAGGTAAAACTGGTCATTGCAATTGTGTTCCTATATGCAAGTGACAATTTTAATATAAAATATAACAATTATGCCATTTATGATAGTGTCAAAGGTACCAAATACCTAGGAAAATATACCTAAAGATATTCAAAATCTCTACAGAGAAATCTATAACTGAATGAAACACTAGGAAAAGAGATTTTAAAAGACAGATAATAAATGAAGGCATATACATGTTCATAGTTTGGAGGACTCACTTTTTAAAAGATGTAAATGTTCCTAAATATGAAGTGTAAAATCAATGAAATCTATATAAAATTCCCTGGAAGATGTGTATCAGTATGTGTAGGGAGTAAGGGGAATGTGGAAATTGACAATTGGTTCTAAAATTTATAAAAAATTCATGTACAGCTAAAAACTTTGAAAAACAAAATAGGAGGATTTATGCTTATAGATATCAAATTGATGATTGTGATGCTCTGGTGTTGCTACAGAGACAAATAGATCAGTGAAACAACACAGGAAGTCCAGAAGCATACACAAGCATGTAACAGTGTTCAAGTTTTGAAAAAGTGGTCACTAAAATGGTCTTGGAAGAATATCTTCATGAGCTTAAAGGGGAACATTTTACCAACTGCAAAGGAAAAAAAAATTGACATGTTGGACTATATTAAAAGTAGGAAATTCTCTTCATTGAAAGATACTAGTTTAAGATTCAAAAAGCCAGTATATTTATAACCCATATAACTGACAAAGCAGTGTATCCAGAATATGTGAAAAGTACCTATAAATTAAAGAGAAAGGATTGAAAGCTCAAGAAGGGACAAGAGATTTTTGTAATAACCTTGATAAATGTGAATATAAAAATACCTAATAATCCTATAGAAAGATGCACAACCTCATTCGTAACTACAGAAATTCAGATTAAATCTATGATGTAGGTGGTCCCTAGAATACAACTGGAAAGACTGAAAATGTACAATATTATTGGCAAGGATATAGAGAAATAGAGCTTTCATATGCTCCTTATTAAGGTGTATATTGATAGGACAACTACCTTGGAAAAATATTTGTCAGTATCTAACAAATTTGCCTATATGCATATCCATTGATCCTACAGTACCACTGTTATACATACCCAACAGAAAGGCACATGTATATTTAGTAAAACATGTAGAAAAGAAAATTGGTAAAAGCATTATTCATAATATCCCAAACTTGGAAACAACCCAAATGCCACTTAACAATGAGTAGATAAATGAGTTATCTCTTTATACAATGGCATATACAGGAAAGAAAGAGGGACTGCTACTATGGAAAACACGGAACACATGGAACAAAAGAAACCAGATATAAAAGAATATATACTGTATGATTCTATGTGAAAAAACAGGCACATAATCTTTTGTTGGATAGTCATTATCTTTTAGGAAAAGTTAGTGGAGTCTCTGGGGTAATGAATATACAGTATTACTGGGTCTTTGTGTCAATGCAGGAGACGCGGGTTTGATCCTTGTGTCAGGAAGATCCCCTGGAGAAAGAAATGACTACCCATTCCAGTGTTCTTGCCTGGGAAGTCTCATGGACACAGGAACCTGATGGGCTACAGTCCATGGAGTCGCAAAGAAGTGGATATTACTTAGTAACTGAACAAGCATGAACGTGCTTTACGTACATATATTCACTCAGTTAATTGCTATTGCTGTTCACCTACGATTTGTTTAGTTTTGCTGCCAAAATCTTGACTCTCTGTGCACTGATGCTGAACTCAAATATGGAGACAGTTATGGAGGAGAAGGAAAGAGTGGCTTCATTCCTTTGCCATGCAAAGAATAGAGTAGGCTAACACCTTAAGAACTCTATCCTCCCTCCCTGATGAATCAGTTCAATTCACTTCATCCCTCAGTTGTGTCCGACTCTTTGCAACCCCACGAATCGCAGCATGCCAGGCCTCCCTGTCCATCACCAGCTCCTATAGTTCACTCAAACTCACATCCATTGAGTCAGTGATGCCATCCAGCCATCTCATCCTCTGCCGTCCCATTCTCCTCCTACCCCCAATCCCTCCCAGCATCAGAGTCTTTTCCAGTGAGTCAACTCTTCGCAAAAGGTGGCCAAAGTACTGGAGTTTCAGCTTCAGCATCAGTCCTTCCAATGAATATTCAAGGCTGATTTCCTTTCAGATGGACTGGTTGGATCTCCTTGCAGTCCAAGGGACTCTCATGAGTCTTCTCCAGCACCACAGTTTGAAAGCATTAGTACTTTGGCGCTCAGGCTTCTTTATGGTCCAACTCTCACATTCATACATGACTACTAGAAAAACAATAGCTTTGACTATATGGACCTTTGTCAGCAACGTAGTGTCTCTGCTTTTTAATACGCTGTCAAGGTTTGTCATAACTTTTCCTCCAAGGAGCAAACGTCTTTCATGGCTGCATTTCATGGCTGCAGCCGCTATCCGCAGTGATTTTGGAGCCCAGGAAAATAAAATCTGCCACTGTTACCATTTTTCCCCCATCTATTTTCCTTGAAGTGATGAGGCCAGATGCCATGATCTTGGTGTCTTGAATGCTGACCTTTTAAGCCAGGTTATTCACTCTCCTCTTTCACAGTCATCAAGAGGCACTTTAGTTCTTCTTTGCTTTCTTCCATTAGGGTGGTATCATCTGCATATCTGGGATTGTTGATATTTCTCCTGGCAGTCTTGATTCTATCTTGTGATTCATCCAGCCTGGCATTTTGCATGGTGTACTCTGCATATAAGTTAAATAAGCAGGGTGACAATATACCGCCTTGTTGTACTCCTTTCCCAATTTTGAGCCAGTCAATTGTTCCATGTAAGATTCTATCTGTTGCTTCTTGACCCACATACAGGTTTCTCAGGAGACAGATAAGATGATCTGGTATTCCCATCTTTTGAAGAATTTCCCACAGTTTGTTGTGATTCACACCGTTAATGGCTTTAGCATAGTCTGTTCAACATTCAGAAAACGAAGATCATGGCATCCGGTCCCATCACTTCATGGGAAATAGATGGGGAAACAGTGGAAACAGTATCAGACTTTTATCTTTTTGGGCTCCAAAATCACTGCAGAGGGTGATTGCCGCCTTGAAATTAAAAGACGCTTACTCCTTGGAAGGAAAGTTATGACCAACCTAGATAGCATATTCAAAAGCAGAGACATTACTTTGCCAACAGAGGTCCATCTAGTCAAGGCTATGGTTTTTCCAGTGGTCATGTATGGATGTGAGAGTTGGACTGTGAAGGAAGCTGAGCGCTGAAGAATTGATGCTTTGAACTGTGGTGTTGGAGAAGACTCTTTTTTTTTTTTAACTTTATTTTACTTTACAATACTGTATTGGTTTTGCCATACATTGCCATGAATCCACCACGGGTGTACATGTGTTCCCAAACATGAACCCCCCTCCCACCTCCCTCCCCATAACATCTCTCTGGGTCATCACCGTGCACCAGCCCCAAGCATGCTGTATCTTGCGTCGGACACAGACTGGCGATTCGATTCTTACATGATAGTATACATGTTTCAATGCCATTCTCCCAAATCATCCCACCCTCTCCCTCTGAGTCCAAAAGTCTGTTATATACATCTGTGTCTTTTTACGCTGCCTTGCATACAGGGTTGTCATTGCCATCTTTCTAAATTCCATATATATGTGTTAGTATACTGTATTGGTGTTTTTCTTTCTGGCTTACTTCACTCTGTATAATTGGCTCCAGTTTCATCCATCTCATCAGAACTGATTCAAATGTATTCTTTTTAATGGCTGAGTAATACTCCATTGTGTATATGTACCACAGCTTAAGACTCTTGAGAGTCCCTTGGACTGCAAGGAGATCCAACCAGTCCATTCTGAAGCAGATCAGTCCTGGATGTTCTTTGGAAGGAATGATGCTAAAGCTGAAACTCCAGTACTTTGGCCACCACATGCAAAGAGTTGACTCATTGGAAAAGACTCTAATGCTGGGAGGGAACTGGGGGCAGGAGAAGAAGGGGACGACAGAGGATGAGATGGCTGGATGACATCACAGACTTGATGGATGTGAGTTTGAGTGAACTCCTGGAGTTGGTGATGGACAGGGAGGCCTGGCATGCTGTGATTCATGGGGTCGCAAAGAGTCAGACATGACTCAGTGACTGAACTGATTGAACTGATGAACCAGAAGTAAATGTTTTTCTGGAATTCCCTTGCTTTTTCTGTGATCCAGCTGATATTGGCAATTTGATCTCTGGTTCCTCTGCCTTTTCTCAATCCAGTTTGTATATCTGGAAGTTCTCTTTCACATACTGTTAAAGCCTAGCTTGAAGGATTTTGAGCATTACCTTGCTAGCCTGTGAAATGAATGCAATTGTGCAGTAGTTTGAACATTCTTTGGCACTGCCCTTCTTTGGGATTGGAATGCAAACTGAGATTTTTCAGTCCCCTGGCCGCAGCGTTTTCCAAATTTGCTGACATATTGAGTGCAACATTTTAACAGCATCGTCTTTTATTATGTTAAGTTGCTCAGCTGGAATTCTATCACCTCCACTATCTTGTTTGTAAGTAAGTAAGTGTTAGTTGCTCAGTCGTGCCCGACTCTTTGCGACCCCATTGACCACAGCTCACCAGGCTCCTCTGTCCATGAGATTTTCCAGGCAATGATACTGGAGTGGGTTGCCATTTCCTTCTCCTGGGGAATCTTCCCAACCCAGGGATCAAACCCAGGTCTCCTGCATTGCAGGCAGATTCTTTACCGACTGAGCTACAATCTTGTTACGTCAAGTTTTTTTGAATAAAATAAAGATTTCAGAAATAGGTCCACATATATATGACAGTTTGTTTTTGGCATAGGTGTTAAGGCAATTGAATGGGAGAAGGATACACTTCAATAAACGTTACTGGAACAATTGTATGGTAAAAAAAAAAAAAATAATAGCCTACTCTTCACATCATATACAAAATTCAGCTTAAAAGGAATTATAGGCCTAAATGTTAGGTAAGTATGTAAAACCTCCTGAAGGATATATTGGATGAAATCTCTGTCATATTGGCTTTGATAAAGTTTCTTAAATAGTACAAAAAGCATGATTCATAAAAGAAAATAAAAGACAAAAATAGACTCTTGTTCTTTGATAGACATGGTTAAGGAAATGAAATTGTCAGCCACAGAATGGGAGAAAATATTTTCAAGTCTTATTTTTGACAGACATCTTGTATTCAGAAAATCTGAAGCAATACTAAGAAGAAAAACCAATTTGTTTAATTAGGTGAAAGATTTAAAGAAATATGTAACAAATGAAAATATATGTATGAGCAATAATTATATGAAAGAATTATCAATACCACTAGTTATCAGAGAAATTAAAATTAAAGTGAGAATGATATACTCACTAGAATTGCTAAAACTTAAAAAAACAATAATAAATTTTGACAAATATATGAAGCAATTGCATTTTTCATACATTGCTAGTAAGGATGCAAACTGTTATAGCCATTAAAAAAAATTATCAGTTAAGCATCAGCATTAAGCATACACTTATGACCCAGAAATCCCATCTCTAGGTATTTATCCAAGATAAATTTAAAAAATAGGTGAAAAAAGACTTTGTATTAGGGTTCTCCAGAGAAATGGAACCATTAGTATGTATATGTATGTGTGTGTATATAGATAGATAGATATTTATTATAAGCAATTGTCTCATCATTGTGGAGTCTGAAAAAGCTCGAGACCTGCAGTCAGCAAGCTGGAGGCCCAGGAAAGCAGAAGGTATAAGTTCTAGCTGGAAAGCTGGCAGGCTTGAGACTCAAGAAAAGCTGATGTTTCACTCTGAGTCCAAAGATGGAGAAGACCGATGTTTCAGCTCAATCAGGCAGGCAGAGTTCCCTCTTATTTGAGAGAAGGACAGGAGTTTTGTCATATTCAGGCCTTCATCTGATTGGATGAGAGCCACACACATTAGGAGGACAATCTGCCTTAGTGTACAGATTCAAATATTAATCTCATTGAAAAATGCCTTCACAGACACATTCAGAATAATGTTTCACCAAATATCTGTGCACTCCATGGTCCAGTCAAGTTGACACACAAAAATTAACCATCACAGACTAACGCACAGATTTCCAAAGTAGCATTATTTATATCAGCTCCAACCTGGAAGAAAAAGACTAAGTATTCCATAACTGGTGATTGAATAAACAAACTATGGTATATCCATACTATGGAATAATAGTAATAAAAAAGGAAAATACCGATATATAATATTACAATATTTTGATTATAACATGGACGAGTCTTAAAAACATGATGCTAAGTTTTACTAAACTAACTTAGTAAAACACAAAAGGCTGCATAGTATATGATACTGTTTATATCAAATTCTAAAAAAGAAAAAAATTAGTGATATAAAGCAGAGCAGTAGTTGTTGCTTGGGGCCATGAATGACGGAAACAAATACAAGGTGTCACTAGGGAACTTTCTGAATTGATTTAAAAATTGTCTATCATATTCATGAGAATGGCTAGAAAAACATATATAATTGCAAAACTTATCAAACTATACACTTAATGTAGATGTATTTTATTGTATGTAAACTGTCAAGGAAGCTAGAGAAAAAATGCTAATTAGAGCATTGTTTGTGAAAGTACAAATAGAATATTTTATAATAGTTACATTAAGACATTTCAGTTGAATGAACTATTATGCCCTCATGAGAATGATAGAATTTAACAGATAGTTGGAATCATACATGGTTGGTATGCTGTGATTGAAACTATTCCAAAAAAATCACACATTTCAAAAGAAACTAAAAGGGGAGCATATGCATTCACAAATAGTTGTTTTAAGGAAATGGAAAAGTATATATTTAAAAATTCAGGGACTTCCCTGATGGTCCAGTGGCTAAGACTCTGTGCTCCTTATGCAGGGGACCTGGGTTTGCTCTCTGGTCGGGGAACTGGATCTCACATGCTGCAACTAAAGAAAAAAAAAAAGAAAAAAAGATACTGAATGAAAATATTTGGGGGGGGCGAATGGATACGTATATATTTATGGCTGAGTCCCTTCACTGTTCACCTGAAACTATCACAGCACTGTTAATTGGCTATACCCCAATACAAAATAAAAAGTTTAAAAGATTTTCATTTAAATTATTGTGATAAATGCAGTCTAAAATGAAATAAAATAATTAGATATTACAGGTTCTATAACCTCATTAATACAGCCAACATCTAGTCTCAGTTTCCCCCATTTTAAAAACTGAAAGACGCATCTCCCAAAGGAGCTTCAAGGTTGGAAAACCAGTGATACACAGAGACTGTGGCATTATTTTAAACTCTTAAAAAATGAAGCTTGTATAAATATGAGGAAGATGCAAATATATAATGAAAATATATTTTAAAAATTGTTTCCCATTATTCTTATCCCATTTTATGATAAGGTTTCTCTTTGTGCTTTTCAATTGCTTTATATCTTTCATGACATATCAGCGTTAATGGGGAAAATGCTTACATCTGACATGAACACAAGTGCTTTTATTGGGTACACTATTACTTGTTATGCCCGACGGTTTCACATTTGGTTAGATACTCCCTGTGCCTAAATCATTCACTGTTAATGACTTAGGCACTGGAGGCACATTAAAGCTTTTAACCACTAAGAAATCACAGGTCTTTTAGGAAATTGCTGCTGCCATGCATAATTTGGTACTCATGGCACTCACCTGTGCCTATAGCAATTAGCGATTTCCCTACTGATTCCACAACATCCTGAAAGAGTTAATGGACCTCTCTAATAGTGCAGCTTCCTAACAGGATCAGATAAATTGTTTCAGTACAATCTAGTCAAATTTCTTGTTTTATTTTTTCTTTGATTGAAGTTGCTGCTGTACAATGTTGTGTTAGTTTCTGCAATACAGCAATGTGAATCAGCTATATATATATGTGTGTGTGTGTATGTATATATATACATCCCCTCTTTTTTGAATTTCTTTTTCATTTATATCACCATGGAGCACCCAGTCGAATTCCCTAAGAGAAGGGATTGGCAGAGGATGAGTTGATTGGATAGCATTATGGACTCAATGGACATGAGTTAGAGCAAACTCTGGGAGAAAGTAAAGGACAGGGAAGCCTGGCATGATGTAGCCCATGGGGTTGCAAAGAGTTGGACATGACTTAGCAACTGAACAACAAAACAACAGCAATATAGTATGTTCTCGTTAATTATCTGTGTTATGCTGCTGCTGCTGCTGCTGCTGCTGCTGCTGCTGCTGCTGCTGCTGCTGCTGCTGCTGCTGCTGCTGCTGCTGCTGCTGCTGCTGCTGCTGCTGCTAAGTCGCTTCAGTCGTGTCCGACTCTGTGCGAACCCATAGATGGTAGCCCACCAGACTCCCCAGTTACTGGGATTCTCTAGGCAAGAACACCGGAGTGGGTTGCCATTTCCTTCTCCAATGCATGAAAATGAAAGGTGAAAGTGAAGTCGCTCAGTCGTGTCCGACTGTTTGCGACTCCGTGGACTGCAGCCTACCAGGCTCCTCCGTCCATGGGATTTTCCAGGCAAGAGGCCTGGAGTGGGGTGCCATTGCCTTCTCCTATCTGTGTTATACATAGTAGTATATATGTGTCAATCTGAATATCCCAATTCATCCTACCCCACTTTCCCCCCTTGGCATCCATGTTTGTTCTCTACATCTGTGTCTCTATTTCTGCTTTGCAAATAAGTTCATCTATACCATTTTTCTAGATTCCACATATATGTATTAATATTCAATATTTGTTTTCCTCTTTCTGTCTTACTTCAGTCTGTATGACAGCCTCTAGGACATGTCTCTGCAAATGACATAATTCATTCCTTCTTATGGCTGAGTAATATTCCATTGTGTGTGTGTGTGTATATATATCTCACATCTTCTTTATCCATTCATCTGTCAGTGGACACTTAGGTTGCTTCCATGTCCTGGCTATTATAAATAGTGCTGCAGTGAACACTGGAGTTACATGTATCTTTTTGAATTATGGTTTTCTCTGGGTATATGCCCAGGAGTGGGTTTTCTGCGTCATATGGTAGTTCTGGTTTTTTAAGGAGCCTCCATACTGTTCTCCAAAGTGGCTGTATCAATTTACGTTCCCACCATTTCTTAATAGAAATAAAAAAATAACTGAGTTATTGGCATTCTAGTTTACTTGATACCAGTGAAGATCAACATAACACATTGAAGTCATGCAATGTTTGCTTTAAAAAGTTAAATAATAATGCTAAAAGCTCTGAGATAGGAAAACAAAATTTCTATTCTGAAGAAAGGGATAGAATTAATCTAACACTAAGCATCTTAGAAATTCTGGCTGTACTTGTAGCTAGAATGAGGTAGAAATGACCTGGGGAAAAAAATACGGTTGTGAATTTCCCTACTTTTTGTCCTTATTACATCACAGTTTGAGGCAGTGATATCTCCCACCCCACCCCCAAGTTATTTTCCTGCACCAGTTCCTTTTGTATCAATAACTTTCCCTTACGCATTATTATCTTTTTAAATTTTACTGACATTTGTTGTCGAAGGCACTGTTCTAAATTTTTGACAAATATTAAAGCAAATATTAAAATATTCAGTTCAGTTCAGTCGCTCAGTCGTGTCCGACTCTTTGCGACCCCATGAATCGCAGAATGCCAGGCCTCCCTGTCCATCACCATCTCCTGGAGTTCACTCAGACTCACGCCAATTGAGTCCGTGATGCCATCCAGCCATCTCATCCTCTGTCGTCCCCTTCTCCTCCTGCCCTCAATCCCTCCCACATCAGAGTCTTTTCCAGTGAGTCAACTCTTCGCATGAGGAGGCCAAAGTACTGGAGTTTCAGCTTTAGCATCATTCCTTCCAAAGAAATCCCAGGGTTGATCTCCTTCAGAATGGACTGGTTGGATCTCCTTGCAGTCCAAGGGACTCTCAAGAGTCTTCTCCAACACCACAGTTCAAAAGCATCAATTCTTCAGCACTCAGCCGTCTTCACAGTCCAACTCTCACATCCATACATGACCATAGGAAAAACCATAGCCTTGACTAGATGGACCTTAGTTGGCAAAATAATGTCTCTGCTTTTGAATATACTACCTAGGTTGGTCATAACTTTTCTTCCAAGGAGTAAGCATCTTTTAATTTCATGGCAGCAGTCACCATCTGCAGTGATTTTGGAGCCCCCAAAATAAAGTCTCACACTGTTTCCACTGTTTCCCCATCTATTTCCCATGAAGTGATGGGACCAGATGCCATGATCTTCGTTTTCTGAATGTTGAGCTTTAAGCCAACTTTTTCACTCTCCTCTTTCACTTTCATCAAGAGGCTTTTTAGTTCCTCTTCACTTTGTGCCATAAGGGTGGTGTCATCTGCATATCTGAGGTTACTGATATTTCTTCGGGCAATCTTGATTCCAGCTTGTTTCTTCCAGTCCAGCATTTCTCATGATGTACTCTGCATATAAGTTAAATAAGCAGGGTGACAAGATACAGCCTTGACATACTCCTTTTCCTATTTGGAACCAGTCTGTTGTTCCATGTCCAGTTCTAACTGTTGCTTCCTGAACTGCATACAGGTTTCTCAAGAGGCAGGTCAGGTGGTCTGGTATTCCCATCTCTTTCAGCATTTTCCACAGTTTATTGTGATCCACACAGTCAAAGGCTTTGGCATAGTCAATAAAGCAGAAATAGATGTTTTTCTGGAACTCTCTTGTTTTTTCCATGATCCAGCGGATGTTGGCAATTTGATCTCTGGTTCCTCTGCCTTTTCTAAAACCAGCTTGAACATCATCAGGGAGTTCACGGTTCATGTATTGCTGAAGCCTGGCTTGGAGAATTTTGAGCATTAATTTACTAGCATGTGAGATGAGTGCAATTGTGTGGTAGTTTGAGCATTCTTTGGGATTGCCTTTCTTTGGGATTGGAATGAAAACGGACCTTTTCCAGTCCTGTGGCCACTGCTGAGTTTTCCAAATTTGCTGGCATATTGAGTGCAGCACTTTCACAGGATCATCTTTCAGAATTTGGAAGAGCTCCACTAGAATTCCATCACCTCCACTAGCTTTGTTCGTAGTGATGCTTTCTAAGGCCCACTTGACTTCACTTTCCAAGATGTCTGGCTGTAGATTAGTGATCACATCATCATGATTATCTGGGTCGTGAAGATCTTTTTTGTACAGTTCTTCTGTGTATTCTTGTCACCTCTTCTTAATATCTTCTGCTTCTGTTAGATCCAGACCATTTCTGTCCTTTATCGAGCCCATCTTTGCGTGAAATGTTCCCTTGGTATCTCTCATAAGAAATGGATATTACTGATATCTCTAATTTACATTTGAGAAACCAGAGCTGGGAAGACACTGAATAACTTTCCCTTGCTTGTGGATCTGGATCCTGCATCTGTACTCTCAACCATTGAGTTAAAGTGCCTTAACACTTTATAACTTTTTATAATCCACTCCTGGTACCAAGAATAGATCTGTCATTAGTTACTTATGATTCCCATTGCCCCTCATATGTTATTTTCCTTAGGAATTATGGAGCATCATCCCTGTGGACCTAAAAATATGTAGTTTCCACAGTAAAAGTATTTTAAGTCTGCAGCATGCAGGTGAGGAGGTATTTTCAGAAAACTTTGTACCCAGAAATATATGCCTTTGAAGTTTTTTTTTTTAAATTTTATCTGTGTTTTTCTACTTTAAACATGTTTTATAAGGTGTCTAAAGGCTTTTTATCCATGAGACTAAAGTAACATGGACTCAAGCCCAATAGAATCTGCGGCACCAACGTTGGCAGTTACTTCAAAATTCAGAGTAGTAAAGATCGGTAGGTTGGAAAGCGCTTGTCAATATATTCCATCTCTCAGAAAACATAATTTTCTCAAATATCTGAACCCTTACAGCTATTACTTTTGAAATCTCTGTAGTTCATTCACACACAACACCTTCTGTAATAATGTTGGCTGCCAGAAATTACTTTCACCAAAATAAAATACTTTCTAAATCTTAGTGATGTTAAAATACAATAATTTATGCAATAGAAATAAACATTTCCCATAAGTCAGAAAGAGAAAACAATATGATATATTAACACATGTATGTGGAATCTATAAAAATGGTATAGATGATGTTATTTGCAAAACAGAAATAGAGACACAGACATATAGAACAAACTTACGGGTGCGAAGGGGGAAAGTGGGAGTGGAATGAATTGGGAGATTAAGATTGACATATATACACTACTGTGCATAAAATAAATATTAATAACTAATTAGAACAGAATGTATAGTACAGGGAACTCTACTCAATACTCTGTGGTGACCTAAATGGGAAGGAAATCCAAAATAGAGGGGATATATGGATACGTATGCTTGATTGACTTTGCTGTACACAGAAAATGACCCAAGAGTGTAAAGCAACTATATACCAATTTTAAAAAAAGAAAGAATATTTCCCTACTAAACTGAGCATACATAGGGAAAAGTTCTTTGGAACTGAAAGCAAATCGCTAGGAAAGGAATTGCTAAGCAGGCTTTTTTGTCTTCTTAGTATATGTAAATTTAGGTAAAAGATGTACTAGGCACACTAAAACTGTCTCAAGGGGAGGGAGTGGTGGATTAGCATATATTTAGAATCTGCTTTGTACAATAAAGGGTTAAAAACCATTCCAACATCTTCATTTCTTAGAACAATCTCTTTTTAAATATTTAAAGAAGAAAAAGCAATTAGGGTTATGGGAGAAACCATTAGAAGGAATCATTTTGCATTTTCCTTTCTTTCCCACTTGAATTTGCTCTTTGCCTAACATCAGTTCCCTGGTCTAAAATAAATATTAACAGCAAAGAACATAAAATGAGAAATGCACATTAAAGTGATGAATAACATAACCACATTTATTTAGAAATATATTCCAATATCAAACAGCAAAATTCAGCAATGCAAAACTGCAATTACCTTTGCACAAACCTAATATAAAATGAATTTGCTGTCCAAGAGAAAACAAACTTTTGAAAAGTGTAGTTTTCAATTGTTAATTGCATTAAATACCATTGCTGGATCACAGTTAATGTTTCCTTTCACTACTCTGGCCTTTAATAGGTTTCCAGGCCAGGGATGGCCCAAATCAATGTGCTGTTTCATTGAAACACAAATAAATGTTAATATCAAAGTAAGTTCCTTAATCAATGAAAATTAGCATATTCATTAATTAGCAAGTGTGAAGCATATGCCCCCCCACCGAAAAAAATCTTCTAATATCAGCTATCATTACATACAGGGGTCACAAGACCCAAGCAAGTAATAAGCATGCTCCATCATCATGCCTCAAAAGAAGCCACTTATCTCCATCCTTGACTTCTTTTTGAGGTAGGAAGAAAGAGGCATTAATTTTTTAATCTTTTGACTGTGACATCTTAGTTCCTCAACCAGGGGACTGAAGCTACGCCCCCTGCATTGGCAGCTCAAATCCAAACCAGTGGACTGCCAGGGAAGCCCTGAGGCATTAATTTTTTAAAACACATTTTGTAATGATGATACAAGTCAGATGTACCTCCCAGTGGCCATGTTTGCCACTAGTTATTCCCTGCCTAATATTGAAACTAATACAGAGGAAATTAGAGCTTAAATGTGGAGAGAGAGGTAGATTCACCTGAATGTATTCATTTATCATTTTGATAAAGCCATATTTATGATTAATAGCCTTATAGGTAGAAGAAAGACATTTTCAAGGAGAAAGTAGTGATTCCGTTAATGGTAGCAGGGGTTGTGACTGGGGTAGATAAAGGTGAATATGTTCAATTCAGAGACAAATAACATGGGAAATTTGAATGTGAATTTTAATGTAATTTAATGTGAGTTTTAAATTCAAATTCAAATTTCCCATGTTAGGAAATGTCAAATCATCCACCATTCAAAAAACAAAGATCATGGCATCCTATCCCATCACTTCATGGCAAATAGCTGGGGAAACAACGGAAACAGTGAAAGACTGTTTTTTGGGGCCCCAAAATCACTGCAGATGGTGACTGCATTCATGAAATTTAAAAAGACGCTTGCTCCTTGGAAGAAAAGCTGTGACCAACCTAGACAGCATATTAAAAAGCAGAGACATTACTTTGCTGACAAAGGTTTGTTTAGTCAAAGCTTTGGTTTTTCTGATAGTCATATATGGATGTGAGAGTTGGACTATAAAGAAAGTTGAGCACCAAAGAGTTGATGCTTTTGAACTGTGGTGTTGGAGAAGACTTTTGAGAGTCCCTTAGATTCAAGGAGATTTAACCAGTCCATCCTACAGGAAATCAGTCCTGAATATTCATTGGAAGGAGTGATGCTGAAGCTGAAACTCCAATACTTTGGCCACCTGATGCGAAGAACTGACTCATTGGAAAGACCCTGATGCTGGGAAAGATTGAAGGCGAGAGGAGAAGGGGACAACAGAGGATGAGATGGTTGGATGGCATCACCGACTTGATGAACATGAGTTTGAGCAAGCTCCGGGAGTTGATGATGAGCAGGGAAGCCTGGCGTGCTGTAGTCCATGGGGTCGCAAAGAGTTGGACATGACTGAGCGACTAAACCAAACTGAACTGAACATGGGAAATTAGAAACAATCAGAAAAGTTCTATATGCTTTACAACCATGACCTTCCATTCTGTCTTTATCAGAATTTGTATTTCACTTTAAATGATATTAAACTGAATGAACTTTCTCTCTCTCTCTCTCTTTTTTTTTTTTTTTATCAAATGGTAATCTATATACTTGAACACTGGATCCCATCAGGGCTTGCCTGCACAAGGATTTAATTTTTTATATGACTGTTTTTCTTCCTGCATCAGGTGCCAATAAACTATGACCCGCAATCTGAATTCTGCCTTTCATCTGTTAGTAACGTTTTATTGGAAGGCAACCGTGGCCATTCACTTACATATTATCTGCGATTACTTTTGTGCTACAAGGACAGAACTTAGTAGCTGTGAAAGAGACCATATGGCCCTGAAAGTTGAAAATATTTAGTATCAGATTCTTTAGAGAAAATGTTTGCCAACTGATGTCTGGCATCCTTAATTTTTTTTTTTCATCTTGGTTAGATTATTTCAGTTAGCAAATAAACAGCCTGTAATATTTCTTATTAAAAGCGGTACATCTCCTGACTCTTTACCTCCTTCAGTTACTGTCCCATTTCTCTACTTCCCCTTGCAGAAAATATACTCAAAAAGCTTGCACATTTCCTAGTTGTTTCCACCTTTTCTTGTCTATTTTTTCTTGAAATCCACTGAAGAGCTTGTTTCAACCATTTTATAAAAACTACTCTTTCAAGGTCATCAATAGTGCACATGATTCCAGTTTCACTAGCTAATTTTTAGTCCTCATCTTATTTCATTCATTAGCAACCTTTGACATATTATGTTAATCCAATTTTCTTGGAACAATTACTTTATTTTCCTGATACCTAAGGGGTCATTTACTCTATACTCAAGTCACTTTTCCTGGTTCCTCCTTGTTTTTATGACTCTTCAACTTAGGAGTACTCCAAGATTCAGTCTTCAGTCCTTTTTCTGCAATTGTTAATATTTCCTTCATAATTTCATCCAGGATCATGGCTCCACTATGCTGAGGCCTATGTGAAAAGTGTTAAGTGTTAGTCACTCAGTCATGTCTTATTCTTTGTGACCCCACAGGCTGTAGCCCACCAGGCTCCTCTGTCCATGGAATTCTGTATACAAGAGTACTGGACTTTGTAGCCAGTCCCTTCTCCAGGGGATCTTCCGACCTAGGGATCAAACCCGGGTCACCTGCATTGACAGGTGGGTTCTTTACCACTGAGCCACCAGGGAAGCTCATGTGCCTAATTACAAAGCCTCAAAATAAAATAGGAATTGAGAGCACTCTTGGTGGCTCATCTGGTAAAGAATCTACCTGCAATGCAGGAGACCTTGGTTCAATACCTGGGTTGGGAAGATCCCTTGGCAAAGGGAATGGCTACCCACTCCAGTATTCTGGCCTGGAGAATTCCAAGGACTGTATAGTTTGTGAGGTCACAAAGAGTTGGACACAACTGAGCTACTTTCACTTTCACTGTATTAGGGCTTCCCTTGTAGCTCAGTTTGTAAAGAATATGCTTACAATACAGGAGACCCAGGTTCGATTCCTGGGTCAGGAAGATCCCCTAGAGAAGGAAATGGCAACCCACTCCAGTATTCTTGCCTGGAAAATCCCATGGAAAGAGGAGCCTGGCAGGCTAAAGTCCACAGGGTTGCAAGAGTAGGACATGACTTAATGAATAAACCACCACCAAGAAGAAGAAATAGATACTTCCAGATACTTTAAGGAGATTTTAACTCATTTTCTCAAAAATCCCCACAGAATAACTAGCCAAAATTTAGCTAAATCTTAGATATTTGGAACCATACTATAAACCACTGTGACTTGATTTATATTTATAGAACGCTATACCAGACTACTGCAGAATATACAATTTTCTCAAGTGTATATGGTAAATTCACAAAGATAAGCTGTATGCTGAGCCATAAAAAGAGCCTTAAAATTAAATATATTGAAATCATTCAGAGTATATTCTCTAACCACAATAGAATTAAATTAGAAATTAATAATAAGACATCTAGGTAAACCACACACACAGACACGTACACCAAAAAGTGCCAAGAGGAAATTTAATAGCTTAAAATACATATTTTTAGTAAAGAATTGAGGTCTAAATTCCTTGAACTAAGATTCCATCTCATGAAAGTAGAAAAACAAAAAAAAGTCAGCCTTAAACCATTAGAAATATGAAAATGGTAAAGGTGAAGTAAATATGAAAATAGCAGCAATCAAGAGATTATAAAACAGATTAAATAATGGAGATAATAAAGCCAAAATCTGGTTTTGGGGTAAAGATGAATGAAATCCACAACCTCTGGCTATACTAGTCAAGACTTCAAAAAAAAAAAAGATAGGATACAGTTCAACAGCATCATGAATGAAAAAGTGGATATCACTGCAGATCCTACAGACATTAAAAAAATAATAAAAGAATGTCACTAACAACTTTATGGAAACAAATTTTAAAACTGAGATGAAGTGACAAATTCTTTGAAAGACTCAAACTATCAAACTCAGTCAAGAATATACAGATAATATGAATAGTGCTATATCTATGTATTACTGAATTCGAATTTATAGTTAATAATCTTCCCAGTGAGAAAACTCCAGTCTCTGATGGTTTTCTTGTTGAATCTTAAAGAACATTTAGGAAATCAGTGAGACCAATCACAAACTCTTTCAGAAAATAAAGTGTGAGGGAATACTTTTCATACTCATTTTATGAGGCCAGCATTACCTTCATGTCACAGGCACACAACAATATTAGAAGAAAAGTATGGCATACTATCCCTTAAATTGTAAATGCAAAATCCTGAAGGGAAGATCAGTACATCTAATCCAGGTATGTATAAGAAGATAAGAAATCATGACTAAATAGAATTTACCTCCAGAATGCATGTTTTCAGTTCAGTTCAGTTGCTCAGTCATGTCTGACCCTTTGCGAACCCATAAACCTCAGCATGCCAGGCCTCCCTGTCCATCACCAACTCCTGGAGTCCACCCAGACCCATGTCCATTGAGTCGGTGAAGCCATCCAACCGTCTCATTCTCTGTCGTCCCCTTGTCTTCCTGCCCTCAATCTTTCCCAACATCAGGGTCTTTTCAAATGAGTCAGCTCTTTGCATCAGGTGGCCAAAGGATTGGAGTTTCAGCTTCAACATCAGTCCTTCCAATGAACACCCAGGACTGATCTCCTTTAGAATGGACTGGTTGGATCTCCTTGCAGTCTAAGGGACTCTCAAGAATCTTCTCCAACACCACAGTTCAAAAGCATCAGTTCTTTGGCACTCAGCTTTCTTTATAGTCTAACTCTCACATCCATACATGACCACTGGAAAAACCATAGCTTTGACTAGACAGACCTTTGTTGACAAAGTAATGTCTCTGCTTTTGAATATGCTATCTAGGCTGGTCATAACTTTCTTCCAAGGAGTAAGTGTCTTAATTTCATGGCTGCAATCACTATCTGCAGTGATTTTGAAGCACAAAAAAATTAAGTCAGCCACTGTTTCCCCATCTATTGTCCATGAAGTGATAGGGCCAGATCCATGATCTTCGTTTTCTGAATGTTGAGCTTTAAGCCAACTTTTTCACTCTCCTCTTTCACTTTCATCAAGAGGCTCTTTAGTTCTTCTTCACTTTCTGCCATAAGGGTGGTGTCATCTGCATATCTGAGGTTTTTGATATTTATCCCGGCAATCTTGACTCTAGCTTGTGCTTCATCCAGGCCCAGCGTTTCTCATGATGTACTCTGCATATAAGTTAAATAAGCAGAGTGACAATATACAGTTTTGACGTACTCCTTTTCCGATTTGGGAAAAGTCTGTTGTTCTATGTCCAGTCCAGAATGCATGTTTTATATTCAGTTCAGTTCAGTTCAGTTGCTCAGTCGTGTCTGACTCTTTGTGACCCCATGAATTGCAGCACGCCAGGCCTCCCTGTCCATCACCAACTCCAGGAGTTCACTCAAATTGACATCCATCGAGTCAGTGATGCCATCCAGCCATCTCATTCTGTCGTCCCCTTCTCCTCCTGCCATCAATCTTTGCCAGCATCAGGCTCTTTCAAATGAGTCAGCTTTTCGCATCAGGTGGCCAAAGTATTGGAGTTTCAGCTTTAGCATTGTTCCTTCCAAAGAACACCCAGGACTGATCTCCTTTAGAATGGACTGGTTGGATCTCCTTGCAGTCCAAGGGACTCTCAAGAGTATTCTCCGACACCACAGTTCAAAGCATCAGTTCTTCAGCACTCAGCTTCCTTCACAGTCCAACTCTCACATCCATACATGACTACTGGAAAAACCATAGCCTTGACTAGACGGACCTTTGCTGGAAAAAGTAATGTCTCTGCTTTTTAATATGCTTTCTAGGCTGGTCATAACTTTCCTTCCAAGGAGTAAGCGTCTTTTAATTTCATGGCTGCAGTTACCATCTGCAGTGATTTTGGAGCCCAAAAAGATAAAGTCTGACACTGTTTCTACTGTTTCCCCATCTATTTCCCAGGAAGTGATTGAACCACATGCCATGATCTTTGTTTTTTGAATGTTGAGCTTTAAGCCAACTTTTTCACTCTCCTCTTTCACTTTCACGAAGAAGTTTTTTAGTCCCTCTTCACTTTCTGCCATAAAAGTGGTGTCATCTGCATATCTGAGGTTCTTGATATTTCTCCCGGCAATCTTGATTCCAGCTTGAGCTTCTTCCAGCCCAGCATTTCTCATGATGTACTCTACATAGAGGTTAAATAAGCAGGGTGACAATATACAGCGTCGACATACTCCTTTTCCTATTTGGAACCAGTCCATTGCTCCATGTCCAGTTCTAACTGTTGCTTCCTGACCTGCATACAGGTTTCTCAAGAGGCAGGTCAGGTGGTCTGGGATTCCCATCTCTTGAAGAATTTTCCACCGTTTATTGTGATCCACACAGTCAAAGGCTTAGGCATAGTCAATAAAGCAGAAATAGATGTTTTTCTGGAACTCTCTACCTTTATCCGTGATCCAGCGGATGTTGGTAATTTGATCTCTGGTTCTTCTGCCTTTTCTAAAAGCCTGAACATCTGGAAGTTCACGGCTTATGTATTGCTGAAGCCTGGCTTGGAGAATTTTGAGCATTACTTTACTAGCATATGAGATGAGTGCAATTGTTTGGTTGTTTGAGCATTCTTTTAATATTAATATAATCAATTAATGTAATTCAAAAGTATATTCAGAAAATGAAGGAGAAGATTTCATTATTTTAAGATTCAGAAAAATTATTTTACAAAGACAAGTATCTATTTATGATAAAAATACCCATCACACTATAAATAGAGCTTCTTTTGAATTTAATAAAAGGCATCTGTAAAAACTGAAAAACCCACAGCTAACATCATACATTTTTATTGTTTTAGGTTTTATTTTACATTTGAGTATGTGCTCAGTTGCTCAGTTGTGTCCTACTCTTTGTGACCCCATTAACTGTAGCCCACTAGGCTCCTCTTTCCATGGGATTTTCCAGACAGGAATACTGGAGTGATTGCCATTTCCGTCTCCAATATTGGAGTATAGTTGATTAAATATATGTTAGTTTTACGTATACAGTAAAGTTTTTTCTGTGCTCCAAAACCACTGCAGATGTTGATTGCAGCCAGGAAGTTAAAAGATGCTTACTCCTTAGAAGGAAAGTTATGACCAACCTAGACAGCATATTAAAAAGCAGAGACATTACTTTGCCAACAAAGGTCTGTCTAGTCAAGGCTATGGTTTTTCCAGTGGTCATATGTGGATGTGAGAGTTGGACTGTAAAGAAAGCTGAGAGCCAAAGAAGTGATGCTTTTGAACTGTTGTGTTGGAGAAGACTCTTGAGAGTCCTTTGGACTGCAAGGAGATCCAACCAGTCCATTCTAAAGGAAATCAGTCGCTGAATATTCATTGGAAGGGCTGATGCTGAAGCTGAAACTCCATACTTTGGCCACCTGATGCAAAGAGCTGACTCATTGGAAAAGACCCTGATGCTGGCAGAGATTGAGGGCAGGAGGAGAAGGGGACAACAGAGGATGAGATGGTTAGATGGCATCACCAACTCGATGGACATGGGTTTGGGTGGACTCCAGGAGTTGATGATGGACAAGGAAGCCTGGAATGCCTGCAGTTCATGGGTTTGCAAAGAGTCAGACATGGCTGAGTGACTGAACTGAACTGAACTGAAAGTGATTTAATTATACATATATCTATTGTTTTTCAAATTCTTCTCCCTTTTAAGTTATTACAGAAAATTGAATTGAGTTTTTCATGTGCTATACTGTAGGTCTTTGTAGATTATCTATTTTAAATATAGTAGTCTGTATATGTGTGTGTTAATCTCAAACCTGCCTCACCTTTTATACCCCCTCACCTTTCCCCTTTGCTAACCATAAATTTTTTTCTATGTCTGTGTCTATTTCCAATTTGTAAATAAGTTTATTTCTATCATTTTTATGATTTCACATGTAAGTAATATCATATGATATTTGTCTTTCTGTCTCTTACTTATATCATTTAGTATAATTATCTCTAGGTCCACCCATGTTACTGCAAATAGCATTATTTTGTTCTTTTATTGCCAGTAACATTCCATTGTATATGTACCACATCTTTATCCATTTGTTTGTTAATCAGCATTTAGATTGCTTTCATGCATTGACATTGTAAATTAGTGCTGCTGTGAGCATAGAGGTGCATGTATCTTTCAAATTAGATTTTATCCAAATATGTGCCCAGCAGTGGGATTGCTGGATTATATGGTAGCTCTATATTTGTTTTTTTAAGGAACCTCCATACTGTTCTCCATCGTGGCTGTACCAATTTACATTCTCACCAACAGTGTAAGTGTTTTCTTTTTGTCATACCCTCTCCATTACTTATATGTAAAAGTCTGTTCTGACTGGTGTGAGGTGATATCTCATTCTAGTTTTGATTTGCATTTCTGTGATAATTAGCAGCACATCATACTTAATCATGAAAGGATGAATGGTTTTCCCTAATATCAGACATAAAACAATATTCTCTTTCACCACTTGTCTAAAACTTTGTGTTGGAGGCCCTAGCCATAGCAGTGAAGGAACTAAAATAAAAGAATCATAAAGTTGTTAAAGGGGAAAAAAAACCTATGCCCATATGCAGATAACATCATTGTTTGATAGAAGAATCCTGAGGAATCTACAGAAGTTTACTGGAAAAAACAGTTAGTAAATTTAGCAAGATCATAGGGTAGAAAGTTAAGTGGCTCAGCTGGTAAAGAATCCACCTGCACTGCGGAAGACCTGGGTTCGATCCCTGGGTTGGGAGGATCCCCTGGAGAAGGGAAAGGCTACCCACTCCAGTATTCTGGCCTATAACCAAGCACAAGGCACTTAGTACTAAGAACGATAATATTTAAAATATTGAATTTATAAAAAGTGCCCATGTCACCATATACTTAAGAATAAATTGAACGAAAGATGCGTGAATCTTAACAATTAAAACTAGAGAACACTGACAAGGAAATTAGAAAATAGTTAAATGAATTTAGAAATATCCTATAATTTTGAATTGGAAAGACTCAGTATAGACGATATACCAATTAAACTCAAATTGATCTATACTCTGTATTCAACAAAATCCCAATTAACGTTCTAGCAGATTTTTTTTTTTTTGGTAAAAGTTAACTTGATAGTTAATTTTTAATTGTGGTTAGTAAAGGATAAGTTAAAAAGAAAATAATAATTGATAAAATTTATGTTTTGGTTTCTGGTTTGTTTCAATTATTTTTATTAGTTTCTGAAAAATATTACAATTCACTAACTCTGCATTTGGTATACAAATTAACAGAGCACTAATAACACTTACTGAAAAAGTATATAGAATTTGTGTACATCTCTCTTTATCACACGATATTGGACAATGTTGTCTTTTTCTCAACCAGAAAGCCATCAGGAAACATAAAGATTATACATATCCAGACCTCTGGTTTTGAGGGAGAGGATTGTGTAAATGGTGAAAAAATGCTGCACAGTACAGATGTTAAAAGGTGACATAGTAGACTTGCTTTAGCTTTTATTTAATAACCACTGCATTTTTTTTAATCACCTCTATAAAGTTCATTTGGGACTGTTTCCCTGTCAATCAGACTAGTGCAAAATTGTGACCTCAGTTTGTTTGGCTGCAAGTTTTTTACCTCAAAGGAAATGCCAGTCAGCTTTTAACTGGGGTGTTAGAGATTAGGTCAGATAAAGAGAATATTGTATACATTTTTTAAAAGAAAATATTTTCAAAACTCTTCGTGGCACATGCAATGGTGCCCTCAACCCTGGTGACCTGATAAATGGATAATAGCAAATTAAGCGTCCCAATTTAGTTGTGAAAATCTCCTTTTTGGGATAAATAGGCTTTTGAACTTGACTCTAAATGTCTTCCCTGCCATTATGTTCTTTGTCAGAACTGCCTTAATAGAGTCTATTTAAAGAGAGATTAAAGAATCAAACCCACAGAGGGTTTCTCAGTTAGATTTGCTGTTGCGCTTGACAGGAAGTGGCTTATCAATTTTCCGGAGGCCTTTGGTTTAGAAAACTAGCATTTAGGATGAAAGGTAAAGCAAATGTCAGGGGCCATTTGTTCATAACTTGTCCATGTTTTATATGCCTTAAAGTATTTATTCTTTAAGAATATTTAATTAAGAATATATTAAATTATATAGATTTTGGAAAACTACACAATTCCTTAAATAGAAACTATGAAGACTAGATACGATAGAATTAAAATGGAAACTGGCTTGTTTACGTATCCAGTCAAAATCCATTTTCATCAAAAACACAGCTGAACAAGGGTGAAGCATCTTGTTCAAGGCCTCACAGCTAGTTAGAGTTTGTCTTGGCTGTATTCTTTCTAGTATGCCACCCAGTGCCCTACATTTAAAGTTTTGATAGCAATAGTAGTCTGCTGCTGCTGCAGCTGCTAAGTCGCTTCAGTTGTGTCCGACTCCTAGCGACCCCGTGGACTGCAGCCCTACCAGGCTCCTCCATCCAATGGGTTGCCATTGCCTTCTCCCAATAGTAGCCTACTTATGTTGAATTATAAAAATTTACATTTACATGCAAATTCAAATGTAATTTTTAAAATGTAATATTTGAATCATGGTTCCTGGTACTTTGAAAATAAGCTAGAGAGATTTATAAATCTTACTTTTAAGCATTAAAATTTCTATGTTAATCAGAACATAAATATTGATTGCTATCTTAATTATAGAGAGGGTTATAATATTTTTCACTGTTATTCACCATGATTATATTATCTGCCATGCACTATGCTAGACTTTAACTTTCTGAGTGTCAATTTAGTCATCTAAAATATGTGTATACAGTAGCTACTGACACTCAGAAAGTTAAAGGACTTCTCAAGGACACCTAGGTACTTAATGACAAAGGACTGCTTCCATTTTGAAGCTATTTGATTTGAAAGCTAAGCTCTTACGCTTTTGATAACTCCAAAATGCCATTTTCTGTAGTCCATGCTAATAGTAAATCAAAACTATTTTTCTTCTGGTTTCACTTAAAATTTGTTTATATAATTTTGTTTTTTATTGGCAAGTAAAGTTGCTCTGCATAAATTTCTATACATTACTATAAATCCAACCTGCAAAAATAAATATAACTTTCAGAAAAAGTGATCCTTAGGGTACCCCTTAGTTATTGCTTAAGATAGATAAGAAAAGAAAGATCCTTAGAGTTTACCAGATATAAACCAATAATTTTACAAAGGGGAAACTGAGACATATTAATGTGAAGGATCATGAAGCCAGTTGTTTCAGAGGATGTGAGGTCTCAGAGAGCCAGGTATGAAAAGCAAATCTCCAAACTCCTTGGTCTGCTCTGTAGGCTGTGCAAACTGCTGTGGTTGAGGTAGGAAAGGAGAACAAAAAGAGCAATTTAAAACACATTATATAGGCAGAATTCAACTCTGTGAGGTGGTCCTTCCAGAATAAAATTGCCCTACAGAGTAGTTGGAATGTTATTTTACTAGGTATATTTACATTTCAAGTGCAGTCATGTTTCTATTGTCATAATAATGAGATAAAAGACTGGCATGGGATGCTTAAAACCTCATAGGTACATGAAAAGAAATAGTGTTTCTCTAATAAAATCTAGTTGATATCTTGAATATTTGAAAGTTATGCATAGAGTATTACTTTAAAATTTGAGTTTGTTTTCTGTTACTATTTATAAATAAAAAAGAAAAAAAATAGAAACCTGAGTCTTTAATTAGATAGACAGAAAAATGATCTTTTCAAATAGTTATACTTGCAGTGTTAACTTGGCCATAGCTATTACATAACATGTTTTAAAGAAACAAAAGTTAGTAACCTCATCTTTCAAACATGCATTAATATTGAATTGTATACTTGATAAATAACACTGTTCATCTATGATTTATTTATCTTAAAGATTAGTTTCATAAAATGCTAATATTTTTATGTAAAGTTTTCAAATAAATTTCAGTTCAGTTCAGTTCAGTTTAGTCGCTCAGTCGTGTCCGACTCTTTGCGACCCCATGAATTGCAGCATGCCAGGCCTCCCTGTCCATCACCATCTCCTGAAGTTCACTCAAACTCACGTCCATCGAGTCGGTGATGCCATCCAGCCATCTCATCTTCTGTTGTCCCCTTTTCCTCCTGCCCCCAATCCCTCCCAGCATCAGAGTCTTTTCCAATGAGTCAACTCTTCACATGAGGTGGCCAAAACACTGGAGTTTCAGCTTTAGCATCATTCCTTCCAAAGAACATCCAGGGCTGATCTCCTTTAGGCATACTTAAATGGAGACATTTAAAGTGAAAGTCGCTCAGTTGTGTCTGACTCTGCGACCTGGGCCAGATACTGGAGTGGGTAACCTTTCCTTCTCCAGGGAATCTTCCAGACCCAGGGATCAAACCCAGGTCTCCTGCATTGCAGGCAGATTCTTTACCAGCTGAGCCACAAGGGAAGCCCAAGAATGCTGGAGTGGGCAGCTTATCCTTTCTCCAGCGGATCTTTCTGACCAGGAATTGAACCAGGGTCTCCTGCAGTGCAGGCAGATTCTTTACCAGCTGAACTACTAGGAGACATTTACACTTAAAAATAAATGAAATTATTAAAATATAGTGATAAAAACTGTAAAACATATTTATGTGAACAGGAACATAACAAAGATAAATAATTCGTTTAAAAATACATTATTTAACTAGGACAGAATAGAAAGGAATAGAAGTTATACATCAGGTGGAAGTCTAAATGATTCTAAGATGAAGACTAGTAAAATAAATGAATAAGATAGTTAATACTGCTGTATGACATAGAGAAAAGTTAAAGTCAGTCCTAAGAGTTCTCATCACACGGAGAATATTTTTTTCTTTTCTTTTTACTGTATCCATATGAGATGATAAATGTTAACTAAACCTGTTTTGGTAAATCATTTTGCAATATATGTAAATCAAACCATCATGCTGTATAACTTAAACTTATACATGGTAGATGTCAATTATTTCTCAGTAAAATGGGTAAAAGAAGAAAAAAAAGAAATGAATAATTTATGGAGAGCTGGCTTTCCTTTATTTCAAACATTTAATTTTTAGTTAATTTAGACACACACATGCAGTAGCTACACTTGATAAATTTCCTGATTTACAGAGCTAAGTTTCTGTAGTTATTTTGCTAATGAGTTCCACAGATTTACTGATGAAACTAAGCATGTGGGAGTATAATTTCCATATATTTTAAACAGCTTCCAAAAGATACTGTCAAATATCTGTGTGTATCTTTTTTAAGATAGGTGATCATTTGATGCCAGAAAATTCTGGTAAAGTGATAGGCTCACAATATAAGTCACACATGAAGTATATCTATCAATCATCTGGTTAAAATAATTGTTTCCTACACTAGCACATAAGTTGCATAACAAAATATCATAGTCCATCTCGTATTATCCTAGGACCCAGCATAGGCCTCAGTTCAGTTCAGTTCATTCGCTCAGTCATGTCCAACTCTTTGCGACCCCATGAATCGCAGCACTCCAGGCCTCCCTGTCCATCACCAACTCCAGGAGTTCACTCAGACTCATGTCCATCGAGTCAGTGATGCCATCCAGCCATCTCATCCTCTGTCATCCCCTTCTCCTCCTGCCCCCAATCCCTCCCAGCATCAGAGTATTTTCCAGTGAGTCAACTCTTTTGCATGAGGTGGCCAAAGTACTGGAGTTTCAGCTTTAGCATCCTTCCAAGAAATCCCAGGGCTGGATCTCCTTCAGAATGGACTGGTTGGATCTCCTTGCAGTCCAGGGACTCTCAAGAGTCTTCTCCAACACCACAGTTCAAAAGCATCAATTCTTCGGTGCTCAGCCTTCTTCACAGTCCAACTCTCACATCCATACATGACCACTGGAAAAACCATAGCCTTGACTAGACGGACCTTAGTCGGCAAAGTAATGTCTCTGCTTTTGAATATGCTATCTAGGTTGGTCATAACTTTTCTTCCAAGGAGTAAGCGTCTTTTAATTTCATGGCTGCAGTCACCATCTGCAGTGATTTTGGAGCCCAAAAAATAAAGTCTGACACTGTTTCCACTGTTTCCCCATCTATTTCCCATGAAGTGATGGGACCAGATGCCATGATCTTCGTTTTCTGAATGTTGAGCTTTAAGCCAACTTTTTCACTCTCCTCTTTCACTTTCATCAAGAGGCTTTTTAGTCCTCTTCACTTTCTGCCATAAGGGTGGTGTCATCTGCATATCTGAGGTTATTGATATTTCTCCCGGCAATCTTGATTCCAGCTTGTGTTTCTTCCAGTCCAGCGTTTCTCATGATGTACTCTGCATATAAGTTAAATAAGCAGGGTGACAATATACAGCCTTGACGTACTCCTTTTCCTATTTGGAACCAGTCTGTTGTTCCATGTCCAGTTCTAACTGTTGCTTCCTGACCTGCATACAGATTTCTCAAGAGGCAGGTCAGGTGGTCTGGTATTCCCATCTCTTTCAGAATTTTCCACAGTTTATTGTGATCCACACAGTCAAAGGCTTTGGCATAGTCAATAAAGCAGAAATAGATGTTTTTCTGGAACTCTCTTGCTTTTTCCATGATCCAGCGGATGTTGGCAATTTGATCTCTGGTTCCTCTGCCTTTTCTAAAACCAGCTTGAACATCAGGAAGTTCACGGTTCACGTATTGCTGAAGCCTGGCTTGGAGAATTTTGAGCATTACTTTACTAGCATGTGAGATGAGTGCAATTGTGCGTAGTTTGAGCATTCTTTGGGCATTGCCTTTCTTTGGATTGGAATGAAAACTGACCTTTTCCAGTCCTGTGGCCACTGCTGAGTTTTCCAAATTTGCTGGCATATTGAGTGCAGCACTTTCACAGCATCATCTTTCAGGAATTTGAAATAGCTCAACTGATTAGCTTTGTTCAGTGATGCTTTCTAAGGCCACTTGACTAACATTAGATGCTGGTCAGATTAGGATACGGAATAAAAGCCACAGGGGGAGCAGATGATTTCAAGCCACGATCTTCACGACCGATAGTCATGATGCACTTCTAGGAGCCAGACATCTTGGAATGTGAAGTCAAGTGGGCCTTAGAAAGCATCACTACGAACAAAGCTAGTGGAGGTGATGGAATTCCAGTTGAGCTGTTTCAAATCCTGAAAGATGATGCTGTGAAAGTGCTGCACTCAATATGCCAGCAAATTTGGAAAACTCAGCAGTGGCCACAGGACTGGAAAAGGTCAGTTTTCATTCCAATCCAAAGAAAGGCAATGCCAAAGAATGCTCAAACTACTGCACAATTGCACTCATCTCACATGCTAGTAAAGTAATGCTCAAAATTCTCCAAGCCAGGCTTCAGCAATATGTGAACCGTGAACTCCCTGATGTTCAAGCTGGTTTTAGAAAAGGCAGAGGAACCAGAGATCAAATTGCCAACATCCGCTGGATCATGGAAAAAGCAAGAGAGTTCCAGAAAAACATCTATTTCTGCTTTATTGACTATGCCAAAGCCTTTGACTGTGTGGATCACAATAAACTGTGGAAAATTCTGAAAGAGATGGGAATACCAGACCACCTGACCTGCCTCTTGAGAAATCTGTATGCAGGTCAGGAAGCAACAGTTAGAACTGGACATGGAACAACAGACTGGTTCCAAATAGGAAAAGGAGTACGTCAAGGCTGTATATTGTCACCCTGCTTATTTAACTTCTATGCAGAGTACATCATGAGAAATGCTGGACTGGAAGAACACAAGCTGGAATCAAGATTGCCGGGAGAAATATCAATAACCTCAGATATGCAGATGACACCACCCTTATGGCAGAAAGTGAAGAGGAGCTAAAAAGCCTCTTGATGAAAGTGAAAGAGGAGAGTGAAAAAGTTGGCTTAAAGCTCAACATTCAGAAAACTAAGATCATGGCATCTGGTCCCATCACTTCATGGGAAATAGATGTGGAAACAGTGGAAACAGTGTCAGACTTTATTTTTGGGCTCCAAAATCACTGCAGATGGTGACTGCAGCCATGAAATTAAAAGACGCTTACTCCTTGGAAGAAAAGTTATGACCAACATAGATAGCATATTCAAAAGCAGAGACATTACTTTGCCGACTAAGGTCCGTCTAGTCAAGGCTATGGTTTTTCCTGTGGTCATGTATGGATGTGAGAGTTGGACTGTGAAGAAGGCTGAGGCCGAAGAATTGATGCTTTTGAACTGTGGTGTTGGAGAAGACTCTTGAGAGTCCCTTGGACTGCAAGGACCAGTCCATTCTGAAGGAGATCAACCCTGGGATTTCTTTGGAAGGAATGATGCTAAAGCTGAAACTCCAGTACTTTGGCCACCTCATGCGAAGAGTTGACTCATTGGAAAAGACTCTGATGCTGGGAGGGATTGGGGGCAGGAGGAGAAGGGGATGACAGAGGATGAGATGGCTGGATGGCATCATGGACTCGATGGACGTGAGTCTGAGTGAACTCCGGGAGATGGTGATGGACAGGGAGGCCTGGCGTGCTGGAAAGAGTTTGATCGAGTTCTCGTGGTTTCACTGAGAATGGGTTTTCAGTTGCTCAGTCATGTCCGACTCTTTGCGACCCATGAATCGCAACACGCCAGGCCCCCTGTCCATCACCAACTCCGGAGTTCACTCAGACTCACATCGAGTCAGTGATGCCATCCAGCCATCTCATCCTCTGTCGTCCCTTCTCCTCCTGCCCCAATCCTCCCAGCATCAGAGTCTTTTCCAATGAGTCAACCTTCTCATGAGGTGGCCAAAGTACTGGAGTTTCAGCTTTAGCATCATTCCTTCCAAAGAAATCCCAGGGTTGATCTCCTTCAGAATGGACTGGTTGGATCTCCTTGCAGTCCAAGGGACTCTCAAGAGTCTTCTCCAACACCACAGTTCAAAAGCATCAATTCTTCGGCGCTCAGCCTTCTTCACGTCCAACTCTCACATCCATACATGACTACTGGAAAAACCATAGCCTTGACTAGACGGACCTTAGTCGGCAAAGTAATGTCTCTGCTTTTGAATATGCTATCTAGGTTGGTCATAAACTTTTCTTCCAAGGAGTAAGCATCTTTTAATTTCATGGCTGCAATCACAATCTGCAGTGATTTTGGAGCCCAAAAATAAAGTCTGACACTGTTTCCACTGTTTCCCCATCTATTTCCCATGAAGTGATGGGACCGGATGCCATGATCTTCATTTTCTGAATGTTGAGCTTTAAGCCAACTTTTTCACTCTCCTCTTTCACTTTCATCAAGAGGCTTTTTAGTTCTTCTTCACTTTCTGCCATAAGGGTGGTATCATCTGCATATCTGAGGTTATTGATATTTCTCCGGCAATCTTGATTCCAGCTTGTGTTTCTTCCAGTCCAGCGTTTCTCATGATGTACTCTGCATAGAAGTTAAATAAGCAGGGTGACAATATACAGCCTTGACGTACTCCTTTTCCTATTTGGAACCAGTCTGTTGTTCCATGTCCAGTTCTAACTGTGCTTCCTGACCTGCATACAGATTTCTCAAGAGGCAGGTCAGGTGGTCTGGTATTCCCATCTCTTTCAGAATTTTCCACAGTTTATTGTGATCCACACAGTCAAAGGCTTTGTCATAGTCAATAAAGCAGAAATAGATGTTTTTCTGGAACTCTCTTGCTTTTTCCATGATCCAGCGGATGTTGGCAATTTGATCTCTGATACCACTGCCTTTTCTAAAACCAGCTTGAACATCAGGAAGTTCACAGTTCACGTATTGCTGAAGCCTGGCTTGGAGAATTTTGAGCATTACTTTACTAGCTGTGAGATGAGTGCAATTGTGCGGTAGTTTGAGCATTCTTCGACATTGCCTTTCTTTGGAATTGGAATGTTATATATTCTATCTTTAAACTGATGGTCACTGAACACTAAAATTGATTTCACAATCTACTAATGGGTTACAAACTGTACAACACTATCATTTTTTTAAGTTGATATCTATTAAAAGACATTTACTGAACACTTGCTAGGTACTAGTGCTTTATATCTATTATCTGATTTAATTTTCTGATGTGTAATATTATTCTCCATTTTACAATTATGGAAATTGAAAATGAGACGTTAAGCAATTTCATCATCCTGGATTATCATTTATAAGAAGAGTGAATGGAATTCAAACATGGCTTTGGTGGTTGAATGTGAGGAGGAGGTAGATGTGAACTAAGTACTTTCTTTCTTTTTTGTGTTGGCTATGTTGCAGGTATCTTTCCTTGTGATACAGAGACCTCTTTCTAGTTGCAACACAGGGGCTTTGTAGATTGTGGCATGCAGGTTCTCTAGTTGAGGCACCTAGGCTCAGTACTTTGTGGCAGGCAGGCTCAGCAGTTGGAACTCAGGCTTAGTTGCCCCACCGCATGTGGGACCCTAGCTCCCTAACCAGGGGTCAAACCCGGGTCCTGTGCATTGGAAGGCAGATTCCTAACCACTGGACCCATCAGGGAAGCCTCTGAACTAAGTGATTTTTATCTGTTTATGATCCTGTAATCACAAATGGAGGCACAATATGTAGATCCATCTTGATATACAGAGACCAGCAAATCACATCCAACCTGAATGAGAGACATCTAGAGTATAACAGTTATGAATATTGATACTTATTTTCCTCCAAGTACCTTCTTTTCCAATTTTTATCTCAGTGAATATCACCAAAACCCAAAGGTGCTCAGACCAGAAACTTGGAAGCCATCCTAGCCTCCAACCTCTCCCCCTCATATCCACTTAATCAGCAAAAGTCTTTTAAATCTACATTACAATGTTTCAGTTCAGTCGTTCAGTCATGTCTGACTCTTTGAGACCCCCCCCACTGAAAGCATGCCAGGCCTCCCTGTTCATCACCAACTCCCAAAGTTTACTCAAACTCATGTCCATTGAGTCAGCAATGCCATCCAACCATCTCATCCTCTGTTGTCCCCTTCTCCTCCACTGTATAATCATAAGGGATTTGATTTAGGTCATACCTGCATGGTCTAGTGGTTTTCCCTACTTTCTTCAATTTAAGTCTGAATTTGTAATAAGGAGTTCATGATCTGAGCCGCAGTCAGCTCCCTATCTTGTTTTTGCTGACTGTATAGAGCTTCTCCATCGTTGGCTGCAAAGAATATAATCAATCTGATTTTGGTGTTGACTATCTGGTGATGTTCATATGTAGAGTCTTCTCTCGTTTTGTTGGAAGAGGGTGTTTATGATGACCAGTGTGTTCTCTTGGCAAAACTCTATTAGCTTTTACCCTGCTTCATTCTGTACTCCAAGGCCAAATTTGCCTGTTATTCCAGGTATCTCCTGATTTCCTACTTTTGCATTCCAGTCCCCTATAATGAAAAGACATCTTTTTGGGTGTTAGTTCTAGAAGGTCTTGTAGGTTTTCATAGAACCATTCAACTTCAGCTTCTTCAGTATTACTGGTTGAGGCATAGACTTGGATTGCTGTGATACTGGTTTACCTTGGAAATGAACAGAGATTACTCTGTCATTTTTGAGATTGCATCCAAGTACTGCATTTCAGACTCTTTTGTTGACTATGATGGCTACTCCATCTCTTCTAAGGGGTTCTTGCCCAAGGGATATCTTGTAGATATAGTGGTCATCTGAGTTAAATACACCCATTCCAGTCCATTTTAGTTCACTGATTCCTAAAATCTTGACATTCACTCTTGCCATCTCCTGTTTGACCACTTCCAACTTGCCTGATTCATGGACCTAACTTTCCGTGTTCCTATGCAATATTTCTCTTTACAGCATCGGACTTTACTCCCATCACCAGTTATACCCACAACTGGGTGTGTTTTTGCTTTGGCTCCATCTCTTCAGTCTTTCTGGAGTTATTTTTCCACTGATCTCCAGCAACCTATTGGGCACCTACTGACCTGGGGACTTCATCTTTTGGTGTCCTATCTTTTTGCCTTTTCAAACTGTTCATGGGGTTCTCAAGGCAGGAATACTGAAGTGGTTTGCCATTCCCTTCTCCAAGGACCACATTTTGCCAGAACTCTCCACCATGACCTGTCCATCTTGGGTGGCCCTACACGACATGCCTCACAGTTTCATTGAGTTAGACAAGGCTCATGGTCCATGAGATCATGACAAGTGGTCCATGTGATCAGATTGGTTACTTTACTGTGATTGTGGTTTTTAGTCTGTCTGCCCTCTGATGGAGAAGGATAAGAGGCTTACCGAAGCTTCCTGATGGGAGAGACTGAGGGAGAGCTGGGTCTTGCTCTGATGGGTGGGGCCAGGCTCAGTAAATCTTTAATCCAATTTTCTGTTGATGGGTGGGCTGTGTTCCCCCCGTGTTATTTCAGTTCAGTTCAGCTCAGTCGCTCAGTCGTGTCTGACTCTTTGCAACCCATGAATCGCAGCACGCCAGGCCTCCCTGTCCATCACCAACTCCCGGAGTTCACACAGACTCACGTCCATCGAGTCAGCGATGCCATCCAGCCATCTCATCCTCTGTCATCCCCTTCTCCTCTGCCCCAATCCCTCCCAGCATCAGAGTGTTTTCCAATGAGTCAACTCTTCTCATGAGGTGGCCAAAGTACTGGAGTTTCAGCTTTAGCATCATTCCTTCCAAAGAAATCCCAGGGCTGATCTCCTCAGGATGGACTGGTTGGATCTCCTTGTAGTCCAAGGGACTCTCAAGAGTCTTCTCCAACACCACAGTTCAAAAGCATCAATTCTTCAGCGCCCAGCCTTCTTCACAGTCCAACTCTCACATCCACACATGACTACTGGGAAAACCATAGCCTTGACTAGACGGACCTTAGTCGGCAAAGTAATGTCTCTGCTTTTGAATATGCTATCTAGGTTGGTCATAACTTTTCTTCCAAGGAGTAACCGTCTTTTAATTTCATGGCTGCAGTCACCATCTGCAGTGATTTTGGAGCCCCAAAATAATAAAGTCTGACACTGTTTCCACTGTTTCCCCATCTATTTCCCATGAAGTGATGGGACCGGATGCCATGATCTTCATTTTCTGAATGTTGAGCTTTAAGCCAACTTTTTCACTCTCCTCTTTCACTTTCATCAAGAGGCTTTTTAGTTCCTCTTCACTTTCTGCCATAAGGGTGGTGTCATCTGCATATCTGAGGTTATTGATATTTCTCCCAGCAATCTTGATTCCAGCTTGTGCTTCTTCCAGTCCAGCGTTTCTCATGATGTACTCTGCATAGAAGTTAAATAAGCAGGTGACATATACAGCCTTGACGTACTCCTTTTCCTATTTGGAACCAGTCTGTTGTTCCATGTCCAGTTCTAACTGCTGCTTCCTGACCTGCATACAGATTTCTCAAGAGGCAGGTCAGTGGTCTGGTATTCCCATCTCTTTCAGAATTTTCCACAGTTTATTGTGATCCACACAGTCAAAGGCTTTGGCATAGTCAATAAAGCAGAAATAGATGTTTTTCTGGAACTCTCTTGCTTTTTCCATGATCCAGCGGATGTTGGCAATTTGATCTCTGGTTCCTCTGCCTTTTCTAAAACCAGCTTGAACGTCAGGAAGTTCACAGTTCACGTATTGCTGAAGCCTGGCTTGGAGAATTTTGAGCATTACTTTACTAGCATGTGAGATGAGTGCAATTGTGTGGTAGTTTGAGCATCCTTTGGCATTGCCTTTCTTGGGATTGGAATGAAAACTGACCTTTTCCAGTCCTGTGTCCACTGCTGAGTTTTCCAAATTTGCTGACATATTGAGTGCAGCACTTTCACAGCATCATCTTTCAGGATTTGAAATAGCTCAACTGGAATTCCATCACCTCCATTAGCTTTGTTCATAGTGATGCTTTCTAAGGCCCACTTGACTTCACATTCCAGGATGTCTGGCTCTAGGTGAATGATCACACCATTGTCATTATCTGGGTCATGAAGATCTTTTTTGTACAGTTCTTCCGTGTATTCTTACCACCACTTCTTAATATCTTCTGCTTCTGTTAGGTCCAGACCATTTCTGTCTTTACTGAGCCCATCTTTGCATGAAATGTTCCCTTGGTATCTCTAATTTTCTTGAAGAGATCTCTAGTCTTTCCCATTCTGTTCTTTTCCTCTATTTCTTTGCACTGATCACTTAGGATGGCTTTCTTATCTCTTCTTGCTATTCTCTGGAACTCTGCATTCAGATGCTTATATCTTTCCTTTTCTCCTTTGCTTTTTGCCTCTCTTCTTTTCACAGCTATTTGTAAGGCCTCCCAGACAGCCATTTTGCTTTTTTGCATTTCTTTTCCATGGGGATGGTCTTGATCATTGTCTCCTGTACAATGTCACGAACCTCATTCCATAGTTCATCAGGCACCTATCTATCAGATCTAGGCCCTTAAATCTATTTCTCACTTCCACTGTATAATCATAAGGGATTTGATTTAGGTCATACCTGAATGGTCTAGCGGTTTTCCCTACTTTCTTCAATTTGAGTCTGAATTTGGTAATAAGGAGTTCATGATCTGAGCCACAGTCAGCTCCTGGTCTTGTTTTTGTTGACTGTATAGAGCTTCTCCATCTTTGGCTGCAAAGAGGATAATCAATCTGATTTTGATGTTGACCATCTGGTGATGTCCAGGTGTAGAGTCTTCTCTTGTGTTGTTGGAAGAGGGTGTTTGCTATGACCAGTGCATTTTCTTGGCAAAACTCTATTAGTCTTTGCCCTGCTTCATTCCACATTCCAAGGCCAAATTTGCCTGTTACTCCAGGTGTTTCTTCACTTCCTACTTTTGCATTCCAGTCCCTATAATGAAAAGGACATCTTTTTTGGTGTTAGTTCTAAAAGGTCTTATAGATCTTCATAGAACCGTTCAACTTCAGCTTCTTCACCGTTACTGGTTGGGGCATAGACTTGGATTACTCTGATATTGAATGGTTTGCCTTTGAAATGAACAGAGATCATTCTGTCGTTTTTGAGATTGCATCCAAGTACTGCATTTTTGGACTCTTTTGTTGACCATGATGGCTACTCCATTTCTTCTGAGGGATTCCTGCCCGCAGTAGTAGATACAATGGTCATCTGAGTTAAATTCACCCATTCCAGTCCATTTTAGTTTGCTGATTCCTAGAATGTCGACGTTCACTCTTGCCATCTCTTGTTTGACCACTTCCAATTTGCTTGATTCATGGACCTGACATTCCAGGTTCCTATGCAATATTGCTCTTTACAGCATTGGGCCTCGCTTCTATCATCAGTCACATCCACAGCTGGGTGTCGTTTTTGCTTTGGCTCCGTCCCTTCATTCTTTCTGGAGTTATTTCTCCACTGATCTCCAGTAGCTTATTGGGCACCTACTGACCTGGGAGTTCCTCTTTCAGTATCCTACATTTTGCCTTTTCATACTGTTCATGGGGTTCTCAAGGCAAGAATACTGAAGTGGCTTGCCATTCCCTTCTCCAGTGGACCACATTCTGTCAGACCTCTCCACCATGACCACCCTCTTGGGTTGCCCTGAGGGCATGGCTTAGTTTCTTTGAGTTAAACAAGGCTGTGGTCCTAGTGTGATTAGATTGACTAGTTTTCTGTGAGTATGGTTTCAGTGTGTCTGCCCTCTGATGCCCTCTTGCAACGCCTACCATCTTACTTGGGTTTCTCTTACCTTGGGCGTGGGGTATCTCTTCACGCTGCTCCAGCAAAGTGCAGCCACTGCTCCTTACCTTGGATGAGGGGTATCTCCTCACCGCCGCCCTTCCTGACCTTCAACGTGGGATAGCTCCTCTAGGCCTCTCTGTGCCCGTGCAGCCACCGTTCCTTGGATGTGGTGTGGCTCCTACTGGCCGCCGCCCCTGGCCTTGGGAAGCGGGGTGCCTGGGCCAAACCCTGGAGCAGTTCTCCTGGGTTCCCTTACCCTACTGCTCTCCACCCAGGTGCCCTGACCAATAAAATCTCTTGCTTTGTCAGCACGTGTCTCTTCGGACAATTCGTTTCCAAGTGTTAGACAAGAGCCCAGTTTCAGGCCCTGGAAGGGGTCCACCTTCCTGCAACAAATGGTGACTCTGGTGGGGACTCCTCTTCGCTGAGACTGACATCCTGACCATTCGGGGTACTCAGGGGCCAGCTTGCCTGCCAATGGACCAGACCCAGCAGCCACAACTAGGACCCTTTTGTCCCCGGTCTTCTCCTGATGAGGACAACTGGCCAGAGTGACCCACCGGTAAAGAACAAGAGATTTTATTGACCTCTCTCTGCTTCCCTCTCCTTCCCTCTCCTTAACCTTCCTATCCTTCCCTGTTTTTCTAGTCCCGGTCCTGGACGCAGGAATCTGGTCGAAGGGCCTCAGCTGAGGATGGGAGACTGATCACCTCTCTTGGCAGAGAACTAGAATTCTGGTTCTGGTCTGGTCTGATTTCTGGTAGGGCCGAGTTCCAGTACTCTGTTCTCTGGAGGCCCAGGGAAAAGTCCACAATGCCTGGGTATCTGCAGGTGGCAGGAGACGTCTGTAAGGCCACCCCTTTTGCCCCCGCCTCCTGCCTCCTCCCTCCTCCTTTTCTTCTTTCGACCTGGCTTCCTTTCCTCCTTTAAATCTTTGATGTTAGTACTTGGATCTGAAGTTCTGTGTCTCTATAGGAGGTTTTCTGAGAGACTGTATTCTTGTACTTAAGGGCTTCCTGGTGGTGCAGAGGTTAAAAGCATCTGCCTGCAATGTGGGAGACCTGGGTTTGATCCCTGGGTCGGGAAGATCCCCTGGAGAAGGAAATAGCAACCCACTCCAGTATTCTTGCCTGGAGAATCCCATGGATGGAGGAGCTTGGGGCTACCATCCACAGGTCTCAAATAGTCAGACACAATGAGAGACTTCACTTTCACTTTCAAACTATGGTGGAGGTAATGAAGATAATGGGGAAAAACATTGTAATGTTTGCATTGAAATAATTCTTGTAATCATTATATAGAACTCAGACATCCTAGTGAAAAAATATTTATTCACGAGCTTTCAAGTTTTAGATCTGCTTTCTCTAAGCATACTAACTATGGTGAGTGCTCAGTTGTGTCCACCTCTGTGACCCACGGAAAAGCCCATCAGGCTTTTCTGTCCATGGGATTATCCAGCAAGAATACTCAAGTGGGTTGTCATTTCCTCTCCAGGGATCTTCCTGACCCCCTGGAGGAGGAAATAGCAACCTACTCCATACAAGGTACTTTTATAATTACTGCCCTGTAAATTACCGGAAACAGTGAAAGACTGTTTTTTGGGGCGTCCCAAAATCACTGCAGATGGTGACTATTGCATTCACTGAAATTTAAAAAGCACGCTTGCTCCTTGGAAGAAAAGCTGTGGACAAAAACCTAGACAGCATATTAAAAAGCAGAGAAGAGACATTACTTTTGCTGACAAGGTTTGTTTAGTCAAAGCTTGGTTTCTTCTGATAGTCATATATGGATGTGAGAGTTTGACTATAAAGAAAAGTTCGAGCACCAAAAGAGTCGATGCTTTTGAACTGTGGTGTTGGAGAAGGGACTTTTTGAGAGTTCCCTTAGATTCAAGGAGCATTTAACCAGTCCATCCTACAGGAAATCAGTCCTGAATATTCATTGGAAGGAGTGATGCTGAAGCCTGAAACTCCAATACTTTGGCCACCTGATGCGAAGAACTGACTTTTTCATTGAAAGACCCTGATGCTGGCGAAAGATTGAAGGCTGAGAGGAGAAGGGGACAACAGAGCGATGAAAGATGGTTGGATGGCATCACCGATCTTGATTGAACATGAGTTGAGCAAGCTCCGGGATTGATGATGAAGCAGGCGAAAGCCTGGCGTGCTGTCAGTCATGGCGGGCGCAAAAGAGTTGGGACATGACTGAGCAGACTAAACCAAACTGAAGCTGAACTGGGAAATTAGAAACAATCAGAAAAGGTTCTATATGCTTTTACAAAACCATGACCTTTCCATTCTGTCTTTATAAAA